>NW_006295827.1:3003061-3014590 GCF_000327345.1 Myotis davidii | reverse complement strand
AGCTTCAGTCCAGCCTGCACCCTCTCCAATCCAGGAACCCTCAGGAGATGCCTGACTGCCGGTTTAGGAAGAGTTGCTACTACATTTAGAGAACTTGAGCTTCACTAATGGGGAAAGGGAGAGAGAGAGAGAAAGAGAGAGAGAGAGAGAGTTGGACATCCTTCTCACGATCCAGGACCACTGGCTCGTAACCACACACCTGCCTGCCTGCCGGCCTTATGCCCCTAACTGCTCCCCTGCTGACCTGATTGCTTCCAACCACTCTGCCTGCCTTCCTGATTGCTCCTAACTGTGCCCCTGCTGGCCTGATCACCCCTAACCACCTCTGCCTGCCTGCCTGATCTCGCTTCCAATTGTTTCCCTGCTGGTCTGATTGCACCCCTAACTGCTTGCTCCCCGTGCCAGCCTGATTGCCCTCAACTGCCCTCCCATGCCAGCCTGATTGCCCCCTAACTGCCCTCCCCTGCTGGCCTGATCGCGCCCCTAACTGCTTGCTCTCCGCCGGCCTAATCGCCCCTAACCACCTCTGCCTTGGCCCCTGCTATCATAGCTTTGTCCGGAAGGAAGTCGGATGTCCAGAAGATGTCCGATCAACCCTGTCTAATTAGCATATTACCCTTTTATTAGTATAGATTTGTTTTTTCCCCTTATTACACACAACAGTCTCCAAATGACAATATCAATTACTATCAACAACATGATTACTGAAAACAGTTTAAAGTTTCCTAGTTTTATTCTGTGAGTTACGATTCATTGATAATCTAAATTTCTTTTAACTTATAGGTACCTGATCTATCACTTCCTCTTTTACTATGCAAAAAGTTTTAATAAAGCCATGAAGACAAGTTTCATGTGGAGATTCTCACCAGGAAACACATCATCCCCTCCTTTCTTGAATAAATGTGGCAGACCATACTCTTAGCTTGGTGTGTCACTGCCTCCTGGACATTGCTCCCCGATGCAGGGGGAGACCTTCCTCACGCTTTTCATAGCTGCACACCACCCCATCACGGAGACATGCCATAGCTCTTCCTGGGTCATTTCCAGTGTTTTGCTATTGTAAATAGAGCTGCGGTGTAGAATCTGATGGGTATGACTTCTGATATTTTTAGGCTTTTTAAGTGGAGCCAGAGTTGAGAAGTTCTGATCGAGAGAGAAAAGCAGATTGTTAAGATACCTCAGTGTGGAGGGGAAGGGCGGGGGGAAATACCTCAGTGTGAATCCCAGCCTCTGCCCTTAATTTCCTCCTTGTGAAATGTGGAGAATACCTGGATAAAATATCAGGATAATATCTGGATACTAACCTACCTCACAGACTTGTGGAAATGATTAAATGAGCTAACACATGTAAGTTGCTTATATCAGTTCTTAACACATTTTAAGCAAGATATGTTGTTGTTTTGTTGTGTATCTTTAAATTTCTTACTTAGCCCCCCTGTCTGTTTCCTCAGCTGGTCGGACTGCCTCAGGATGTTGGCACAACAAAATTAGATCATCACTGTGAAATTTCTTGAAAGAGCTAAAATCTCTGAAAATGCAGAGAAAGGGTATTATTTTTATCACATGATCAAGGAGTGGCCTGTTAAGAGGATGAACCGTATTAGTATGGCGGGACACTCGGGGAGTGTGAATATAGGGTTCCCCGACTCCACTGAGTCGGTGAGACAACCTGTCAATTCACTCAAACCACTAATTTAATTGATTTTTATTTTCTACTAAATTGACAGACTGAGTAAATTGAACAAATTGACTGGCTGTTTTGATATCATTTAGACTCAGCTTGAGTGGAGCTAATCATGAAGGGGGAAACAATTGCTATTGACATTGCTGCAGTGATCAAAGACACCCCTCACACAGGCACACGGAGGCGCACTGGGACTCCCGCCAGGCCGCCAGCTTCATGCTTCACCCCACGAAGTTTGGGAGAACAAACCCTTCCCAATACACTGCACCACCTTAGACGGGAGATCAAATGGAGGGCAGGTTGGGGTTGAGAAAAGGATCAATCAATACATAAGTATTACTATCCAGTTCTGACTGAATGGAAGAGCTGACAGAGCTGAGGAAATGCTGCTATTCCCCGTGGGAGGGTGAATAATGGCTCCTAATCCCTGGAATTTGTGGTTGTTACTTTACACAGCAAAAGGGACTTTGAAGGTGTGATTACATTAGGATTCTGAAATAGGGAGATGATTCTGGATGATGTGGATAAATCCAATGTGGTCACCAGCATCCTCCTAAGAGGGAGACCAGAAGACATTTGACTACAAGATAAGTGGGGAGACGTGGGGATGGAAGAGGTTGCAGGGATGTGCGGAAGGGCCAGGAGGCAGCCAGGGTGGGCTCACTCCCGAAGCTCTGAAAGGCAAGACAGTGGCCTCTCCCTGCAGCCTCCAGAAGCAACTGGCTCTGCTGACACCTTGACTTTAGCCCAGAAACACTGAGAAACGCTGATTTTTGGACGTCTGACCTCCAGACTGTGAGAAGATACATGTGTGTTCTTTTAAGCCTCCAAGTTTGTGGTCATTTTTGATGGCAGCCACGGGAAGCGAACACACTCCCACCAGCTGGATCCTCAGTGTCTGTCTTCTCACTGCAATCCTCACCGCTTCAGGACAGGAGGGGACGCTGGGAGGTTAAAGTGGGTGGAAGCCGTGCCCCCTGTTTCTGCTTCAAACCAAGGAGAATTGCTTTTCAATGTGGGCTCCAAGTAAGATTACAATGACGAAAGGTAGGATTCTTCTGAAATGGGGGGAGAGAGCAGCCTGAAAGAGAGACCGTTGACATCTCTAATACATGGCGAATGCTTGGGTCAGCTCCTGCGCCCAGAGAACAGTGTCAAATGAAGTCATGGTAGTGGTGGTGGTTATATCTGCTCTGGTCCCTTCGTTTAACTGATGACACACAACCCTTCGGTGCCTTTGAATGCCTTGCCTCACGGCATCTGCTCTCGGCAGCCGAACCAGTATTAGAACCCAGGTTTTTATCATCTTAGGGTCTGCTGCAACCCATACTCTGGATCTAATCCCAAATAGTAAATGTCACCAGCTGACTGTGTCTTTCATTAAATAAATAAACCTGCTGCATAAGGGCTGTGTTTATTGTCTGCCTTTTATTTGCAGAGCCATTTCCAAGTCCCAAGGAGAGCTGACCACTCTGGGAGCTCCCTGTGCCACCCATTACGTCCGTGGGCCACTGTGCCAAGGAGTGGTTTTATATCAGAAAAGGAGAGCTGCTTCTGGCCCCTCTCCTGCTGCACCCGACAGCTGGAGAGGTGGCTGCTGCTCCGCCTGTGAGCAGATTGTCATGGGGATGGCAGGGCGGGCCCGGGCAGGAGGGCAGGGATGGTGAGGCAGTGGCAGAAGCAGCTGCCGGCTCATTAAGGACACTAGGGTGAAATCTGGGCCACACCAGGCCCAGCCATATGCTCAGATGAAACCACAGCTGCTTGCCTACAAATCGCCCCTCTAAACAGGGGACTTCTCTTGTTGCTCAGGAACTTGCTTTGATGTCCTACTGAGGAGGTGTCCTCTTGGCCAAGCGTCAGGCAAAGGGAGTAGGATTTTCAGTCTAGCCAGTACCTTCCTGTCATTGCACTGCAGGAGAGGGGGGTGGGGGGGAAACAGCGGGTGAACACGAAGATGAAGCCCTTCATCACTCAACTCCCCAGAGCTCTCACTGTTTTTACCTAAGAGAAGCATTGCCTCTTTTCTCAGTAAGGCTCCTCACCTGGGCATTCAAGGTTCTCAACTGCCTTGTCCTTACCCACCCCCCCAAGGTTTCTTACTATTCTTCCACGTGTGACAAATGGGTTTTACCTTGGCCCCCAAATATGCCATTCCTTAGAACATAAGCACCATGAGGGCAGCAACTTTGACCCTCTTTTCAATGCTGTGTCCCCAGTTCCCATGTGCCTGGCACACGGTGGGCCTCAGAAATATCTGTGAAGGAATAAATACCACTCATCCAATAGCTGCCAGATACTAAACACAGCGCAAGGTATTTACTGGAGCAAGAACTTACCCATGTTTCTAAACCTCCTTGTGTCTAAATCTAATTTACAGGATGTCCATATGTCTGGAAACCTAGACAAATATACAAAATGTCATCAAGGATATCGTCAACCTATCAAAATGGAAAATAATAATACCCACACTTTCAGACTTGAAAAACTCTGTTAAAATGGGGTTGGTGTGAAAATCAAATGAGATAACATGTATAAAGCATTTACCTCCATCACTGACAGAGTACATCTCAGTAGCTGTTCATCATTTATTACTATGTTGCTATTGTTACAAAGATTAATAAAATAGTAATCAATGCAGAAGACAAACAAGTAAATAATTATAGTCCAAAATGAGAGCTGCAATCACACAAGTATGGATAAAGCCCTTTGTGGCCCCAGAGACTCTATCTTAAAAATGTATCTAGGACCAAAATGTTCTAATACCATCTCCATCAAGTACCATTCTAGTCGAAGCACCCTCATTTCTCACTTAGATTGCTTCCAACCTCTTCTCGCTGACCTCATTTTTGCCCTCCCCACCTCACCTCACCTCCCAGTCTATTCTCAACACAGCAGCCAGGGATCCTGTTAGAACTTGCCAGCTTACATCATGCCCCTGTTTAAAACTCCAGTGACTCTCCATCTCTCCCCAAGTAAAAGCTAGAATAGCTGTCACTTACTGGGATGGTTAATTTTGTGTCAATTTAACTAGGGCATGGGGTGCCAAGACATTTGGTCAAACATTTTTCTGGGTGTGTCTGTGAGGGTGTTTCTGTGAGGGTGTTTATGGACGGAATAAAGCACATTTCCATCACCAATGTGGGTGGGCCTTGTCCAACCAATTGAAGACCTAAAATAGAACAAAAAGGCTAAGTAAGAGGAAACTCCTCTCCTTGACTAATTTGAGCTGGGACATCATTATTTTCCTGTCTTCAGACTCAAACTGAAATGTGACTCTTCTTGGGTCTCAGGCCTGCTGGCTTTTGGACTAGAAATATAAAGATGATATAGATGAGAGATAGAGGAGATAGAGATAGAGATCGATTGTTAGATACACCAAGAAATCTTTCACTCGCCTTTCCTTGTAAACTTCCTCCATATTCAGTTCCTTTTATTTAATGTGAGACACTGGGAGAGATGGGAGGATATGGCTGTCTTGTGACCTCATTAGTGGGATGGTGTGTCCTTGCTCTGGAGATATGCCCTCAGGGACCGACACCTAAACAAGAAGTCATGTTTGGCCTCTTGTACTTTCTAGGAAGAGATAGAGGAGATAGAGATAGAGATAGAGATAGAGATAGAGATAGAGATAGAGATCTTATTGGTTCGTTTTCCTTAAATTGCTTTAATTTTTGTAACAATTATCATCACCGGACATACCACATGCTTACTTGTTTGTTTGTTTGTTGAATGCCTATTTATCTGCCTCTTGCAACTAGAATATAAATTCCTTGAGAGTAGGAAATTTTCTTGTTCACTGCTGTATGCCTAACACCTAGACAGGTACCTAGTACAAGTTCCTAATGGTGCTCTTTGTCTATTTGTTCACTGAATTAATGAATACATTAAAATTTTAAGTTTGATTTTAGAAGGAGAGAAAGGTATTATAGATAGGTGGCAATTATGCAGACAATCAGAAAAGACTATGGTTTCGCTGAGTGTGAGTTAAGAATTAGGCAGCATAAAATTCAGTGTTTTGCCCTCCAACAAGGACCTGGACGACAGACACTCCATACTGCTGATTAAGGGCTGATCTTTACGCTCTAACAGCCAGCAGAGCAGACAGAATGTTTGACATCCTTGCCTATAAATTAAGGAGCCCAACCAGGATAATAAGCTTGAGGTGAGTTGAGTGAGTAGCCCATGCAAGGCCAAGACTTTCCTCAGAAAACAGCTCTGGGCCTCCTCCAACACTGAGATAAATTGGAGACAGAGGCCCTAAAGTTCAATGCCAATGAGAATAGCTGCAATATATTTAGTTGGAAATAGCGCACCAAAGCCATAAAATCTCAATAAAGAAATCAAACATAGAGGGTCTAGTTTTAAGCAATGTGACATCCTGGTAAAATCTCCGAGAAGTGAGTGAGGAAATATTGCCTCTAGTAAGTAAATGAGTTGTCTTGTAATAAATAGTTGTCAGAAGAAAGAAGTTAAGAAGGCCAAAGTTGTAATATACATCACGGTCAGAAAGAAAAAAACCAGAGGATGGAACTGGAGCAAGCTGGCTCTGATCTGCACTAGAACAGTAACCAAATGGGAGACCAGTGCTTGCTAATTGCCCTCACCAATGAAATGGGGTATTAACCACAAGAGTAAAATGAGGTGAAGTTTACAAAAGTGACATAAAGAATTGTAAGCCCTATATAAGTGAGAAATAACAGTAGACTAACAGAAATGGTTTTGTTTTTAATTTTTTTTAAATTACAGTTTACATTCAATATTATTTTGTATTCATTTTAGGTGTACAGCATAGTAATTAAACAATCATATGAAGTGTTCCCCCTGATATATTCAGTACCCAACTGGTGCCATACATAGTTATTACAATATGACTGACTATATTTCCTATGCGGTACTTTACATCCTCATGACTATTTTGTAACCACCAATATGTACTTCTCAATCCCTGGGGACCTTTTTCACCCAGTCCCCCAGCATCCCCTCCTCTCTGGCAACCATCAGTCCTTCTCTGCATCTATGAGTCTGTTTCTGTTTTGTTTATTTATTTATATTGGTCTTTAGACTCCACATATTAGTGAAATCATATGGTATTTGTCTTTCTCTGACTGACTTATTTCACTGAGCATAATACCCTCTAGGACATCCATGGGACACAGTGAAAGTAGGCCTAAGAAGGAAATTAATAGCATTACAGACAGGCCTACTTCAATAAACAAGAAAAATCTCAAATAAACCATCTAACCTTACACTTATAGGAACTAGGAAAAAAAAAACAACAATAACAAACAAAGCCCAAAGTGAATAGAAGAAAGGAAATAATAAAAATCAGAGCAGAAATAAACAAAATAGCATCTAAAAAAAAAAAAAAAACCAATGCAAACAATCAATGAAACCAAGAGCTGGTTCTTTGAAAAGATAAACAAGATCAATACACCCTGAATAAGACTCATCAAGAAAAAGAGAGAGAGGACCCAAATAAATAAAATCAGAAATGAAAGAGGAGAAGTTAACAACTGACACCACAGAAATACAAATATAAGAAAATACTAGGACAACTATATGCCAAGAAACTGGACAATTTGGAAGAAAAGGATTTTTTAAATAAGATGTTCCATGGATGTAAGTTAGATGGACTAGGGTTCTGAATGATTACTATATTTGGGAAACAAGCCTGACTTCATTAATGCTCTACTCATGACACAATTTGCACCCCTCAACCATGAAAAACCTTCCTTCCTGTCTCTCCTGCCCATCCCAGGCTTGTTACAATCAGCATCACACCGTCAAGCTGGACATGGATAATAAGACCTTGCCTCTTTGACAAACCATTATTTAGAGCCTCGTTGGCAGTTTAATCAGCTGTTACTGATGAGAAAAGTCGCATATGTTTGAAATGGCATATGTTTGTCATTCATCCAAGCATTGTGTATAACAAAGAGAAGATTGGTAACAGTTTATGTGTTAATTTAAACAACTTGGGATACCTCCAAAAAATGGAATTCTATGCAACAATTCCTAAACTCTAAGAAGCGCTTTATATACTGGCACCACTGCAAAGATATATGAAGTTTAAAAGAAATAAACAAAATGGTGTTTATATAGGACACTACTATTTATTAAAAGGGGTAAGAAAAAGGAGATATATGTGTGGAGATTTTTACTTGGATTGCATAAACTATCTCTGAAAATATACCCATGAAACTAATAATATTGTTGCCTCCAGAGATAACAACTAGGCAGTTGATGAATGAGTGAATGAATGGATGAATGAATGAGATATAGAAGTGGGCAATAGGCTGTTCACTATATATCCTTTTGAATTTTGTCTCACATGAAAGCATTTCCTTAAAAATTAAATTAAAAATAAAAGAACAACATAAAATACAAACTTTGAAATATAGCAGAGTATAAAAAGTAAATAAGTATTATTCCATAGTCTAATAACTAGAAATGATCATTATTAATGCCTGATATATTTCTTTCCAGTTGTTTTTCTTTCATATTTTACATTATTGAGATTGCATGGCCTATGGATTTTTATGTTCTACTCTAACAAAATATCCTAAGCTTCTTCCCATATCACTTAAATGTCAACAGAAAGATTATTTTAATAAATGATTCCTACTCCATCATATGAATGCACCATGATTTAACTAGTACCCTTGAACATTTAAACAGTTTCCAATATTTTTGTAATAATTTTTGGACACTGATCTCTGTCTGTGTCTCTTTTATATCCATAAGCTGAATTCCTAAAAAGAGACTTACTAGGTGAAACAATATGATTTTTTTCTGTTTCTTTTTTTAAAATATATTTTTATTGATTTCAGAGAGGAAGGGAGAGGGAGAGAGAGATAAAAACATCAATGATGAAAGATAGTCATTAATTGGCTGCCTACTGCACTCCCCCAACTGGGGATCAAGGTTGCAACCCGGCCATGTGCCCTGACTGGAATAAAACCCTGAGCTCCTGGTATATAGGTTGATGCACAACCACTTAGCCACACCGGCTGGGCATCAGTTTCTTGACAGAGATTGCCAGTCTCTCCAGGAATCTTGGACCAATTTATGCTCCCATCAGCTGTGTCTGGTTATACTTTAACCCGGGGCTGCTCTGATGTCAGCCTTGGGTGCCAGAGCTCTAGCCCTTCCCCAGCTGTAGATCAGAAACCAGTAAATAGGGCAGTCGCGCTGAGAGCCTGCAGGCATGAATTCGACAAGTTTGCTGAATGCTTTATAAAAGCATCTTTTCTGAATTCCTGAAAAAGGTATCTAGAACTGGTATAAAAGCACCATTATCTTGAAGAATAACATGTTCCAAGTAGTCTTTGTCCTTGCTGAGAGAAAACTCTATTTCACGAAGCAGCTTTACTTACAGTCAAGGACTCCAGGCTTTGAATGGAGCCACATAACTGGGCTCCAGGTGAACATCAAGAATACATGAACTTCAAGTGGGTTTGAGAAGCAAGACCCTGGTATGAACACGGCTACATAAATAAGTAGCCTTCGCTTGCTTCTCCTGACTGTCCCCTCCTCCCCCTAGAAAGCACAGAAAAGCAAAAAGCGAGTTAGGAACTGCACAAACTGTGATTTCCATGGAATTGTAGATGGGTCTAACCCAGATGCCAAAGTGCATGTAAGGACCCCCTTAAATTGGCTGAGATTAGACTGAGATCCAGTTGGGGGAAGTGAAGAGTAGAAGCAATGAGGATGACAGGACAGCCCAGCAGGGACACATTTCAGAAAGTACTACCTAAATGACATAATTTGAAGGAGAGGGCTTGTCCTGAAGAGTGAAATCTGCATCTCATGTTTTACAGGGACTGGTGATCAGAACCGGGGACTTGGGCCCTCTGGGGCCATTGGCTCACAGCGGCAGAGAGTAGGCAAGAGGCACAGGGAACCACAGGCTGGGCCAGTCTGTCTCTGTCAATGAGCTGGTTCAGAAAACCCAATCCATTCCATGGCGAATAACAGCTCAGCATTATTATTATCATCATCATCATCATCATCATCATCATCATTCATTGCTAAAATAGGAATAGTATATATAATATCACATAGATGGTAGATAAGTAGCAACATCAACAAAATAACATAGATAACTGGTTCAACACCAACACACAGATTTTTATAAGGTAAAATATAGGTAAAAGGCAGAAAAGTTATCAGTTTCCAAAATTCCCCAATTAAATGTGACTGGCGAAACTCAGGAAAGAAGCAGAGGAAAAAAAAGAAAAGAAAAACCAGAGCAGGCATAACAGAAAAGTAAACAAAATATGAAAGTACTGAAGGGAAGCAGACAATGTAGAAACAGAAAAAGGAAGTACAGGGACAGATATGCAAAACATGAATGAAAGGAGTTACAGAATGTGAGAGATAAAATTACAGATGCAAAAGACAGGCAAAGGAGATCCAGTATTACACTCTATTAAAATATAAAAAATAAAATGAACCAGAACCATGAAGTCAAATATTTAACAATACAATTTTTAAAACCTCTCCTGAAATGAAACATTTGACTCTACATGTTGAAAAGGAATTTCATGGTCATGGAAGCAGACCCAGGATAGTCAACACTGAGACATCTCCTGGCAAAACTGTTGGACTTTAAAAATAAAGAATCCTTTCATCTGGCATTTAAAAGTTCAGTTGCAAAAGAAAGAGATCAGACTGACTGCAGATTTTTCCACAGCAACATTCAACACTTGAAGACACTGGAGAAATGCCTAAAAATCCCCAAGGATGCTGCGTCTGGGCCAAGAATTTTCTATTTATCCAAATTAGCCTCCAAGAATAATGACTATGGACAAACAGTTTGAAACCTGCAAAAACTCGAGGATTGTTGTCCCACAGTCCTTTTTGAGGAAATGTAAAGGATAAATTACAGCCATGTGAAGAATGCCTGGGGTTCTAGAGCAAAATAACTGGCTTAAATATATGCACCTTAGGGCAAACAATGAAGCATGTACTCAGATATGGATGGCAGAAAAGAATGCAAGTGGTTGGTATATGCCCTGAAAATCTAGAATTGATACGGGTAACCAAAAGAGTGGACAAGAGAAGACGAAGAAGGAAGGAGATGGAGTAATCCCGCTCTTTGCCTCATCTGCAGCAGGTAAGAGTCAGAGAACGCTACTTAAAGCTGACAAATCAAGTGACAGAGGTGCATGAGAAGTAATAGAAAACTGCGAGGGAGATATTATTGACTCAGTTTGGGAAACTAAGGAAAAGGAAGGAAGGACAAGAGGACAGGAAACACATTACGTTTAGAAGTGTTCATACTGGGAGACCATTCGATACTGTGTAAAAAAATAGGAACTAAGAGAATTATATAAAGCCAAAATTAATTTTATAAAGGTAAGAACTAGAATAAAAATACTAACTCTCTTAAATATCAGAACTAAACACACATGCGCACATGCGCACATGCGCGCGCGCACACACACACACATACACACACACACACAGCAAAGATCACAAAGTAAATACTTAAAAGGAAACAACTATACAAAGAGCACAGCCCTGGCCGGGTATTTCAGTGGTTAGAGAGTGGTCCTGATAGGCCAAGGTTGATCCCTGGTCAGGACACATACAAGAGTCAACCAATGGAGAAACCAAGATGGCGGCATAGGTTAACGCCAGAGATTGCTGCCTTGAACAACCAATTCAAATTACACCTAAAAGACGGATCGGACATCATCCAGAACCACAGGGAGGCTGGCTGAGTGGAAATTCTACAACTAGAAGGAAAGAGAAAAGCATACCGAGACTAAGAGAAGGCGCAGTGTGGAAGTAAAATACTAAGAGGTGGCGGCTGAGGGCGCGGTTGTCGTTTTCCA
>NW_006295827.1:2992661-3002151 GCF_000327345.1 Myotis davidii | reverse complement strand
GCCCTTCCCCCTTTCCTTTTTTTCCTCTCCTCCTCCTCACCCCATCTCTCTCTCTCTTTTTAAGAAGAGGAAGAAGAAAAAGGTAAAGATACAAATTATGAACAACAAATATGCATCTATCAACAAGTGAATCTAAGAATCAAGTTAAGAAATCTGATGATCAGAATGTACTGGTGATTATAATAGAATCAGGGACATAGAAAGGGAATGGACTGACTGTTCTTGTGGGGGAAAGGGGTGTGGGAGATGCGGGAAGAGACTGGACAAAAATCGTGCACCTATGGATGAGGACAGTGGGTGGGGAGTGAGGGCAGAGGGTGGGGCGGGAACTGGGAGGAGGGGAGTTATGAGGGGAAAAAAGAGGAACAAATGTAATAATCTGAACAATAAAGATTTAATTAAAAAAAAGAGTCAACCAATGAATGCATAAATAAGTGAAAAAACAAATCAATGTTTCTCTCTTTCTTTCTCTCTTGCTTGCTAAAAATCAATCAACCAATAAAAATTAAAAAGTACATATAAAATAATATAAAAACCTATATGCATGATAGTTGTTAACTAGATTTATCGTGGTGATCATTTCACAATACATACAAATATCAAATCATTATGTTGCACATTGAAACTAATATGTTATATGTCAATTATATCTCGATTTAAAAATATTTAAACAATAAATTTTAAAGTAATAATAATATAAAAAAACTAAGCCCAAACATATGTAAATGAACCTCAATCAATAGGTAAAGTAAATGTTTTTCAAATTAAATCACAAAGAAAATCTAAACTCTATGCTATAAAGAAACATGTAAAACAATGCAATTAAAAAAATAAGAATGGAGAAAGGTATACCAAGAAGATGCGAACAAAATGGTATTAATATTAAACAAGGTGGAATTATATTTGCATATAATGTCTGAAAGGAGACACAAGAAACTAGTAATAGTGGTGACTTGTATGTGGTGGAGGTGGGGGATGGGTGGGAAGTGAGCCAGTGCGACTGGGGGAAGGAGGGAGGGACCTTTCACTGCAAACCTCATGCATATACACATCCACAGAGAGGTGTATGTGTATGAGTCTGACTGCATCACCCATTTGTTCAAAACACACAAAATCTTGTGTGCAAAGGGCCCTAAGTCACAGTTTCTATATAGGACAAGTAGTCTTACAGCCTCTTCATAAAAGTAAAATTTCCTTCCTTTGTCCTTCAGTTTAACTGAAAACATAACAGACCTTCTGTTTTGCTTTTAAATGATATCCCCTTCACACAATGAACGTAGGCCCAATTAAACCACCCGTAGCAAAAAAAAAAAAGCGCCCACTGCTTTTTCTTTCTTCTTTCTTTTGTATGGAAAGTCATTAGAAAGTCAAGTCTTTTTCTGGAAGATACTAGACCTGAGCTGTCTGCTGTGGCTGCTCAAATTGCAATGTGCCACAAGTGTAAACTACACACCAAAGTGCAAAGACTGTGAATGGAAAAAAGAGTGTAAACTATCTCATTCATGTTTAATATTGATTACAAATTGATATTGGGGTAAATAAGTATGCGGTTTCTTTTTATATTCGTAACAAGGCTGCTGGGACATTTAAAATTACATGTGGTTCACTTATATTTCTACCAAACTGCATGGCTCTAGGTGGTTAGAAACATAAGCAGACAGACTAGATGGGATTTTGCTGCAATAACAAGCAACCCTAAAAATCTCCCTGACTAACTACAACAATGTTTTCATCTCAGTCACAATAGGTGAGCAGCGTGGACCAGCCAGGGAATCTGTTTCTGCAGTCAGTGGCATGCCTGGGCAGCTGGAGACTTCTCCAGCGCATGCTCAGTCACTGCAGCGATAGAAGGGAACATGAGCCACGCATCTGCCCTAACGTTTCCTCTTGGAAGTAACACACATACTTTGTGCTCACATTTCTCTGGTCAAGGCAAATCCCATGGCAATCCCTTCACACAGGGATTGGGAGGAGGGGTTACAGGGGATGGTGGCGGTGCGTAATCCTCCTCCATGCCCAGAAGAAGACAGAAATATTTAATGAACCACAGTGACCATGACATCTCACTTTATGTCCTATACAAGGCTCAAGTCTGTATCTACACAGCCCTACATATTGACTCCAAATGACTTGATATTAACTATTGTTTGAATTTATGTAGAGTTGACTTGCAGCCAAAAGGAAACTGGTTTCAGGGAACATGCAATTGAGTGAAGCCCTATTAGGTCATCCCAGTGGACCTGCTGACACTGCCAGTGGCTGGGTTGTCCACTTCACCAGAAGGAGGCTCATGTGCAACGGCCAGTTTTTACAAGAATTTATGCTGAACCAAATAGCACTTTGTGCTCTGTACCTTAATTCAGGGCTGCACAGTATACACTTTATCAATCTTTCACCAAATAGCTTTCAAATCTATAAATACGTTTAGCAGTTCTGCTGTTCCTCATGTAAAACGGTACTGTATCTCCTCGCTATCGTGGTCTCACAGTAGATAGCTGTGTGGTTCACAATTATACAGGATCCCCTTCCCAGACAGGAAAGTGTACATTCAAGTTCACTACCATGGGACTTGCCTGAGCTTGACCATTCACATCCAAACAGAAGTTTTAAATGAGATTGCTGGGGTCAGCTCAGACCACTTGATCTCGCCCTCTGTCAAAAGTGTGGGCATGTCCCACATCGGAGCTACTCTGTCAGCCTGAGACCCAGGGCGATGAGATGCATGGAGCAGAGACCGTCAGACCCCCAGCAGTCCACCTAAACCCTGAGCAAGAAATGACTGTCTGTTACTGTAAGCCACTGAGATGAAAGGTTTTTGGTGTGTGGGAAAGCTGGCCAATACAAAAGGGGCAATTTTAGGAAAACATGAATCTTTCCTATCTGTCCCACTATCAGGAGATTTTCTCCATAGGATACTTTATAGTACAATACTTTATTTCATTTCTTTCTTTTATGAACATTTATATAGCAGTCACTATATACCAAGAACTGTTCCAAGCACTTTATAAAAATTAACTTACTCCATCATCATAAAACCCTCTCAGATAGGTTTCCTTATCATCCCCATTTCACAGATGAGGGAGGTCAAGATCACACAGAAGGTAAGCAGCAGAGTCAAAGTTCACCCCAGATAGGCTGGCCCGAGAGTCCATGTCCTTAACCACTATGTTATGCAATTATAAACATTCATATTTTTGAGTTAATTTATATTAAGCACATTCAGTCTTATTTCTCATAATAAATCCAGGAAGTGGGGGGACGTGAGACTCAGAGATGTGAACTGACTCAAGGTTACACAGAGACCTTGATGGCAGCAAAATCCATGCTTTATGATAAAGAAGAAAAAACCTCCAAATGCTGATATAGTCATCAGTTAAACTCTTTCTGTTCAAATCAACTGAATTGGACCACGGATACATTTCCAAGAGTTCTCTCTGTGGTGACCGCCATCACTAGAATTAATAAATGTTGGGAAAGACCTGTACTACGTAGGTGCCCTTGCCCTAATTAAAACTGAAGAAATAAATAGCTTACTCTAATTAGGCCTCGATGGGGTGAAAGATGAAATAAGTAAACACCACAGTGGACAGGGGAGCGTGAGCACCCCAGTCAGCTCTCACTTGGTGACTATAGTTTTTACAGGATTGCATAGCAGCCAGCTGCCCCGGGAACAGAAAACACAATATTCCTGTCCTCCTCCTGTTTCATTATCACCAGGGACGGTGTTGGCATTAAAGGAGCAGTGTGAAATGGACAATTCTCACATCCTCCACATTTCTCAACAATGTCCGTCCCTGCTGTTGCCATGGCTGCCGTGGATGCTGCCACCCTGTCTTCTCACACCAAGAAGAGTATTAGACATGGACCAGCAGGGAAGCACATAAACAGGCACGTGCACACACACACACACACACACACACGAATGCACACACACTCCCTACAGCCCTTTCTCCACTCCCAAGAAATGCCAGGGAATATAAAAAAAGGGAAAGAAGCAGCGATTTGAAAGCCTTCGGAAGCGCACAGGAGGCCTCCTGCCATCCTGCTTCTCCAGCCCTTCCCGGCACCGGCAGACAGACCTCGTTTGGAAGGGGTGGCATGAGAGCCTTCCAGGCCCTGCCTGGTACACCAGACACCTGCAGGGAAGGAGCAGCCAGGGAATGGGGCCCTGCCCTCAGCCCTGCCCAAACAGCTCTCCTGGAGCCTCCCGGTTCCAGGTACAGGGGCAGCCCTACCAAACCTCTGGGCCACACTTGCCTTTAATTAGAGAGAACGAAGGAGTTGGACCTCCATACTCAGCATTCAGACTTCAGGCATTTCTATTCTGATTGTGTGGCCTCGTTCTCAAAACTGAGCTTCTTCCCCACTTGTACCAGTCAGGGTTCTCCAGGGAAACAGAACCAACAGGAAATACACACACACACACACACACACACACACACACACACACGCGCGCGCGCGCGCGTGCGCTTTATTATGAGGAGTTGTCTCACATGACTATGGAGGTGAAGACCCAGGGAAGCCAGTGGTATCATTCTAGTCTGAGTCCAAAGGCCTGAGAACCAGGAACTGATGGTGTAAGTACCGTCCAAGGGCAGGAGAAGACCCATGTCCTAGCTCAGCAGGCAGGCAGGAAGCAAAAGGAATTTCCCCTTCTTATCCAACTCAGTGCTTCAAATAGGTTACCTTCCCTTTGGCCTTTGGCCTCACACTTTCCTTCCTTCTGTATTGCCAAGAGTCAAAAGGCTGGGAAGGCAACAAGTGAGAGCGGGGAAGATTAGCCCCGCCCTCCGGAGGGTGAATTATTGGTCCTCAAATATTGGCTGATTAGGGTGATGTGTGAACGTTTTGATGTGCTTTCCATACTATTTGGGGGCCAATGTTTCCCCAGCCCCATTGTATTGTTTCCACATACATGTTTCCATTCTGCCCTGGCTGGCAGCTATATTAATTTTGAAGCAGTGATTCTCAAAAGTATGGTCCCAAATCAGGAACGTAAGCCTCACCAGAGAACTGGTCAAAACTGCAAATTTCAGGCCCCACAAGGACCCACTAAATCAGAAATCTGGGAGTGGCACCCATCAGCCATCTCTTTTAATGAGGCCTCCAGGTGATTCAAGCACTCTCACGTTTGAGAACCCCTGACTTTAAAGGCTAGTCCTCTTGCTCTCTCAACATGACACCTCTTTCCAGCCCTTCCTCCATCCCTTTGCTTCCCACAGACCTAATTTGAGAAAGGTGGCATTTAAACACCGCTAAAACTGACATTTTCCCTCACTGCCAGTTCTGTCAAGTACCTGATTGCAATTTTATAGCACTCCAAGGCCCAACCCTCAGAAAATACCAATTCAAAATAAGAACAGATTATTTTAAAAGGCTCGTTGGCACATTAATGCACTGGCTGGTTCACACTGACTAATTGATCCTTATTTGACCTGAATTAGTGCCTAATCTGTAAAATGATGGAGGTTGCTGGAATGCAGCAAATTCGAGACTATAACACCGAAGGCATGTGAGCGTGGATCCGCATCCGGCTGACATGAGGATTAAAGCACTTCTTCAACTGGTACGTTATTTGAAGTTGGATTTCCTTCCTCTCTCCACCCCCACCGCCTTCAAGAAAAAAAAATTACCAGAAGATGTGAGCATATTGTCTCCCCTTCTCCCAAATAAAGGTAAACTGACAGCACTTTCAATGAAAGGCTCTGCATGATTGGAATTAAATGTCAAATACGATTTTCTGTTGGCAATTCAAAGTGTCGGTGTCAAAACCATAACTGACAGTGCAACTGCAGATTAGTATCTGTCTGGATCTTGGCGTCACACTGCGGGAAGGTTTATGATTTAGTAGATTAACACGGCTCTCTTCACGCTACCACTTAAGAGATAATTTGTTCGAGCAGAAGCCGATTACATTGTGGCTGCCCAGGAGCAGGGAGCCCCCTCCCCTGAAGTCCTGTCAGGGGTTTGATGGCACACCCTGCCCCCTGTGGGGGTCTGCCATCATTACGGGTGACAGGCAGCAGAGGTGAGCGGGCCACAGCTGCAGGCAGCCGGCTGTCAGTGGCCACCAGTGATGTTGGTGACATCTGGGGGGAAATGGAGTTCCTATTGATCCAACCCATATGAAATGGCCTTCTAGGTTGGAGATTTGATTTATTTAGCTTCTGCTTCTCACGTGGGATGGAGGGAGGTGGGGGACTTCCTGGCAAGTCATTGAATCATGCACTCTACCACTAGGTTTCATCTAGCTCTAAAAAAAAAAAAAAAAAAAAAGGCAATCGGACCTCAGAGAGGTTAGGGGACTTGCCCAAGCTCAGACCTTAGGAAGAGCAGGAGGAGTAGTTCATATTGCTTGATACTCACAAAGTGACAGACACTCCTTAGGCACGTATAGCTCCAATGTCTTGTATAATATTCACAAAGACATTGTTGCTATTACGGGGCAAGGGTATAAGGGTGTATGACTAGGCTAAGGGTATAAGGATTTGTGTAAGCCACAGCAAGTCCATGGCTGAGATGTCTGTGGAGTATCCCTAGAGTAAATATTCTAAATGGGGAGGGGATAAAAGGCCTTTGAAAACTGTGCTTCTATCTTGCACACATGCCATTTCTGCTGAGTGACAGCCCATAGAACCCAGATAATAAAATAAATAAAATGGATGCTCTGAGTCTTGACCAGCCATAAATTGTAACAGGTCCTCAGTACGCCTGATTTAAGAGTTTCATCTTACAGAGACAGTGTTTGTTCTTTCTTTTTTCCCCTCTCATCCCCACTTCTGGGGAAGAAGAAGAAACAGTGAAAGCAGTCAGTTCAATGCAGCATTTCAATTATCCAACAATGCCCGGATGTGACAGCATAGGAGACCCACAAGATAATGTTCAGACTCTGGTTTTAGAATGTTTACTCTCTTCTGGGTGAACTCTGACATCCAAATGCATTAATGCGGTGCCATTTTCAACTCTCATGCCAATCTCTATCCTTGTATGTATCAGAATTTTAATGCCTGCTTCCCTGTTTGAGTTATGGTAATTTATTGTAATAGTGTATTTTGACCTTTTCAGTATTTTGTATTTTTATTGGATAGCTGTTTCACCTCTTCCCTGGAGGGTTAGCCAGCCTGAAAATGAGAGAGAATGGTAAGACCAACCAATCAAAATACAGAATAGTAAAAAGGTCAACACACAAGAGCAAACTACTAATTTGGAAAACACACAAATGCGAAAAGAATGAAAGTTCCAAACAGCATGGTGACCAGAACAAGAATAAGTGGACACAAGAAGGCTGGGGGCGGGGGGTCCTCTCCACCCTCAGCACAACAGTTAGTTCAACCACTGACTGTAAAGTAGCACATCATCAGAAACCAAAGGGTGGTAGGAAATCAGTGCAAACGCCAAAGGGTGTAAACTGTGCCATTCCTGTTTCTACCTGGTCAATGCAAATGGGAAAGAGAGGTAATGGGGTTGAAAGGTCCCAGCCCAGAGATGCCAGGACACCTTTCAATATGATCTTCAATAAGCAGAGGATGCACCAACGATAATATGTTCAGCCTTCCACCTGCAGGCTGTCATGTCTCAGGAGTCTGAAACTGATGTTCATCCAATTCTCTTTGAAGCTCTCCAAGGAGTGATATCCCCAAACCTCCCCAATTGACTCTTTCTAGTTTAACTATATCAATTAAAGCATAATGATGAGCATATATTGACGGTCAAGATGAATAAAATCATAAAAATCCAAAGCATACTAATTCCAGTGGACTTTTGGGTCTAGCCTACTGAAGGGTATGGTCATTAAGTAACTGGAAGGCACATGGAACCTGGGCACAGCTCCTCATCCACTGACACTTACACTGCACTGGTCCCGGCAACACAGAACAAACAACCTGCACAGAAGGTTCTCAATATCCCAGAATGATTGGTGCCTGAAAAGAGCCACTTAAAGGAATCCATGTGAAACCAGGACCAAAATCTTTCTGTGAAAAGTGGAGAGATGTTGATGGCAACTCATCTTGAAAAATAAAATGAAAATGTAAGAGGAGATTATTTTGTTTAATATTTAATAAAATACAGGTTAAAATTCTAAGCATATTCTTAAAATAAAATGGACTTAAGGGTTGACTGGGAAGTCAGGGCTCCACAATCATGAAAAGCCTAACTTTTACAAAATATTCAGAGGACCTAAGATAAGGCCCCCTCTAAATCCTTTCACATTCCAGTGTTTTCTGTTTTAATATCTTGATCCTTGTTTTCTCTTATTCAAATGGTTGATTTCCTATTATCTAATTGTTACTCGTAGGTCCTTACTTTTTGGTAGAGTTGGGAGGAACATGAGCCATCGTACCATGTCACTTTCATCACCTTCCTGAAATCCTGTGTTGTTTACAAAATTTGCCATTTCTATTTGCTTTTGGTTTACGCTGGACTGCCAAAACACCTGAAAATAACTTGCAAACTGTCCAAATATCGACACCATGCAGGTTTATGCTAAACAATTAGGTTTGAGCAGGGTTGGGTTTTTAAAGTCTGCTAGTGAATATTTGACCACTTTGTAATTTCCTATGTAACTATGAGTACTCTAATAATAAAAACTCAAGCATATGGGCCCTAGACTTATTTAAGTGCAAACCAGAATATTTTCAATATAAAAAATACCATAACAGACATAAGAATGATTGCTGAAATATATCCAACTATTAACATTTTCTAGTCTGACTCTTATGAATTGAAGTCGAAGCAAGTTGCATAATAAGATAAGAATTTGGAGCTTAGAAACACTGCACAGATTTTCAATAACTGTTCTTTAAGAATATTTAATATATAATATACTCAGATTACACTGTTAAATTTAAAAAAAAACTTATTTAAGAACCATGTAGAACATGATCCCTGATTTTAAAACACTATCCTTTATTAAACATTTACTGTGTGCCACATTCTATACTTTGAATTTATGTGCATTATACTATTTCTTTCTCATAGTGGCCCAAGAGAAAGTCATCCATTTCTTCAAGTTATAGTTAATGAAATAAGACAGAAGTTAAGCAAACTTCTAATTAGTGGTAGAAGAAGAACTCAAACACAGGTCATTCTGACTCCAGACATATATTTCTAACTACACTATCACAATATATTAAAAAGGCATCTAGAAAAATTAAAATACTATGCGAAGATTGTGGATGTTTTTATTCACTTCTTTGTATATTTTTATTGATTTCAGAGAGGAAGGTAGAGGGAGAGAAAGATAGAAACATCAATGATGAGAGAGAATCATTGATCGGCTGCCTCCTGCACGCCTCCCACCAGGGATCAAGCCCACAACCCAGATATGTGCCCTGACGGGAAATCAAACCATGACCTCCTGTTTCATAGGGTGATGCAGCCTGGCTATTTATTACCTTTATAAAGGAACGTCTCTCAGCCAGACCCCACAATTAATTCACATCGTGGGGCTGTCAGGATCAAATCTGCATATTTCCCACCACCCCCGGCT
>NW_006295827.1:2935945-2992560 GCF_000327345.1 Myotis davidii | reverse complement strand
ACACATCCTTTGATCAAGCAATTCCACTTTTGTGGCAATTCAGAACCCTCTCTAGAACTGGAGTCAGCAAACTATTTTTTGTATATTTTTATTGATTTCAGAGAGGAAGGTAGAGGGAGAGAAAGATAGAAACATCAATGATGAGAGAGAATCATTGATCGGCTGCCTCCTGCACGCCTCCCACCAGGGATCAAGCCCACAACCCAGATATGTGCCCTGACGGGAAATCAAACCATGACCTCCTGTCCTGCTTCATAGATCAATGCTCAAACATTGAGCCACGCCAGCCGGCCGGGCACTGCTTTGTATTTTTATCTATTTTTATATCTGCTAAATTAAAGGTGATTGCTTTTATAATCCAATAAAAGAACACTAATTTTGCAGGAAGTCCAGGTTAGAGATTGGAGATCACCATGTCGCTCGTGGCTAATGGGAGCTGTGTGGAGAAAAGGGCAGGCAAGTGTCTGGCTGAGTTACAGCTGGAGGGAAGACTCCAGCTGGCGGGGAGCCTTCATATGGAGGTTTTGGCACATCCTGTAAGTGCTACTGACAAGGACACTGCCCACTCGACCTACTGAGGAGCTTAAAGGAAATTACTGTGCATGGGGAGTAAAGAACACTGACCATAGCCAGAGACAAGGACACCCACCACATCCCGTCAGACTGCCCATCCCCCAGCCCATGAACCCCACCTACAGCTCAGTCCTCTCCTTTGCTTTGAGGCTGATCTATCCCAAGTCAGCACTGAGTATCACAGAATTGCTCATGTTTTCATGATCTCTGGTCCCCAAGAAAGGGCCCTACCTTCCCACAGATCTCCTGGAGACTGCCCGGCTGTCCCAACCCCCCTGGCCTGCTGAAAGAACCTGTGCACAGGCTAGATACAGCTGCTCTCAACCTGTGGGTCGCGGCCCCTTTCGGGGAAGAATGACCCTTTCTGATGGTCGCCTAAGACCATCAGAAAACACATATATAATTACATACTGTTTTGTGATTAATCACTATGCTTTAATTATGTTCAATTTGTAACAATGAAATTGGGGGTCACCACAACATGAGGAACTGTATTAAAGGGTCGCGGCATTAGGAAGGTTGAGAACCACTGGGCTAGAACCAGCTCCGCTGGGCTGCACTCTGCACACAGCCAGCCACACCTTCCTGGGCCTCATTCACACTGAAAACCTGACCATCTGGGCCATCCTTGTCACCAGTTGCCATGGCCTTTCACCCAGACTTCCTGCTGTCTGTCAAAGCCTGTTCCCAGATGCTTAACCCGGGCTTTGCACAGTAGCTTATAGGGACCTAAGATACTGATCTCTCAGCTGCCAGGGTAGCAGGTGGACCTTGGACCCTTCCTCTCTGGCCCCAAGGAAGCCAAGTGTGCCCCATAAATATTACCACTCTGTGAATGCCGGGCCTGCAAAGCTTGTGAGCACTGACTTTGAACCACCCTATGGGTTTTCTTAGTCCCCATATACCATCCTCTTCTAGCCTGGTCCATCTTAGACCCACTGAGCTCTTGTTTGGCCTCTTGGCAATTTAAATAATTATATAAAGGGTGTCCCAAAATTCACGCAAGAAGTAATTTTGATAGAAAACACAGGTTTATAATTACAAATTGTAAATTTTTTATTGATTCATAAAGTATACAGTATAGGGTTATGTATGGAATAGGATATCGGGTAAATGGCCTCCATGGCTTTACTGGCACATACTGCATGAGTCATTTCCTGGTCATGTAATTTCCCGTTTTGGTGATCAATGAATCTCAGCCAGATTCATGCAAAACGGTCATGGAAATTTTCAACAAAAGAGTGCGTATGTGCCAGCAAAGCCATGGAGGCCGTTTACCTGATATGCTATTCTATACATAACCATATACTGTATACTTTATGAATCAATAAAAAAAATTACAATTTTTAATTATAAACCTGTGTTTTCCATCAAAATTACTTCTTGAGTGAATTTTGGGACACGCTTTTAGTATCACTTGTTCACTGTGTATCAGGCACTCTTCCTAATTGCTTTATGTCAATAAGGCTTTAGCATCAATGACAAGTTCTCTGGGCCTCTTCCACTTCACCTGAAAAATGGGGACAGTGACAATCTCTCTGAGAACCCTGCCAGTGTGCTTTGGGAATTGCAGGAAGGAGCACCGGCATCAATGCAGCCACCTCTCAGAACGCGGCTTCACAGCTCGGCACCTGCACGGAAAAGGAGATCGATTTAGAAACAGAAAAGAACATTTTCTCTAAGATTATGTTTCCAAACCCTTAACCTAAAAACACTGTGAGCGTGTCCAGTAGAAGTGGAATAATAGGAGAAAGAATTGGTACTCGGCTGGAGAAAGCAGGTTTGTGATAAAATGGAACCTAAGAGTAATGGGTGGACTTGCAGGAGATGGGCCAGTTAGAAAATCAAGGTGGACAGTGAGAGATCAGCTGCCAGGGACTTGCCGGCCCCAGGCCAGGCCCAGGCCCGGGCTCACAAGCATGACTGGGCCTTTCTACAGCTTAACCAAGGGCTAATGTATAGTACATACTCAGCAAAGATGTTCTAGAGTGTGGGATGAGATTTAGTTAATAACTGTAACATATATTATGTCTTGGAGTTCCCAGTCACCCTATGAGGGGAAAAAACATTCCTCTTTTTCAATGCATGCCTGATTTTCGCAGTCTCTCAGGCCATCATCAACTGGTTCCCATTTGTTTGACAAGTTATCTGCCTTGAGTTTTACCTCCCAGAACTTGGTGCTAGGATCCATCCCTGCACTGTCTACCCAGGGGTGACGGGCAGAGCCTGTCATCCTCACACACAAGCAGCTGAACATACCATATTTCCCTTTGCAGGCATTGATACCAGTAAGAACATCATCAAAAATGAGATGAGCCCAGCCAGCATGGCTCAGTGGTTGACCTATGAACCAGGAGGTCACGGTTCAATTCCTGGTCAGGGCACATGTCCGGGTTGCGGGCTCAATCCCCAGTGTAGGGTGTGTAGGAGGCAGCCAATCCATGATTCTCATCATTGATGTTTCTATCTCTCTCTCCCTCTCCCTTCCTCTCTGAAATCAATAAAAATATATATACATATATTTTTTTAAAAGATGAAAATTAAGAGATCTCTCTCTGCTAGTTCACAGAGTCGTTCCTCTTTCTTCCAGGTTAGACCACTTGCAATTATTGAGTTTTGCTCTAGGAATTTCTTTTGCTGGCTAATTGATACGTCCAGGTACTGAGCTAGAGGTACTGAGCATGACACCAAAGGACCTTTTTTTAAATATATATTACTATAGCCCCTTTCTCCAGACAGAGCTAAGCATTTGCAAGTACAGTACCAACTAATTGTTCGCTGTAGGTATTTCACCAAATTATAAAATTATAGAAATTTAAAAACCAATAACTATCACTTATATAGTTACTGTCCATTCAGAGTTTATGCATTTCCATGCACTAGTCTTAATCCAGTGATGGTCTGAAATAACTACTGACCAACCAAGAACCAGTAGTTTCATATGAGGAGGTTTTAAAACAGTATATGGAAGAAGACTAATAGACTGTCAGAGACCTGGGGGTCCATGACCTTACACCTTAAATCTCAGTTTCCTCATTTGTAAAATAAGGAAGTTATAAGTCTCTTCAGGGAGCAATATTAGGCTGTCATTCTATGTCACGTGGGCAACCTGCCCCACAGCAGGCCTACAACAGAGTGGGGGAAACACACACTTCCTGTGTGCAGTTGGCCTTGTCTTTCTCTTGCCCCTCTAACCTCAAATGCACCTTCAGGGCCAATTCCTGTCTTTCTTTCTCTCTGAAGACTTATTTGACTCCCTCATCTCATAGTGAACTCGTCCTAAATGAACCCTGACCCGGCTTCAATACTCTACATCGGCAGAGAGCATTCACTGCTGCGTATTGTTCTAATTGCTATTTATATCTTGTCTAGAAAACTAAATTGTAAGCGGTTAATGGAAAGAATGTTTCTTATGTTTTCAAAACCCTGGTCTCTCAAATAAGAGAATAAACACAGTAGAAAATCAATCCTTTGTCACTTTATCTGTTTATGTTACTAGTAATAAATTATGAAGGGGATCCTTCCCCAAAAATGTAGGGATCAATAACCTCTCATTTATACCATGTCTAACCCAAGACCTGTTTTGTCTCATTATCCCATTCCTTTTGTCTCTTTCCTGAACTCTCCCTCCACTTTCCTAGTCTAAGTGTATTGTCATTGCCACCATGATGTTCTTCCTTTCTTGAAATTCCTTCTTAAAACATCTATATGCAGCTAATCAACTTGAATATGTATGTAAAATTTTTAAATTCTAGAATAATATGAATTAGTAAAATTCACCCAAGAAAAAATAGAAAATTTGAATGGTCTTATAATCATGAAAGAAATTGAAATTATTTTCCAAAAAGGTAGTCAAGAAAAACATCATTCCAATATTATATAAACTCTTTCCTAGAATGTGCAATTTATTACATTAGTGTAACTTCATACCAACATCAGACAAAGATGATATGGAAAAAGAAACTTACTGGTCAATTTCTCTCATGAATGTAGGTGTCAAAATTGAAAATGACACATTAGCAAAATCAATCCAGCAATGTCTAAAAAGATTTCTCAATTTCAGCCCCTTCTGGAGAATTTCCCAAATCTGCTCTCAGTTATCACCTAAGATTCAAAAATCCCACACCTCTTGTCTTCTTTCAAGGTTTGAACTCCCCAAATCTTGACATCTCGAACTCTATTTCCCCAGAACACTGGTTCAGATGGCTTTTCAAACCTTCAACCTGCCCTTAGATTGGTGGTCCTGTTCTTCCCACCCCATCTAAGCGCTAAGCCATTTTCGAACATCCAACATCTTTTATACCTTCTGTTCCTCTTCCCAGATGTCCCTCCTGGCCTAGAAGATTGAAAACTATTTTTAAGCTGGTTCCTTTTCTCCCTGAGTTACATCCCAAGATCTGAGAGTTTTCTGTTCACCTACCGATTCTTAAACCCTTCTCACTCACTTACGATAAACATTTCCGATTCCAGTGAGCACAACTGATCCCTAGCAATAGGAAATTGTTTTGTTGTTGCTGCTTGCTTCCTTCTTAACCACTCACTTTTGCATAATTCCATTAAATTGTTCCCCTGAGTCAATCTAAGAAGATCACCTGCATACAGAGCCCACGTCTTCCTTCTATTTAATGTGCTCTTGGATAAACTGCATGAACTCCTAATGTTTGAGCCCATCTTCTATGTATTTGTACGAACTCCCTCTCTCAATGGGGGAAAAAATACAAGATAATAAAATGAAATTTGAGTCCATTAATACCTACTCAGTCCACAATCCAGACGCTAAAGGTATTTACATCAGAAGTCTGCTTATTTGGAAGTGAGCTTTTTCTTGAGAACCCAGAAGTTCCTACTTCTGCCAAATCCAAATTCTTACTAATCAAAGTTAAGGCACCAATTCTCTCTCTCTCTCTCTGAGTTTTGCTAATGAAAACCAGAGCTTCTCTTGACAGTGCAAGTTTCTTCAGGCAGCTGAACCAAAACCCCCAGCCTTTGTGCATATACTCACCTCTGTCTGTTGGAGGACAGCAGTTGGTAGTAATTGCAAAGGGTAAATGAACCAGACCTCAAATTCTTGTCCAGCAGCAACCATGGCTGCTGTCATCCTTCCTATTGGTGTCTGGGGCTGAGGACTTGGCTGTAAATTCCTCTCTGGTCAAAGTCCTGATGATCTAGACCAGCGGTTCTCAACCTGTGGTTCGCGACTCCTTTGGGGGTTGAACGACCCTTTCACAGGGGTCGCCTAAGACCACTGGAAAACACATATATAATTACATATTGTTTTTCTGATTAATCATTATGCTTTAATTATGTTCAATTTGTAACAATGAAATTGGTGGTCACCACAACATGAGGAACTGTATTAAAGGGTCGCGGCATTAGGAAGGTTGAGAACCACTGATCTAGACTGAGCTCCCTTGCAGCCCTGAGCAGCCTGCTCCATGTCCCCTTCCCAGGGGGCCCTGCCTGGAGCCACTTGATTTTTTTAAGGGTAGAGCTCCTTCCTAGCCCAGCACTCCCAGGGCCTGTCTTACTGCACCTTCTGCTTCACATGGAAGAGAAGAGAGCCACACTCAAACAACCCTCGGGGGGAGGAGGGCTAGAACCTTCTTTCCCTCTCCCCTTGTGTCCTTGAGATCCCCACTTGGTCTTCTACCCACAACAGATCTCCTCCTAAATAGGCTGTGGCCAACTTAGCACAGTTCTCACTTTAAGCATCCAGCAGCAAAAATAATGGAATAAAACCTCTGACAGTCGTCCCCTCTCAGGACTTCGAAGGAAACAGAGATGAGATCACTGCCACTAGAATCTGTCCAGCTCATCGCTGGTGCTGGCGGTGACATGCTGCTGTTGACTGATTCGTGCAGTGATAAGTACAGCGAAAGCAGAGAGTCTGCGGAGCATGGGCCCTGTGTGTCCCGGGAGCCGTGTTCTCCCGATGCAGCCACTTGAATCAAGCCATATGCATGTGGGCTGACTTTGATTCTCAGTAACAACTGTTTAAAAGAGGACAGAGGCAAGGATTCCAGATTTGTTGACTCTTGTTGTTCTTGGGGAAGCAGCGGGAGTGAGGGTTCTGTTTCAGCACTTCCCGTGAGAGGCTGTTTCCAAAGGAACACAGATCATTCATTGGAGGCTGGCTATGCTAGTGGTAGTTTAGGGTTAGCTACAACATATGCCAGGGCCTCCAAAGAGGTGTGGGCTTAAGCTGAAGGATTTTTTTGTTTTACTCATGTCTACCAAAAACGACTTTCTCCTCCTGGCTTATTATAAGAACTAACAGTACTCTGATGTGATTATAACATACACTGAGTGGCCAGATTATTATGACCACCCCATCAGTACAATGAAGTGAATTCGTTATGCAAATAATAATAATAAAACCTTGAGAGTATTTGCTGAGGAAGTTTTCAATATTCAGTATTTTTGGAAGTGTCAATGAAGTACTGATGGGTCATAATAATCTGGCCAGTCATAATAATCTGGCCACTCAGTGTATTCTGAAAGGTTTAAATGTCCCATGATCACAAGAAGAATTTTTAAGATCCACAATTGGGCCATGGCATTGATGAATAATGTTGGAAGATTGGGTTATGATAATGTGTGTGTTTTTTTCCTCCACAGACTCATATATTCATGCATTCATTCAATAGGTTCTCTATGGCCGCCTAAACCAGGTCCTAAGGATGGGGTGAGGTTAAGCTGACTGTGATAAGGACCCTCCTCAGAGCACATAGGTGCTTCCACAGATATGACTCGCCTTCTGAGAGTTCCAGGTGCATACACACTGCCTCCCTTATCCCCTTCTTCCAACCCACCCTCTAACCGTTCAGTCAAAGGATCCCATTCTTCTTGAGGTCAAGAGACCGTAAATAAAAATAAAGTTATTTTAAAGAGCATGACAGTTGGCATCCTCCTGTTCTGGAACCACTTCTACAGCTAAAATGACAGACCATCACATTTCAAGGTTAGTAGAGGAACTCTGGTTCAACTATTCACCTGATGGTTAAGTCCTCACTACAACATCCGCAACAAAGCAACAGCAATCTGTGTTTAAATACTTCCAGTGACAGGGAACTCATTACCTTACTAGAAGTCTTTCTCAAGCTAACTGTGATTCTCAGAACTAGAGCTGAGCTTAGTTCTGCCTTCCCACATCTTTCAGTTCTACCATGTGGAGCCACACAGAACAAGTCTAATCTCTTTTCCCCTAGATGCTAAACATGTGTCCTGAGTCCTCTCTCCTCCTGGCTAAGGACCAGTGGTTCTTTGATCTGTTCATCTCATAACAAGCTTACTGTGTGACATTGCATTACCTATAATCATTTCATTTAATCCTCATACTCATCCTATGAGAATTTTATGCCCATTTTACAGATGGAAAAACTGAGGCTCAAATAAATTAAATAGTGTGCCCATAATTACCCAGCTAGTAGGGTAGAATATAGACTTTAGCCCATGATTGACTGACTCCAAAGTTCATATCAATGGCTCTCTATCTTCATTGCATTCCTATATTTAAAGTTCAGTTTGTATATGTAATCTCTAGGTTTGTCCATCAACCTTTCATATCCCCTTCTCCTCTAAAAGTATATTCGCACTTGTCTTGGCATATATGTCTCAGATTTCATTGTTCTTTTATAGCATGAAATTATTAGTAGGTAAGGGACTTGTAGAATTATAAAATAGGTATTTAGAACAACTCAACTGTGTCCCACAGAAGTAAAACAAAAATTATCACTTGAACTTTACAAAGATGACCACAAAAATGGTTATTCCATTGAGGGAGGCAAATAAGTACAAAAGTAATCATGAGACATGAGGGCGAACCTCTGTGTGAAGAGCCCTGTGATCATGGTAGGTGCTGGAATATGGGAGTGGAAGTTAGAGGGGACTTGATAGAGGACGGAACCATTCATCCCTCTCTATGGAACCAGGCTTTTTAACAAAGAGGTTAAGAGTTGAGAGGGGGCACTCCAGGCTCTTTTAGAATGAACAAATCCACTGTGGCTTGGTGTCATCCAGAAATACAGAATTTTCTGGTAACACCAGTCTACGAAATATACTAGAGGGAGGTGGGATAGAATGTGAGGCTGAAAATAAGCTGCTGGGGCCATCAAGAGTATTTATGTAATAGAAGCCCATCTATGTTTTACAAAGGTATCTCTGGTGGCTTTGTTGTGAATTCTAGAATAAGGTCACCCTTATAGAACCTCTAGGCTTGCAATAATACCAACCGAAGTTATATTGACTCTTTTTTCAGCCATATCACATAGTTTACTCTCAACTAACACTCCTTTTCACATGTGGCAATGTTGAGCCATGTCTTTCCAGCTGTGAGCAGCTGGACCTGGGTTTGAGACATTTCCCTTATCCCAATGTATCCATCTGGTTAAATTTGTCCTCCTCATCCTCTTGTTTACACCCTTTAGGATATTGATTTTTATCTCCAACATGCTTACAAGGCTCCCAGGTTCATGTTATACATTAATAAACCGCGTCATGCATATCACAGATTGAAAAAAAAAAAAAGATGGCAAGGGAAAATCTCCAAGCTTGTCACTACACACTTCCCACTGGATTAACATTTACTTTTAAATCAGTCCCTTTAAAAATAGAGTTCTTTAATCAGTAACTATTCTACTCATCCTTTTCCTTGCCAAACATCATGCTGACATTCAGCATTCTGGAGGAAGTTAATCACACAAAGCTTGCTCATGGTGAGCCCATGTTGGCTGCCAGTGTCTGCAGCTTCCTTTTCTTGGTGCTCACATGCCAGCCCTTCAGTCTTCCATTAAGCATTCTTGAATACTATTTAGTTGCAGATTCCATCTTCTTTCTGGGTTGGAAATCTAAAAACCATTAGCTTGTCTCCAATTTTCCAAACCACTTACATTCTCCAGAGTTCGCAAAGACCACCCATAACAGTTGGGTAATCTACTTTGACAGGTTTCTTTCAGTAACATGGGATTTAATTTTCCAGCCTCGAATACCACACATGTCTATTTCTTCACCTATAAAATGAAGAGGGGTTTGATAATTAAATAGCATAATGCACCTAAAAAAAACAATGTCCAGCACATAGGAAACATTACCCCTCAAAATTTTAAGAAGCCACCACATCATTTCCTCCTGAATGTCATGTCAGTACCTCCAGTTTAATTAACCTAAACACATAACTCTTCAAAAATCTGCATTTTCTCTTGTTTCCTAAGTCTATAAATGGTGCCAATATTCTTTTTTATGCCAGTATTCTTGCAGTCACTCAAGCTTGACACTCAAGGACATGTTTGAATACTTGCCTTCACCCCACATCAATCAGTGTTAAGTCTGTAGATTCTATTCTTGCAATCTCACAGATACCAGCCCTTTCTTTCCATCCCATGGCCATTGTCATGGACTAAATGTGTCCCCTCAAAATATATATAGTGAGGCCTTGGTCCCCACTGGGACTGTTTTTTGCCATAGGGCCTCTAAGAAGATGATAAAGGATAAATGAGGTCACCAGGGTCAGGCCCTAATTCAATGGGGCTGGTGCCCTAATAGGAAGAGGAAGAGTCGCCTGGCCAGTGTATCTCAGTGGTTGAGCATCAACCTATGAACCAGGAGGTCAAGCTTCAATCCCTGGTAAGAACACATGCCTAGGTTGTGGGCTGGATCCCCAGGGCATGCAGGAGGCAACCAATCAATTATTCTCTCTCTCATCATTGCTGTTTCTCTCTCCCTCCCTCCCCCTTCCTCTCTGAAATCAATAAAAATATTTTTTTAATGAAGGCAGTGTATTGGGTGGACAACTAGTGTAGACATGGGTACTTGACCTTCATTTGGGGTAGGAGGATTCTCATCTTTATTTCTCCTCACACATCTACTAGAAGTTATCTCCCATACTTTGTATTCAATACATAAAGGCTCGTTATATTACCAGTTTATGACAACCTGCAAATGGCTCCACAATCAATAAGTATTTGCTGGCCTGTATTAGGTCTATTGGGAGAAAACATGGAGTAAAGGAAATAATATGTGTCCTCAAGTTAGAGAGACAAATTGACTGCTGCTAAGTTACTTTCTGAAAACATGGTAGTTTTGGGACCTGTTTCACATCCCCAGCACCAACATTCACCTTTGCTCAGCAAAAGCTTTCTTCACAGGACAGTCTACACCATAACCTCGGCCCCCACTGGGTTAAATTACTCTGATGTCTGCATTTCTCTGGCTCGATTGGACAATATTTTATTACAGACATGTTAAGCAAACTCTGTTACAAAGCAACACGCAGGCATACCTCACTTTCCTGTGCTTCACTTTATTGCCCTTTGCCAATATTGGGTTATTTTATGAATTGAAGGTAAGACCCTCCAGACTCACTGAAGGCCCAGATGACAGTTAGCATTTTTAGCAATAAAGTATTTTTTAATTAAAGTAGGCACCTTGTTTTTTAGACATAATATTACTATACACTTAGTAGACCACAATGTAAATATAACTTTAATATGCACTGGAAAAAAACTGTGACTTGTTTCATTGCAATATCTGCTTTATTGTGGTGGTCTGGAACCAAACCTGCAATATATTCGAGGTATACCTATAATTAAACATTATTGTATAAATAACATTAAAAGGCTGGAGGTGGCCATTAGAAATGATTCTACAGAATAATTAAGGAGTGCACAGTGTACATATCAATACTCACTGATAAGATATATTGTGTGTATGGGGTTATTTATATATGGCTATAGGTAGGTCTACAATAGGAATAGAAATAAAAACAAAGAGAGGTTTTTAAAAAATATTTACTAAAATATTGATAGTGATAGTCTCTGGGCACTGCATTATAAGGGCTTTTAATTTTTGTTTTTGGTTTTCAGTATTCTCCAGATTTTCTAAAATGAAACTGCATTGTTTTTATAACAGAAATAAAAAAGGTTTTAGTTTTGTTTTTCATAAATGTTAGGGGTTTTAGGAGACAAGCCAGCCTTCTGAAGCTTCAAGCGATGATCCAAATTCGATTACATGAGACAAGGGTTGGTGAACTTAAGTGGCCACAAATTTGAAAGAGCCTCTGTTTATGACACCAAAACCATTTGAAGAGCACGAATGAGTCACTAACTCTTATTTGCAGCTTTAGAAACACAAGGAGCAAAAATATAAAGACAGTTGAACCTGGAAGTAGGTGCTGCACAACTAAAAATGATTCTCTATGGAGGTTTACTTACGCATTTCACATCTTCAGAGGTTCCCATTCACTGCAAAGTGTGACCCCCAAACAATGAAATCATTCAGCAGGGAGAATCTGTCTTTGGTGCTATGAATGCTACCACCTGTACTCCAAGCCTCCTTGAATAAATAAACACCAGAAAGCTCATTGCTCTTCTCCTTTTGTTTTAGTAATGGAGGGGTTTTACACAGAATGGACTCACATCGATTTGATGACAATGACCATGACATTCAAGTGATTCCTATTTTATATGCAGTGCTGAACTGAGTGCCAACTTTATCTTACTATTCACATGACAAAGCAGCCACTTATCAGTAACAACTGCAGCAGAAACGGCTGGGAAGTCCTAGAGAGCCCAGGCTAATGACAGCATTGCCTCCAATTCTGGTGTCACTCCCAAAATTAACCCCCAGAAATCTCAGCAGACATGACCTGTCCTCTTGAAGATGCTGGTTTCAACAAGTTACTCTTTCCATTTACAAGGTGCTGTGATATGTTATCATAAAATGATGACACTGAGTTTGAAAGTATACTCTAATTTTTTATATTAAGAAAATAAATGGAATGTGGTCAGAAACAATACTACTGGCCTAAGAATACACTGTAATAGAGCCCATGCAGTAAGAAAAAAAGAATTTGAAGTTATAAAACACAATAGACCATAGACATCTAGACTTGAATCTAATTTCTGGCTGCATTAGATATTCTCTAAGTTCAAGAGGGAAAGGATATGAGCAGCTGGATTTTCTTCTAGGTTGTCCTGCCAAGATCCTAAGATAAGGAGGGAGACAAGGATTCAGGATAGAAGCTCAGCACAGAAATAAATTTAGTGCATTGAATTTCTCTGAAAACTAAACTTTTCGGGGGATGGGGGTAGGGGTGACAATCTAATGATTTAGAAAGGTCAACTTTCTATGAAAAGGTCAGGTATAAAAAGCTTGTTGTCAGCTCAGCACTACTAGTCCCTTTGACTCCCAGCATTACTTAAGAAAAGCCAAGAGATACATTTCCCAGAATCCCCTTCTCCATATGGTGCTGTGTTTCTCAATGAACAGCAACCACTGGAGATTTGGAAGGTGAAGGAAAAGGCCATTATTCTCTAAAGGCAGATGAAGAAAGACACAGAGTCAGAGAGAACGTTCACTGTGGCTTCCCAGTAAACCCTTTGGAACTCCCCCATTTTGTGTGTGTGTGTGTGTGTGTGTGTGTGTGTGTGTGTGTGTGCGTGTGTGTGTGTGTGTGATGTGCCAGTGAGTTGGCTCCAACTCCTGGAGAACCTAGAAGTGAGTGATGTCCACAGTGTCCTGTCCTTAACAGCCCTACTCAGCTCTTGCAGACACATGCCCATGGCTACTATTATGGAGTCAATCAATCTCATACTTGGTCTTCCTCATTTCCTGCTGCCTTCTATTTATCCCAGCATTATTGTCTTTCCCAAAGAACCTGTGTCTGAAGGAGGACAACTTCAGTTTTGCATTTTTGCCTCCCATTTAATTTGTTTGAACTTTCTGGCAATCCAGGGTATACTTAGAGCCAGCCCTCTTCCAACACCATATTTAAAATAAATCCATTTTTCTTTCCCATCAGCCTTCTCCGCTGTCCACTTTTCACATCCATACATAGGAATTGGGAATATGAGGGGTGTGGGTGATTTCAGCCTTGGTCTCTAATGACACATCACTGGTCTTAGTGATCTTTCCAAATTCTTCCATTGCTGCTCTTCCAAGTCTCAGTCTTCTCTTGATTTCTTGGTTGCAGTCTCCATTTGAATTGACTGAACCAAGGTAAGCAAAATCTTTAACAATTTCAATGTCTTCACTGCCTATGTTAAAGTTGTGCATTTCTTCTGTAGTCATTATTCTTGTCTTCTTGGCGTTCAAATGCAGTCCTGTATGACACTTCCTTCTTTCAGTTTTACCAGAAGTCATTTCAAAACATTGCTACTTGCTGCCAATCAAATAGTGTCACCTATATATCTTGAGTTACTGATATTTCTTCTACCAATTTTCACTCCTTCTACCTTTGAGCCTAGCCCAGGTTTTTGTACAATATGTTCTGCATACAGATTAAACAAACAGGAAGATACAATGCACCTTTGTCTGGCACCTTTGCCTGAAGGAAACCATTCTGTCTCTCCATGTTCTCTCCTGACAGTGGCTTCCTGACCACAATGCAGGTTCCGCATCAGGATGACCAGGTGCTAAAGTACACCCATTTCTTTCAGAGAAGCCCACAGCTTTTCACAGTCAACTGTCAAAGACTATTGTTTTGCCGTAGTCTATAAAACAGAATAAACATCTTCTGAAATTCTTTAGAGCATTCCGGTATCCAATGAACACTGGTAATTATATCTCGAGTGCCACTTCCTTTTCTGAATCCAGTTCAATACCCAGCATTTCTCACTCTATATATGAAAGAAGTCTTGTTGCTTCACCTTGAGCATCACTTCACTTGCGTGGGAAATTAGAGCGATGGTCCTGTAAGTTAAACACTTCGGAGCATCTCCTTTCTTGAATATCTTGATGTATATTGAATATTTTCAGTCTGTAGGCCATTGTTTAGTACAATGTAATTTTTTTAGGCTAAACTCACTGATGGTGGATTACCACAAACTTCACTTCCGTCTCCTATGTGTCCCAATGGCTCAATTATCTCTCGATCCTACACTAAAATCCTTGTGCACAGAGCACAGAGAATTTTAGGGCAGTGAAACTATTCTTTATGATGCTATAATGGTGGATACAGATCATTATACATTTGTCAAAACTTATAGAATGTACAACATTAAGAGTGAATTCTAATGTAAACTGTGGACTTTGTTGACAATGTGTCAGTGTAGGACCATCATGGTGTGGGATGTGGATAGTGGGGCAGGCTGTCAGAGGCCACGGGGGTGTATGGAAACTCATTGTATTTCCTGCTTAATTTTGCAGTCAACCTAAAACTGTTCTAGAAAACTAAAGTCTGTGTTTGTTTTTTTAAGTCTTTGTACCTGGAATGCAAGGAATAGTTTCTGTTTTCCTCAGTAAACTTAATGAACCCATGGGTTTGCTCACTGAAGTATCCTGGAAACTTTAGAAAGAGCCATTTGAAGACCATGGTAAAGGTGGAAACCAGATTGTGAATATAAATATGAAGCTAAATCTCTTATAAAGATGACCTTGTTAGAGTTGTTACTATGTTCTCCCCAAATTTATAAAACTGCATATTTTTAGCTATTGTATAGTTTTGACTTTTCCCTTAGTGTTATGTTATGCTATATTACAAGGTTATGTTTAATGTTGTTGTTGTTTTAAAATTCAGATAGATCTCTATCTCCATTTTCTCCACATTCAAATCTTACTGGACATATGTGACGGGTCCAAGTACAGGGCCTGGCACACAATAGAAGCTTAATCAATTTTCACTTCCTGTATGGTAAGCATGTATTCTGTACCTGTGCTGAGGGATAACCCCCACCTACAAGGAGCTTGTAATCTTTTCAAGAAGACAATATATTCTAGTAGAATACAAATGAATAACAGAAATTTTAATAGTTTAACATAGCAATCCAAGAAACATCCCAAGGTAGTATGTGCTAACTGCCATAGAGGGGATGCTGGCAGCAAAACAACAGGAGTTGTGAAAGATGGTACCAACTCTCCTGAATATTCATCATCTTGGAAAACCTCAAGCACTTTTGGAAGACCAGACAGTAAGAGTGAGCCAAGGAAATAGAAAACTCTGCTTCCTCCTCAACATTCTCCCTTAGAATCTTTTATATCCAGTGGGATTCTTCAGGTTGAATGAGGCCAGATATCTAAGTGGATTAATTATTATTTATAACAACATTTTGAACCATGAAGCATGGGTGACCTCCCATCACTCACTCTCCACTAGATGAATTGTGCAATGGTAATAAACAAATAAATGGAATTTGCCTCCCACCAAGGATGTGTTGCTGTCATCTTTTTGCCGCTGTCATCAATTAAAGGATTAAATAATGAATGAACTGGCAGAGTTCAACTATAATCTTCAGACTCGATCTCCAAAGATGCTCCATGAACAACAGTATGGGATTTATGGCTTTCATTTTCCTCCACCTGGCTCCACAGGGGCACACACAGCCATACACACCCTGGTGCCCAATCACACACACACAGTTGCACACCACACCCCCCATCTTGCAGCTCCTCTTGCCATTTGCATGGCTTTTTCAATTAGATGATAAACTTATTAAAATCATGGAGCAAAAGGTATTTGTCATGGAGAGAAGTTGCTTTAATTCTTTAGTTTAGAACAGAAGAGCTCTGGTAACCTTGGCCAGCCACCCCCACCTGGAGTGGGGCCAGGAGAGGAGGACCGGCACCCAAAACACCAAGCCAGGAGACACTCGCCCCACCTGGGGGCAGTGGCATGGAAGAGGGGCTGCTGCACACAGAGGCTTCCAGCTGCCCAGGAACCCCACGGGGGGTGGGGGTGGGGGCATTGTCTCCAAAAGGTGGCAAAGCTAGTAAGTATGCAGGATTTCAGCAAAGATTTCGATAAAGACATGGACACTTTTGCCCACTTTGTGCAATACTGAGAGGTTGCTGGAGATATTGATGAATCATAGTGGTAGCTTACATTTGTAAATCCTGTACAATGGCACAGGCGCTATGCCAGATACTTTCCATGGATTATCCCATTTAAGCTTCACAAGAACCCTATAACATAAATACAATGATTACCCTGTTCTTTGAAATGAGAAACCCAGGGCTCAGGCTCAGGGAAGTTAAATAACAAACAAAAAAATCGCACAGCTGGTTTGTGCAGTGGAGTTGGGATTCAAACCAGTCAGATTTGGGAGCCCAATTCATGTCACAGCCACAGGCTTAACTCCTTTTTTCCCTTTAGCATTCCTAAACTTTTTAGATTCATTATATATAGGAACATGCCCTTTACTTTATTCTCCACAAGCTCTCCCTGAATACCATAATGAGAAACAGGCTATACACATGCATGCATTTTGTTGCTGCCCAGCACTAGGCAGGTAATATCACTGGGGAGTCCTAGTACCTTAGGAACCGGAAAGTTATCATACAAAATAGACAGACTACATATAGCACCAAAGTAGGCAAAAGTGTCCATCTGAGCACACAAACGAGTGATCAGCCACTAGCAGCCTCTCCCAGAGCTAGTCCCAGGGAATAAAGGTCAGGTCTTATGCTTGGCAAACACACAACAGAAGAGAAAGGTGATTGACTCCGGCCGTGTCAAGGCTGTTGCCCTAGCCTCTGCCCTTCTACCCTGGCACCTGGACAAATAGGCTCATGGGTCTGATTAACCTCCTTCCCTGTGCTCCCTGCCAGCTGACTCCTGAGACATGAGTCCTGCCTGACTGGCTTTGGTTGAGGGGGGAAGGGGAGGAGAGGGGGAGGGGAGGTCCTGGGTAGAGGTAGTTTTATGCCTGCTTAGGAATGGTCATGGCTCCCAAGTCTCAAGGGCAACTGTGTTGCCTACAGCTCCTCACAGACTTGGCCCTGGCCTTCAAAGGCACATGTGGCATCTGGAAACATTCCTGTGCCTTGAAAGCCCCATCTGCTCCCTGAAGGAAGCTGCCACCCAAAGGCTAAACTTCCCTCTGTTGTTGTATAAAGAGCCTGGTTCTCAAGTCTCCAAATAAGCTTCTTCTCTCCCAAACCCACACACTGACACCAAATGTCTGGTTTTATTGCGTCTTTTATCAAAAATCCCTCGCTAGGAGAGCTGAGTCCCACACAGTGTTTTATCAAAGTCCTCCACCCTTCCCACAGGCACCAGTGACAAGGAACACAGCCGCAGCCCCCTCACCGCCTGTGGCCTGGCTGAGGTTAAGAGAACCAAGGAGAATGGTGACCCCTCCCAGAAGTTACCTACACTGTGTGAAGGGGAGGAGAGCAGAGAACAACCTGGCACTCATGCAAATGCTGATACAGTAATGCAACTGGGTTAGTGGGGAAAGGGGTTGAGGTCATAAAGATAAGAATAAGTCTTCCTCCCAATGTTGGTATCATTTCCATCTCAACATTGAAAATTATTGTGTGTGTTTTTAACACTTAAATCATAGGTCTCTGGTGAAGTTTGGGTCCCTTAGATAAGAGAGGATGGGACACTCTCCCTGGAAAAGGCAGAGGCTGGCTAGGGGCAGACTAATTGGAGACAGAGGGAAGAACAAGTCATGGCACCCAGCATTCAGAAGCTCATGGCACAGCCAACGGGCCTGCTCTCTGGGGAAGCCCTGTGCCAGCTCCAGCTCCGGCTGGAGGTGATGACCTGGGCAGAGGAGCCACAGGGACATCCCTGCTCTGTGCGCTGACCCCTCCTCGATTGCTTGGGTTTGCTAAAGATGCCCAGTATTTCCTCTCTGACCACATTCCTTTTTTAGTGGACGGCCACCTTTCCCCGCAGACATGCACCTTTCAGTGGGAGAAGTCTCAAAGAATTTGGAGCTCTGAGAGTGACACTGAGTCTTCAGTGATGGTCTCCACCTTCTTAGGTTCTACGCCAGTTCACAAGTCTATCTATATGGCCTCCATTTTACACAACTGGTCCCAAGGTACACAACTGCAAGAGAAGACTGTCACTAGGGGGAATGACCTCCCTGTGTGCTTCCAGCCTTTGCAAAAATAACAAAACATAACAAAAAAACACTATCCTAAGGACAAGAGGTCATCCTGGGCAATGACAATTTCCTCAAATGGGAAGAGGTCCAGCGGAAGAAACGCTTGCTCACCAACCCTCCCATGTTGGCACGTGCTCTGATTAACAATGCTGTACTACGAAATCACTCCCCCAAACTTAGTGATGCAAAACAACAACCGTGTCATTTGTAAATGATTTTGTGAGTTGGGAATCTGCCAAGGGCTCGGCTGGACAGTTCTCATTCGGGACCTTTTACACAGTTGTGGTCAGATGTCAGTCGTGCTATGGTCATCTAAGGGCTCAACTAGACTCCGTTTCTCATATGGCTCATATAGTGGCCGTCACTTGATGCTGCTGTCAGCTGGCTGCTTAATAGGGTATGTAAGATGTGGCCTCTCCAGTAGGGTTGCCTCTTACACAGTGGTTGTCTGCCCCCAGATTGTGTCCCAGACAAAAGGTTGGTATAACCTAGCCTCAGAAGCCACCCAGTATCACTTCTGCCGCAGTCTATTGACGGAGACAGACACAAGATCTATCCAGGTTTGAGGGGATGAGACACAAGTCTCTACAAGGCACTACTCGGTGGAAGAAGTGCCAAAGAACGTGGGGGAGGATATTAATTGTCACTGTGTGTTTATCCCCAATGTGAAGTTGAAGGGATTTGAACGATTATTGAATTGTCAAAAATCACATTCCTAAAAGTTAATGGGTTGGGAATTCAAACCCCGCCCTGTCTGATTCCAAACCAGTCGCCCCTTTGGCCAGGTCACAACTGCCCAGTAAGCCGGGGCAGTCCTGCTCTCTATGCCTTGGTAGTCAAAGGGGTGAGAGACTATATGTACATTCTACCTATAGAAGCTTTAGGCCTCCTCTTTCTCTCTTTCTTTCCCTCTTTTTTCCTTGTTTTTTATTTTGTAAAGTATCAACTGACCACCTGGCTTACTGGCCTCCCTGAGTTACTTCTAAATTAGCAGTCAAATTCTACCAGCCGCATCTCCATGTTGCCCCCTCACCCCAATGCTGTAGAACTTCAGACATAAGGAGGTGATATCACCCTGCTCAGGGCCAGAACAGAAAGGAGCTTTCCCACTTGTCACCACTCTATCAGCAAGTAGCATCTTCCCAAAGGCCGAAGCCATCTGCTCTTACCCTACAAAGAAGGGCACAGCTACTGCATGTGAAGCTCTAGTGTGTGCACGAATCCTATCATCTCAGAGGTGGAAGGGTTGCTCGGGCTCTTCCAATTGTTCATTTTTAAGTCACTTAGAGATAGTTCCTGCTTATCCATCTGAAGTGATAAGCGCAGACATTATGGGTCTCAAACATGAACACCTACATCACCTGAACTATTCGTTGGAAAGTGTTCTCATTTCCAAATGATCCTTCAGGTGATCATAACAGATTATAGACTTAATTGCATCCTGTTCACAGCCACGGAATGTTTTGGCTGAGTGGCTTCTATAGTTGGCCCTTGAGAATGAAGAGTCCACACCCTCCTGCACCCTAACAGCTGCCTCAGGCGAGTCCAGTGACCAGGTGGTACTGAAAGAACCCTCAGGCACGGTGACTAAGTATCGGTTTGAAGTCTTACGTCCTAGATTCAAACCCTCATTCTGTCACCTATTCTGTCCTAGTTTCTCAACCTTTTCAAGTCTTGGGTACCTGACTATCAGATAGAGATCATAAAAGCATCTTCCTCTTCTGGGTTGTTGTGAGATCATGTTAAAAGAGACTAAGTGACATCATGTATTGGCATAATGCCTAACAGCATTAAATAAATAGTAGCTGTTATTATTACCCTCAGAAGTAACTAGAGAATTTGGGGGTAATGCTGAAGCTAAGACTGGAAGAAAGGGGGGCTAGTTGGGACTCACAAAGGCCTCCTGGGTACAGCAGTTTCAGGCAGGCAAAGAGTCAAATCCCAGGAGGCCAACTAAGGGAAAGAAGGTGCAGAGAAGTAGACAGTGTCTGGTATTTAGAAGATTAAAGAGTAAATAGCAAGGCTCTGTAGTACTAGGCTCTTGTCTCTCAAACAACATTCTGAAATGTTGGACAGACCAACATCCACAAGCAGAAGGACTTCTAAAACCAAGCAGTATCTGGTGTCTTTAACATAGGCAGTAGCCCTGACCGGTTTGGCTCAGCGGATGGAGCGTCGGCCTGCGGACTCAAGGGTCCCGGGTTCGATTCCGGTCAAGGGCATGTGCCTTGGTTGCAGGCACATCCCCAGTGGGGAGTGTGCGGGGGGCAGCCGATCGATGTTTCTCTCTCATCGATGTTTCTAACTATCTATCCCTCTCCCTTCCTCTCTGTAAAAAATCAATGGAATACATTTAAAAAAAAAAAAAATAGGCAGTTGCAGAAATTAAGGAGAGGTAACACTTATTGAGCATCTACTATGTGCAAAATATAGTAAATCGTCTCTACATGTATTATGTCATTGATTTCTTACATTATGCTGAAGAATTGTAATCCTTGCTCCTATATTTCAAAAGTGAAGAAACTGAGGCTCAAAGAAGTTAATATATTTAAGGCCACAGAATAGAATGTGAGTGAGCTAAAAGTTAAAGTCCGCCTAACTCTGAAATTTGTGTTCTTTTCACTCTATGTTCCAAAGAGTGGAGAGGTGAAGGGCATTCTATGAAAATCTAAGAACAGGGGCTAGAATAAGGCCGGGCCTGCCAGGGCCTAGAGTGGGAGGCAGTTCAGGATCAAGGCCATAGCAGGCACCTCAGGCCCTGGAGTTTGCGCATCTCCACTCTAAGGGCTCTGCCATCCATATGAATGTGACTCGCCTAGCTTTCTTTTTCTCTTTTAAAAAAGAAGTTTCCTAGAAGACCAGCACATGTTGGGCGTTGAGCGGTAGTCAACTCCTCTGAAGTGAGGAAGCATAGGAGAGGTGTCTCAGAGGTCGCAGCCACAACGGAAATATCATCCTCTCCTTATTTTTTTTCTCCATTGTCTGACTCCTGTTGTCATTTCCTGCCAGGAAAGCAGGAGCATTAGGACTTGACTTTGAGTCTGTACTTTCCTGACCTTTGGCAATTTAGTTCCTCTGTAATCTTAATTTTTCAACATCCATTCAAGTACATTAAGAAGCATTTGACCTTAACGCAGTCAGTTTGATCTTCTACAAAGACATTATATTAGCACTACCCAAAACAGAGCCCCTGGTCAATTAAGAAAAAATGGCTGACAACTGTGCGAGAGATTTTGACCAATGAAAACCCAACTCCATGTTTCTCTTCCAGATCTTAACTGGCACACAATAAAATATAGAGTAATATAACTCACTGAATAATGAAAACTAGGTCATAGGAGTGATGGAGAAGTGGCCTAAAAGCATGTTGTCCTTACCACCATGCTGAGAAGCCAGTGGCGATTTTCTGTTTCAAGAAAATGGCATTGTTCTGTGTTATATTTAGAACAGCAGTTTGTCTGATAGAATGCAGCTGAACACTTGGTCCCTTGCACCTAAGACACATGATGACAATGTTTATACACACTCCTCATGCAAGCCCATGTATGGAATCAATCTGGAAGGATTCTTTAGAAAGCATTTGAGTTTAGCATTGCTTGGGAATTGCCTACGTCAAGAATTCAATAACGTTAGCACACTGTGTCAAAACAAATGTTCTAGCAAAGCACGTCACATTACACCGTCAGAGAACAATAGCATTGCATGCGCCACCTGGTAAAATTGTCACTAAATGTTGTGATCAGTTCACCTGTAGTAATTGGTTTTCTTTTCCTACGTGGAAGATTGGGGCCACTAGCATTCTAGATTAGCTATTAAAACTTTTTTCTTCCTTCCCACATTTTCCCCAAAGAAACTGAGACAAAAATATCTGCTTTGGATATAATCCAGAAATTTGCCTCTCTAATCCAAGTACTGCCTTCTTCAAATAATGGAAGTCCAGGCAGTGTGTACAAATTCACCTGGATAGGGAGTGACAGAACCAAGCTCAGAACCCCTGGATTTACATATACATTTTGCTGAGGCATGGTTCTAAGTGTGCCAGGGCGTAACTCCAAGGGTAGAAATGAGAGTTAAGGTTTCATCTGGTTTCATTTGGGTGGGGGAAACACAGATTCTCATATTTAAAAGTAAATCCTTTTAAAGAAGCAAGAAAAGTAGTCTTCTTGGGGAAAAGACAGGTATCTCTAATTTTATACCAGCTCAAAATATGAAATTTCAGATTAAAATATTATGAAGTAATATCCAGTAATATATAATCACTTGAAGGTTCACATTGGTAACATTTTAAATGTCTAATAAGAAATTATAAAGGGGTATTAAAATTATGCAATTCTGGGCATCTTATGTATATTCTGAAGACATATAAGTTGGCATTTGTAGCGATGGAAAAGGCTCTGGAATAAAATCAACAGACTTTGGTTTGATTGAGTCCTAGCTTAGCCACTAACCAGCTGTGTGGCCATGGGAAAGTCACTTAATATTTCTGGGTCTTTGTTTCTTCAACTGTAAAATAAAAATGTTTGAAAATAGGACCATCATGGCCCTTTTTTGATCAAAAGTACATGATTCAATTTTTTTTTCCAAAAAGACTGAGAAGGACTGAGAGAATGATGGATATGACTACAGCCCTAAGGGTTGCTAGCAGCCTTTGCTCAAAGGAAGAAGCCAAGGGCAAGATGTCCTGCTAAGAACAAAAGGCATCTTAAAATCAAATTCTTTGTCATTCTCCTTCCCTCATCTTTCCCATCACCTCCGCCCCTTTGGGGAATTTTAAGCATTGCGGAAGTTAAAAGACAGTGCCTATCTGAAACCTATGCTCCCACTTTGAAAGTCTCTCCCAAAGACCTTTCATTTTACCTACCTGTCACATCGTCTCTCACTGGTGGTAATTTCTGGAACATCTCAGCGTAAACACCTTTCAGTGAAAGCACACATTCAATTTTGCAAAGCTCCCTTTCCTCCCTAAGTGGAAAATAAGGTTCCAAAATCAAAACTTCACTTCATGAAAATGTTATACAGTTTAAGGGAAAAACTGGAAACTGACAATAGGTAATAGTCAGTATGTGATTCCTACAGCCAGCTGGTCGTTGGGAGGCTGGGGGGAGCAGGGAGAGGCCCGGTCTTCATACTAGCATTTGACTTGAATCCAGTCTTCTCGCTTAGGAATGTGGATGACTATAAAAACAGAGTTTCGGCTTCTTAGATTGATGTGTATGTTGGGTGAGTTCGCTATAATTTGCTTTCCCTGATTCCTATGTGGGTTGTCCCTATTTCTCCCCAGTATATCCTTTCTCCCACCACTTCAGCTCTCCCAACCACTCTTCAGTGCTTTGACATTTATTGCTAATAAAAATAATAATATGTATCATTTGAAAGTTAGTAGTATAGTTTGAAAGTCTTATGACCACTTATTTTTCCTTGGATTTATGTCACTCTCTCCACCAAGCAAAGAATAAATAAATAAAAGCATTTTAGCATACTTAGAACCTACTCAAATTCAGAGATTTCTGAATAGGAAACAGACTGGAGACACTTCGTAAAGATTAATTTAACTAGAAAACCAAAATCTTGCACACCATGCTTTGAAGATGGATGTTAGTCTGTGAAGACTGTGTCCACATGTGAAATGGGAAATGGGTAACGAGGTCAATCACCTCTGTAACACGCGCCTTCCAGCTTCACCTTTCCCCAGAAATGCTCAGGTAACAAAAGCAGAGGGGGGTTCCTGGCCTCAATTATATCCTAATAATTGTTTTAACTCTCTACTTCCTTTTTAGTGTGAAGATCCAGGGTAGAGGCCTTTAAAAAAAAAAAAAGGCAGAAAAGGTTTCCCAGACGTGAAATCGATTTTACAAAAGAAACTTCTGGCAAGTTCAATGTAAGTAAATCAGAAACATATGGACTATGTTTCCCTCAAAATACCCAGGGGTCTGAAAGCCCAGAAAACACATAAAAAGAAAAGGGAAACTGTTTTCCAAAGCCGAGCTGAGTTGAGAAACTGCATGCTGGAACAGAGAGCCTGGCTCAGCTCCCCAGAGCAAGGGATGGAGCCGGTGGTCAAGCAGCCCACCAGCTCCTACCCTCCGTGCTTGTGTTGACAGTCCTCACTTCTGAGGACGGTGTATGTGATGGATCGCGCCTTGACCTGCGCCTGTGGGTGTGGCTGAGAAAAACAGAGCTTCGTGCTTCCCATACTGAAGACATGACTTCCCCGCTCCTTTGCAACTATCTGCAGTGAATGTTTACACAGCCTGTTCCTCTTCTGGAGGGCCTCTCCTGCTAACCCACTTACTGAGCACTTAGCATGTGCCCCACGGGGAGGATAACAAAGAAATGGACAACCATACCAGTGGTCCCAGAGGTGAACTATAGGTCTGGGCTTAGGAGGAACTTCAAGATTCCTGAGTCCCTCCTTCCACCCTGCGTGGGAATATTCCCGCTACACTTGCAGCCCAGACAGTGGGAAGACATCTGAGATAATGTTTCAAATGGAACGAACACAGTTTGGAGAGTCAGACGACCTGATATCAGGTCCCAGAAACACCTGTCGTTTGACCACTCCAAGTCTCAGTTCCCGCCTCAATTCAATGGGAAGAATAGTCAAATCACCTATTGGGGCTGCCAAGGGACATCAAAAAATATCTTGCCTCTTCTCCACCCAGGCACTAAATAAGTAGAAAAGCAAAACAACGAGGAAAATGGAGACCCGAGAGAAGCCAGGCTAGAAAACAGAATAGAATGAAAGATAAATGGGCTTGCCTCCTGCACCCCAGAGCGAGGCAGATGACTCCTTCAGTCCCAGACCACCCCGGGCTGGGGAAGCCTCCACATGTCAGGGGAGAATGTCAAATTAAGGCTTGGGCTAGAGGAGTAGAGGAAACCTCAGATGCTTGGTGCATAGGTCACTCCCAAAAAGAAATAGGAGGGCTATGCTGAGTTGAGCAAGTTCAGATAGATCCCTCTGCTCCCATGAGGAAGAGTACTGAATGGGCAGAGAGCAGCCCAGGGGCATTCACAGGATGTGCTCTCTTTCCCTGAATGGAAATATCAGAGGTCAGCTAAGCAAGATAAAGCATGTGAAAGCCCTCATGTAAACTGTAAACACGTTGCATTTTATGCTTTCGCTCAATCCATCTACATTTATTGAACATCTACCATTTGCTGTCATATCACCAGCTTCCAGGATATTTAGGTTGAATATGACATTGTTTCTTTACTTAAGACTACAGTCTAGTAGGAGGAACAGCCAAGGAAGCCAGAAATTGTAGTATCCAGTGAATACACTGAGATATGGAAGTCTGCATGAGGTGTAACAAATTACAGCGAAGGGGCATCTAATTGAATGGATGACCAGTTAAGCCTTCTTTGTGGGAATGACAGTTGAGAGCTGAGGTCTGAAGAACACAAAGGATCTAAGCAAGAAACTGGGATTTGGGGTGACTTTCAAGGCAGAAAGGAGCCCAGAAGAAGGCACAAAAGAAAAGGATGGGACCTTTCAGGGAACTGAAAGTCCTTCTGCATGGTTATAGTGGAAATCGTCTTGATGTGATGGAGAATAATCAGAAAAGAGCATTACAATCTAAAACAATATGGTAGAGTGTAAGAGTAAGAGTACTCAGAGAATGGGCATGACCTAGAGAAGGGGAAGGCTAGATCATTGGTTAGATGTGGCCAAGTACAAAGGGAGAAATTAGACCAGACCAGGAGATACATTTTTAAACTGACTTGATAATTCTAATTTTTGTTTTATGTAAACTATAAAACACAAACATATAAAACATTTGTTTTATGTAAATCAAAATACAGATTATTTAAGAAAGCAAGCTTGTGTGTGTGTTATAAATGGAGAAGGGAAGGATGCATTCCAAAATGTTAATAGTGGCTATGTCTGTCTTATGGGATTATAAATTATCACTTTTTGCTTATCTTTAATTTCTATCATAAATGTTTATAATCCTACATAATAAAGAGCTAATATGCAAATGGTCATCAAGCCCTTGCACCCTTGCGCTGGGGCTGGGGGACCTGAGGCTGGGCTGGGGGACCTGAGGCCGCACCCCCCACCTGGGAGGCCTTGACAGGAGACCTGAGGCTGCACCCCCTGCCTGGCGGAGCTTGATGGGGGTGGGGATGGCTGGGGCTGGGTCTCACGCGATTTCAGACTTGACTCTGAGTCCCACAGCACACCCCAGATTCTGACAGGAGAGAGATTTTCATATACATTTTACTAATTTTCTTTCATCTCTGACACTTCTATTAGAGAGAAAGGGCAAGTAGCAATATTAAAATATTTCCTCTAATTAATTTCTTTTTAATGTGCACGAATTTTATGCACTGGGACACCAGTTTTTAATAAAATGACTAAACAAACAGACTTGGTCCCAAGAGATTTTCTATGTAAATTATTCTTGCAAATGGTGCCAAGCATTACATTCTCTTCTATAATACTACTGGCTCTTTCCATAAACAATAATCAAGTCACAGAGCCCCAGGTTATATGGGCCCTACTCGTTCTCTCCCACCACGACTGTGATCTTCCAGAACATTCTCAGTGAACATTAGGTGAATACAGTGATGCAGTAACAGCCTCGTTCCCACTGGCAGGATTCATTCAATTGCAAGCTCAGGAGAGAGGTCAAGTTTCCTCATTCTTTTATGCCTTCATTTATTCATTCAACAGTGTTTACCAGGACAAGCCCTGTCTTCGGTGCTCAGAGTAGAAAAACAAAAGAGAATCAAATGAAGTTCATGTAACTTATTGGAGAGGAGAGCAGTGGAAGACCCATGTTGCACACCTACAGAGAAGACTCAATAGTATTACACATTCCTGCAAACACTGAGCTCCCATTTCCTTCCCTTTGTGTTTCCACAGTTCAATATGTCTGGATCAACCCAAAATATTCTTTTTTAGATAGATGAATTAATTTTCTCATTTAACATAAACAGTATACAAACTATACACATTGCCCCCCCCCACTTGCACCTTTCACCTAAAAATATACCTTCAAGATGATATTATATAAGTAAGCACTTTATTTTGCATGTGAGCAAGCATAAATACTCTTCTAGAAGTAAAATATACATTTGGGATTTTAATAGAAACTACTAAATTCTTCTCCATAAACACTATTCCAATTTACTCCCCCACTCCCATCCTGGTGCCTGCTGTTCAATGCCCTCCCTAACCCAGCATGGTATCAAACCCTTAATCTTTGCTCAACCAATAGGTAAAAAGTGACATCTTATTTTCGTTTTTATCTGCATTTCTACTGTGAGTGCAGAATATGCTTGAACAGGATTAAAGAGCCATTTTGCTAAAAGCCTGTTTACTGCTACCAAACATAATCGCTTTAAGAGACCAGGACTACAGACTCTTCTGTAGGGGAAAAAAAAAGTGCAACAGCAGGCAGTGTAAATCTGTTCTCAGCCACTTCTGTGAAGCGATTGACTGCTTTGCACCTCTAACCTGAGCATTCATACATTGCTTTCTGGACCACAGCAGAGAAATCACAGAGGAGACGGAGACCAAGGTGTGAGTGCTTGCAATATACACACTTCGTTTAATCCTCCTAACGTTTTAATCCATGAGGCTCTGAGAGGTTAAATATCTGCTCAAACTCACAGAGATTATAAATAGCAGAGGAAGAACTAAACCCCATTCAAAATGCCAACACCCGGATTTTGTGCACTCCTGCTATGCTGAGGTATTTGAAGTCCAATGGCCTGAATCCTGAAATTCATATGCTAGGAGGCCATCTTCTTACTTTAATTATGACCTTCTAAGCAGAAGTATACTTTAGTAGTGTCTACCTATAGAGCCTAATATAGGCCTTGATAAGATTTCTCATGATCCCAACTTCCCTTAAGACTTATCTGCCACTTAAGACTCAACATTGAACTAACCTGTAGAATTATTGAAGACATCAGGGATTGTTCGGATATTTAAATATTATTATTAAGACCAGGAAGTTGGCTGGGAATGGGTAATATGTTGCAGAGCTGCACCATTTAGCTCAGCAAGGTAGCCAGAGGATTTCTTCGGTGGCGTGTTGATGACTGGTCTTGGGAATGGATACAACAGAACCCTAGCACAGTGACTTGAGAGAACCAGATTTGACAAGTGCGAAGCTCCAAATAAGAATTCTAGCCAATGACTCATTATTTCAGGTCAGAGTTCCTAACACAAATCTGAGGCCCAACAATGGGAAGGCTCTTCCCCAGAAGTTGGGTAATAGTGATCAGATCCAGAAAACAAACAGTACAAGAGGGTAAAGAATCAGGAGGGAAAGTCGTTTTGAGAGTAAATATGTGTGTATATATATGTGTATGTGTATGTGTATGTATATGTATGTGTGTGTGTGTGTGTGTGTGTGTGTGTGTGTGTGTGTGTATCAAGACATACTTCCAAGCAAAGTACTTCACGTGTGACACTTTCATTGAAGGGGACTACTCAATGTGTGGTCTGGAGATGATGTGCCACTGGGCCACAATGAGATAATTATAGAAATTGGGAATAAGCATTTAGAAACTATTATAGCAATTTGGCAGAGTAACTTTATGTCTGTTGAATTTAATGATAAAAAATTGGGGCATATAAAAAATTTTATTAAAGCCATTAAAATGAAGAAGTGTTTTTGATATGTGGCAAGTGCTCACAAGACAGGGTCCTAATTAGTCAAGATCAAGAAGCCCTGATGTTCTATCAGATAATGAAGGATTTCCAGGGGCCTCCCTGTGGCCAGGAGTGCATGATGTAGGGTGTCTTGGTGGTGGAGCAATGCCACCATGAGCCACAATTCCTCAGCTAAAGGCTTTAGCAAAAGTTGAAACCACCATTACAATTATCATCACACAACTGTTGCAGTGGAAGTTGTATTTAAAATGTGCAGAGTAGCTTTTTGGAGAGGAACTTCTAGTCACCATTTCAAGAGGTGACAGAGGAAAAGCCTCTTTAAAAAAAATAATAGAAAATTATGGCACATACTCTAGAAATTTGTATCCAAGACACTGGGACAGCCAAATTCCAGAGAGCTGTCCAGAATTTCCAAGGATATTCTAAGTAAAATAAGCCAGACACAAAAGGACAAATATGTATAATTCCACTTATATGAGTATCTAAACTAGGTAAAGTCATAGAAACAGAAAGTAGAAGAGAGGTTCCCAGGCCTTGGGGGAGAATGAAATGGGGATTTATTTTAATGGGTGCAGAGTTTCTCTTTGGGATGATAAACATTTTCTGAAAATGAACAGTGGTTTTAGTTGCAGAGCATTGTAAATGTGCGTAGTATCACTGAACTGTACAATTAAAAATGGTCCAAATGTCCTCCTGCACTGCTGATGGGAATGCAGACTGGTGCAGCCACTGTGGAAGACAGTATGGAGCTTCCTCAAAAAGTTGAGAATGGAACTCCCATTTGACCCAGCAATCCCACTTCTAGGAATATATCCCAAGAAACCAGAAACACCAGTCAGAAAGGATATATGCACCCATATGTTCATAGCAGCACAATTTACAATAGCTAAGACTTGGAAACAGCCTAAGTGCCCACAATAGAATACTATGCTGCTATAAGAAAGATGAAACTTTTACCATTTGCAACAGCATGGATGGACCTAGAGAGCATTATGCTAAGCAAAATAAGCCAGTGGGAGAAAAATAATATCACATGATCTCAATCATATGTGAGATATAATGAACAGCATAAACTGATGAACAAAAGTAGATACAGAGACAAGGTAACACTGGACAGGCCGTCTGACCTCAGAGAGAAGGCAGGGGAAGGAGCGGGGGAGAGATCAACCAAAGGACTTGTGTGCATGCATATTAGTATAACCAATGGACTCAGACACTGGGGCGGTGGGGGCTTGTCCTGGAGGATGGGAGTGTCTGGTGGGGGGGGGGGGGTCAATTGGTGAAAAAGGAGGCATATGGAATACTTTAAACAATTTTTAAAAATGGTCCAAATGATAAAAGTTTTATAAATATTTTACCACAATGAATAAATAAGTATTCCCAATGTACTTTCCAAGTACTAATTGCTTATTTAAAAATAATAATAATAATAGCTTCCAATAGCCTTTACCTGAGGCCTGGGTGAACACCAAAAATAATTCATGAAAGCACAGGAATCATCCCATGTGGATCCATTTATTGTATTTATAAATTTGAAATATACCTTTTGCTCATAGGAAAAGACTGGGAAATTGGGGCGGGGGGGGACACATTATTTTAAAAAGCATGCAAGAATTCTATCAGTATTAACATCTCAGTGATTCTGTGTCATTTGACACTCCTAATCATCTCATCTTATTGAAATTTTCCCTACCCCCATGCAAAATCTGTCTCCTTGCCCATTGTCTGAACTGACTCAGCTCATCAAATTGGCAGGGCGAGACAGCCTGTCTTTCTGTGCACACCTGCAAACGCACAGTTGAGGAGGGTATCATTCCATAAAGACAAACTGTATTTTTCATTTAAGATATATGAGTAATATTTCCCTTAAAGAGTCTCCAAGCAAGCTCCTGACAAACCCTTCTGCATAAATTTCAGTGTTTTTATGTTCTTCTGGGACTCAGATATTTCTCCATCCTGCTGGCTCATTGTTAGAATCAATGTTCTCCAAGTAACCGTTCACCAGCTTCTCCTTATCTCTACATATTTTCTCTTGGCAATCCCATCTACCCTCTCAACTTCAGTGAGCTAGTCTTTATTACTCAGACCCTGACATTTTTCTCCCCAGCCTCAGGATTCCATTTCAACTTGACAGTGATGTCCCACAAACACTTCAAGCTCAGCATGATCAAACATTTATCATCTGATCCTCTTCTGGTCTCAGACACTTCTACAAATGGCACCGCCACTATCCTCCCAGTCACCAAGCAGGGGACCTTCCTGACATCTGTGATATCCTTCTATATTGTCCCTCTGGTTTTCCTTCTATATGGCACATTCCCTGGTTGGTTTACTCCTCTGCTCATATGAAGTGTCAGAAACCAGTGCCATAGTTGATCATTCTTTACAAATACTGGAAAGTTCCAAGGACCTCAAATCCTCACAAACCAGAGGGGAGTGAAAGCACAGGTATGGGAAGCTGGAACTTGCCTGAAACTCAGATATGTGTGTCCAGAAACTGAAAATGCCCCCACATTTCTGATGAACCTATAGATGTTTCCCTTATTACTTAGAGGGGCAGTGACACAATACATCCCCTAGCACTTATAAGACGGAGGGCAGCACCATCACCAGAAAAAGCTAGAGGAGTTGGAGACTCTGCAGGATGGGTGGAGGCAGCTATTCAATCTCTCATCATGTATTGAGCACCAATTTATATGCCAACCACTATGCCAGGCAGCTAGAGATACAGAGAACCAAGCCACATCCTTCAAGGAATTACCAGCCCAAAGAAGAGACATAAAGTTATAATATGGCGGATCTTACTCCCATTGAGATATACACAGGACACTGCAGGGCAGAGAAAAGGGTTCCTAATACTGTTGGAAACAGAGAAGAGATTATGAGAAACTTCACAGAGGCTGTTGACTCAGTGAGTTTTGAGCTGAGTTTTAAAGATAAGGAAAGAGTGCTTTAAATGAGAAGGACCTTCCAGGAAGAGGAACCGCTAGTGCAGGGTGAGGGCATGAGGACATGTGGGTTTTTACAAAATAGCATTACAGCATGGCCATGAAGGAAATGACTGCTAGAGAGGCAGTCAGGCCCAGGATCACACAGAACTTTGCACAGCAAGCTACCCAGACCCTTGACCTTCTCTTGTGACCCGAGAAGCAAGGATTACAAATCAAAACCATTCGTGCTTAGAAGTGAAGGTGAACTTTCTTATTCTCTAGTCCATTCTTCTTATTTCATAAGTCAGGAAAGTAGTCACAGGGAGAGGAAGCAACTCGCGTAGAGCCTTCTGATGATCCATGCATATTACACCTTCTCATTCAATAAAAAATCCCATACATAGTGTTGCTACTAAGAGCTAACTATGTAAAATAGATTCTGTGACATGAGGGGAGTGAGGGTAGCAAGGTACCCGCTCTGACGCATTCCTCTTGAAAGCAAGCCTCAAGGAAGAAATTGTCATTTGCAGAAAGAATAGATTGCACACAGACTTAATGAGAAAAATATAAGCACCATTCAAAGACAAGCCTACACTCCTTGTGAGTCATCCCTAGCCAATGGTGCCAAACCCAGAATGTGCACTTCCAGTCCTAATATCCCTAACCAGCCAAAAGACAAAACATCTAGCCTCAGTCATAACCAAGAATGAATGATCAAAGACAAGCATATAACCGCTACTCTTTTTGAATTTCTGCTAATTTACACTTTTTTTGTTTGTATGTTTGTTTCAGGGGCAGCAAAAGGAGTCCTTGGTAAGGTGTGGGGGCCTGCAGAGACAAGGAGCTTATCCTAATTAGATACAACAGGAGTATAAATCAAGCACAAACTTTGGGTCTAGACAGAGCAAGGTTTGAACAGCTCACTTAATAGGACTCTGAGCTGACAGTTTAGCTCTCTAAATTTCTCTAAACTGTGGGGCACACTGCCAGATGCTAAGTGTGTGGGCTCCCTTTCCACCTGCCATGCCCCGATATGAGTGCAAAAATAGTCACAATAATTCTCCTTTCTATATCTATGCATGGACTCTGGGCTTGCCAGGTGACTTGTTTTGACAAAAGGCACATAGCAAAATGTGACACAATCAAAACCCTGAAAAATGTTTGCATTGGAGCTTTCCCCTCTTTTGTAACTCGTGGGGATCTTTTAGCTGCCACCTTATGAATGAGCCTGAGCTAAACTGCTGGATAATGAGACTGGGCCAAATCAGCGTATTGTCCCATCTGACATCAAGCCATCCACCAGACATGTGAGAGTGGCCAGCATAGATGATCTGGCCACAGCTGGGCCAGTTCACTCCAGAAGAACCACCCAGCCAAGCCACTAATCATGAGAAATAACAAATGCTTGCTGTTGTAAGTTTCTAAGTTTGGAGTGACTTTGTTATGCAGCAAAAGCTGACAAATACACTCCTTAAATGTTAGGATCTCCCTGGTTTCTAGACTCAGGTCTCTCTGTACTCAACATGGGAGATCAACACATTAACACCAAAATGATGACTCCCAAAGCTATAGCCCCAGAACGCTCTCTCTTGCCTATAGAAATTTCATCATATATCTTATAGGTACCTCAAGTCAAGGGCCAATACTAAATCCATTGTATTTTCAACAAAACAAAACAAAAATTTTCCTCTTATTGCTCTGTTCCCAGGAAATGAAATATAAAGATTATTCTCAACTCTCCCCTCCTTCTCATTGTCTATATCCAATCAGCCACCAGATCCTGTCAACTCAACTTCTTAAAAATACATGGATGTCTGTTTTCTTTGTTTCTCTTTTTGAATTTCTACTCACAATAGGACCCAACTCACAAGTCATATCCCATATATAAAGCATCCTCCCACCTGAGCCCCATAAAAAGTTAATTTCTTCCTCCATGCCACTGTGCTGTGTACATTCCTTGAATGTTGCCGTTCTCACACTATATTATAGTGGTCTCTTACTAGTTCTCCCTGTCTTTCTATCCCAAGCCTTTTCTACCACCTTTTTTATTGCAGCATCTGAAACATATCTAGTATGTAATAAGCATTCAATAGAAAAGGTTGTCTAATAAATGGAATCTTAGTGCCCTTCCATTTCCCTTACAAAAGCTAGCTTAACAAGTTTGTCATTAATAGCTCATTGATGCAAATAAGCTCATTTTACAGAATTTTGAACAAAATTACTGACTCAAAAATATTATAAAATCTTCAGATTTATTATTTCTGTTTAAGGTATATCCTTTTAGATATTAGTCAACCCTGGTGAGTTGTAATCATGTACTCTGGCTCTGTATGGCAATGTACATCTTTGGGACAAAGGAAAATTTTCTGAAAGTAAGGAGTTTGATGACTTCCATAGAAAATTGTATATATTGAGGAAGTATTGATGAAAGAAAGGAGTAAGAGATATGAAGGAAGGGGTAGTCTCCAGATTCTGAAAATACTGTAAAACTCTAGAAGCACCACAGGAAGTATCCTAAATCCCTTCCCCAGTAGGGTGACATTCTGGCAAGAACACAAGCATCAGCCCAGTCCATGTGGCTCAGTTGGTTGAGCATCATCCCATGCACAGGGAGGTCGTGGGTTCAATTTCCGATTGGCTCAATCACTGGTAGTTCAGGAGGCAGTTTTCTCTCTCATTGATGTCTCTCTCTCCCTCTCCCTTCCTCTCTCTGAAATTAAAAAAAAAAGAAAAAGGAGCAGAAGTGTCAGAGTCAAGAGGATGAATGCAAGTCTCAGCTCCTGTAGTTATAAGACTTGCTAGCTATGTCCACTAGCAAGTCTTGAAACTCTTTTCTCATCTGTAAAATGAGGGAGTCAGACCAAATTGTTTCAAAATCCTATTAGTTAATCCTCCATCATTTTGTGGGTCTCTGACAATGACTCCTACACCTGCCTGTGTATCAATGTCACTTGGGAAGCTTTATAAACCTACAGCTCCCCAGGTTTCCTTCTCAGAGATGGTAATTCTGCCCATTTGAGGAGAAGTCTGGGAATTTTGTAGTTTTAGAAAACTCAACAGGTGATTCAATGCAAAGCCCCATTGGGGAGCTAAGCCGCCATATAGAAACTTCCTCTGCTATCATTTTCAGCTGCATCTGCCACCTACAGAATAATGTTTTTCAATGGGAATATATCTCCAATTTCATAATAATGGTTAAAGGGAACACAGGGTTTACTTTACATAAAGTCACCTTAGGGGCACTTTACTGGAACACATCTACTGCTCAAATATGGAAATTACCTGTAGGGTTTTGTATTTCAATATTTATAGTATCACCATTTTTAGCACGTGATTTGGTATAATCTTGGGCAAAATACTTTCTATATAAACACATGTTAGGTTTTCTTTTTTTTAATGAAAATCCATAAAAGTTATTTTATGTATAATTATTTATAGTCACCACCCAGGGACATACATATACTGCAGAGTAAGATATATGTCTGTGGCACAAACCAACAGCAGGATAAAAAATGTACCACTCTACATAGATATACACTGTAGGTGCCTACCCACCCTCAATGTTTTTCTTACTATCAGGACTTATCCATTCCTGGCAAAGAATCATAGTGAGTCTGAGTGAATTATGACAAGATACTTGGCAAGATACTAATTTTTGCAGCCTCTCTTGCAGCTAGGGATAGCCATGTGATCAAGCACTGGACAATGAGATTTGAGAGCCAGTCTATTGGTGGACTTCTGGGAAATGGGCTTTTTCCTCCTTGATAAAGGGAAGATCCTTTTTATCACCCAGATCCCTGATTCTTTCCCTGAAAGCAAAGGGCTACAGCAGCCCTGTGGTGACCACGAGACAGTAAGCATGAGGCCCCAGTGTCCATACCCAGAGCTGAGAGAGTAAAATTTAAGAAAGAGCCTGGTCCTTGAGGGCATTGGGAAGCCACTGCTCCTAACAGCAGACCTCTTGTTATTAAGTTAAAAATTAATTTTTCAATCACACTAGCCACATTTTTTTAAATCTAGGGGGTAGGGGAGGCTCTAAACAAACAACAAATGAACTCCTAACCGCAGACCTCTTGTTATGTGAAGCAATTAAGTGTCTTCCTTGTTCCAAGCCACTGTGAGCCTTGTTTTCTATTACTTGCAGTCAAAAATACATCCTCCCCACATCAAAGTCTAGTCAGGGTTAAGTGTAATCCCCAGGAGGCAAGGAGGCATATTTGGGGTCAGAGTTCCATGCCATGAGGTAGGAAACTAGCTGTCAGTGAGGGAGAGGCATTTCAATAACTGCTCGGAGGACGGGCGAAAGATGAGAAGAGGGGTGGAGGCAGTAATAGCTTTTGTGGAGAAAGCTTGAAAATGAGAGAAACAAAAACACTTTAAGTTTATCATCTGGCAGTCCAGGAGGGAGGCCTTTATGGTAGAAACATATGGGGAAATTTTTTTCCAAAAATTTCAGAAATCAACAAAAACTGCTCACATATTCAACTACTTTCATTGCTCTTTTCCACTCCCCGCCTTAAAGGCTCTGTCTGTGAACCTGTGTCCTGCCCAATGGCTCCACCCCAGAGGATGTGTCATTTAAGTTCACATGAACTCATTCTGGCACTGAGGTTGGCTCTTGGTCAGCAGAGCCTGGGCCCCTTTGAGCACCCCTCTGTGGTGCTCACATCAAGCCGGGCAGGTCCCCTGGGGTTCTGAAGCCATGTGGCACCAGATTCTCACATCTGCAACTGGTCTCTGGAAAACACCAAGAAAGGCACCACACTTGCTCCCCTCGCGCGCTCCCATCCCCTAACACTTAAGGAAATTAAAAAGAACCTATTGGTGTATTGCACACTGACACATCAAAGTCCCCAAAAGAAAATATTTGAATTTCTTCCATCTGTTTTCCTCTCCTGTTCTTTATGCTTCTCCACGAGAAGAAAGGTAGGGCTTACATTTCATGTCAACACAAAAGGCCTCCACTTGTGTGCATTACTTATTAAAGTATTCAGTGGTTCACTGTCAAGGTATGTATTATACATACTTTTTTTTCCTGGGCCATTATCAGCTTTCTTACAACACTATTATTCTTCAGCCCAGCTAATGCTTCTGTCAAAGATTTAGCAACAAGCATGGAAAATGTCAAACAGTAGGGAAGAGACCTAGCTGTCTCCACAAGCGCACAAAAAGCGCGAGTTGTCTTTCATGGAAAAGCAGAATAATGCTGCCGCGCACACCAACACGTTTTATCGGGGCACAGAGGAGTGGGATGGTTTATTTGTTTTGCTCTGCACACCTGAGTCCATCTCCCCTGAATAAGCTTCCTTTCTTCTCTTGCCAGTATACTTAATAAAATAGGGCCTGTTGTTATCACTTCACCCTCTCCCCAGGAAGTATCTGGCTTAGAACATGACAGAAATCAGACAGAGTCAGTCCTGTTCTGTCTGCAGAGCAGTCTGATAAGATTTAAGGAGCACTAAAAGGCTCCTCTGGAGAAATATATTTTCCCAACCTGCTTACCAGGGTGCCTGAAATTACAACCCTTCTGCTTTAAGGCATTGAAAGCCTCCATTAAAATGCAAATACGTTAGGGGAGTTATTTTATCAAACTATCACATCTTAGCTTGAATTAGTTTATAGCTTAATTCAAAACCCTGAAGTGATGGGGCACAGGGCCATAAGCAAAGATGATACAAAAGTTTAGGGTTTAAAATGTGTTGCCTAAAGAGCAAGCCCGAGTAACAGGACGAAGTGGGAGAACGGAGTGTAGTCTGATGCCACAAACCTGAGATCAACGATCCTGGCTGGGCAACGATGACGATGGAGACATTGTCATCCTCATACTTCAAAGATAAACTCAAGGAAGCATCTGTGTGCATATGCCTTCTTGTCTCCCCACTTACACGGGCATCCTCAGCGGATATTCTTACCATTTCTCCCATCTGAGTATGCCCAGGACTTACCCACTCCCTCCCCAGCAGTGTCAGAGGCTGCATAAAGCCCAACGTAGACACTGCTGATACTCTCCACTATTTCCATTTCTCCTCCCCTCCCATCCCCTTGAAGTTAGTAGCAGCTACATGACTGACTTTGACCAATGAAATGTAAGCAAAAAAGTGTCGCTTTCAGGCAGAAGCATTTAAGAGCTCCCTTCTTCTGCTACGGTGAACTCGGAAGCATGGTGAACTTAAGTAAAGATACTACAAGGTCAAAGCCACCAAGAATGGTGGACACAGAAAACAGCTAACAGGAAACTTGCGCAGACTTGCAGAGGACTCTAATTGAGCAGGAATAAACTTCTGTTGTGTTAGATCACTGATACTTTGGTGTTATTATTTTAGCATAACCTCATCTACCCTACTGACCATACCCCATAAATAGCACTTTAGACTCTCTCTACTACAATACAGTCATCATTCAACAAATATTTATTGAGCTCCTACAATGTGCCAGACGATATTATAGGAACCAGGGAGTTAGTAGGACTGTAAGAGTAAAGACAAAGTCCCTGAACTCATGGAGGTTACATTCTAGTCAAGGGAGAAAGATTATAAATAAGTTTATCTGTTAGGAATAAGCTTGGTTGAACATAGCAGAAAACCCAAAGAATATCAACTTTAGCAAATTATAGGTCTAGTTTCTCTCACATAAAGTAAGTCTAGAGGTTGGCAATCCAAGACTCACAAGGTGGTTCTTCGATGTTATCAGGGACCCGGACTCCTCCTATCTTTCTGATCCGCCATCCTTAGCACATGGTTTCCATCTTCCAGAGCACCTCATATTCCAAAATGGCTAGCAGAAAGAAAGAAAAAAGGGGGAGGGCAAGAGGGGTACCTCCCAACTGAGCCAGGCCTCCTTAAAGGGCTTTCCCTGAAGTCCTAGCCCATAGGTAATACATACAACTGATTAGCCACTCCTACCTTCAAGAGAGGCTGGGAGGGAAATACAATCCCAGCTGGATATATTTTTGCCACAAAGAAAATAGTATTGAGCAGAATAGTATTGAGTAGGTATTTAACCGTCTCTGCCATAATAGATAATAAAATAAGGATTTTAGCTAGTGGTATTTTGAAGGAAAAAGAAAATGTGATTAAAAAGTAGAAAGGTAGTAACTATACCCAGGGCAGGCAGAAGGCCTTTCCAAACAGGGGACGTTGGAATCAGGAGGTTATGTGGGGAAGGGGTCACCAGGCAAAGGGAACAATGAGCAGGGAGGCCTAAAGTACCAAGGAACAGAAAGCTCGCTGGTGAGAGGAGGAAGTGAGTGAGGGGGGATGGGGTGGGAGATGAGGGCAGAGAAGGAGAAGCTAGGTCATGGAGGACCTTTTGAATTTCATTCCCAGGGTTTTGAAAAGCAAGTGGGGAGCAAATGCCCATCAAAACTAATAAGCCCTTCCCGACCATTCACCACGGCGTCTCCTGCTGTAGAGAGAGAAACTAAGCAGAACTCATGAGCCTGCTAAGAAGCTACACCGGCTACACCAGCTGCTCTATGGTTTTAAGCTGAAGGAAGAGCCACAGGCAGCACTGCCAAGAGCTTCTGCAATGCAGTGAGTGACATGGTGTGATAACTCTTTAATTCTGTCATTCGGGGGCTGGTGGGAACTGGTTTGCAGAGAGATAAGCATGGTGACCAGTTAGGAGGCTGATTCAGACATTCAGACAGCAGACAATGATGCTGCACCGGTAGCAGGCTGGATGGGCAGTGCTAAGGACAGCAATCATGAATTTTGGGTCCACCCCACTGGTCTTGATGGGTAACTTGTTCTACGAATGTTTGGCTGCTCATCTGCAGGCTCGAAGAAAGCTCAGAGAGAGTTGGATTCTTTTCAGAATTGAAGTCTCACTGGGAGAGAATGAATGATTGGAGTCTAAGGGAGAAGGAAGGAAGGTTGTTGAGACAAGTCACTGAAATGAGGGACCCTGGGCTCTGAGCAAAATGGGGAGAGAAGTAGTGGGAGGCCAAAGCTGAGCGAGTGAAGCCCCTCCCCAGATCAGCCACTTTTTGTTCATGCTTGGCTTCTGCCTATTTGCCCAGCTTCTGTAGATGGACACATGGTTGGATTATCTGCCTGACACCTGGCAACCAGCACCTGGGCGCCATCTCTCAGATCACCCTTGCTCCATACTCTGCTGCTCATGGCTTGTGAGCTACCCTCACTCAGCCCAAGTGTTGGGCTCCCATGTGTCTCCGAAGAAAGAAGAAATGCTGCTTCTATAGTCCAGTGGTTAAGTGTAAGGGCTGAAGGTAGGCTGTGGGTTCAAGTCCAAGGTCCTCCACCTTCCAGCTATGTCACTGTAAACAATTACTTAATTTTTGTGCCTCAATTTCATCTGTAAAATTAGGCTATTAATAAGACCTACCTCCCAGGGCTATTGTGAAAATCAAATGAACTCATGAAAAGCGCTCCGAAGAGCATGTAGCACACAGTAAAGCTCTCCATTAAAGTGATCAATGTTATTGTGAATCCTCTTCCTGCATTACTTAGATCAAATCTCACTCCCTCCTAACACATCCCCTCCCCCAGCCTTCATTTATTTACTTAATCTAATTCGTTTTATGCTTACTATTCATAACACATAATCTGCATCCTACAACATGCTGTCCTGTTCTCTAATTGTTGGTATCACTCAATTTGGCACTTGAATCCATGCTAACGACTGTATGCTAATATGTAAAATCACGCCTTGCCCTAATTCTTCATCTCTGTGCCTTAGCTTTTCTCTCCAACTATCTACGAGACTCCCATAAGCCAATCACACACTTCTCTCACACCTTTACATAGGCAGTGCCGTGTGAGACGCATAAATGCAGATGTGCTACGTACTTGGGTTCTGAGAAAGGGCTTTTCATCAAGAGAACTCTGGAAATCCTGTGTGTGAGGGAACAGAATGGAAGTGGGACAATGTTTCAGAACTGAAACTGACTTATATAAACCTCTAGTTAAGCCAGCCGTTCTCTGGGCAGGGCCTGTGCTATCTTGAGAAGAATAATGTCATGCATTCTCTTCTTAAAGCTCTCCAAAATACTTCAAGAAGTAGTCTGACTTATTCAAGATGAAAAACAACAACGTTAGCCTGATCCAGCTGGGGTAATTGGCCATCAAAACAAATAAGCTCTTTCTAACCATTCACCCGGGGCCTCTCCAGCTGTAGAGAAATTAAGCAGAACTCGTGGACCTGCTCAGAAGCTGCCCTGGCTGTGCGATGGCTTTGGGGGCTGCCTAAGCTGAAAAAAGGGCAGTACCAAGAGCTTCTGCAATGCAGAGCAGCCCAATTTGCCCATCAGACAGTCTCTCTACACAACCTTTTCATGCAGCTAATACCGCTGGCGAGCTGTGGTGTGCAGGGGTCAGACTGCTGCCAGGCCAGCAGAATTCGAGTCACTGGCTGTGTGACTCCAGTCACTTGACCCTCTCTGTGCCTCAATTCCTTCCTCTGAAAATTGGTCACTATAACAGCTCCCAAGGCTTACAGGTTTCACAAGGATACAAAGGTTTTAAGTTATTATAACGCTCAGGGTAATGCCTGGCTATAAACATTATGCAAGTGTTTGCTAAATAATCTTTAATCATATTTATTTGTATGAATGTGTGTATGTGTATTTTGAGCATTTCTAGGAAATTTCTAGCGACTGGGAAAATAAAGATAAACAAGGCGCAGCCCTTTCCTTGGAGAGAATCAGTTTATTTAATAGATAAACTGGTTTTCACAGCTCTAGGAGAGGTATTGGCAACGTGCTGGCAGAACATAGAGGAGGGAGGATGAACTCCACCGAGACTAACAGGAAAGGGTCCACGAAGCTGGCATGGAGGAGGATTCGAGGTGCACAGGGAGGTCCTTTACAAGTGTGGCTCTCAACCAGACCTTGCCATTAAATCACCTGGAAGGTTAAAGCTCTGATTCTCCACCTCCACCTTCAGGGTTTTTAATTCAGTAGGTCTGGGTGGGATCTGAAAATCTGCATTTCTAATAAGTTCCCAGGGGCTGCTGCTGCTGGTCCCAACACCCACTTTGATAATGATTGCCTTTCAGAATCAGAGAGGAGCAGGTGCACAGATGTAGGAACCTGAAACAACCTGGCTTTCTCAGGGCAGAGAACGCAGTCTGTATGATTGGATCAGGGCAGTGATGGAAAATGGCAACAGATGAGGTGGGGAAAGGAGGCCGAAGATGATCTGAGAGCAAAGACACTTGGAGCGAATCCTGTATACATGGAGGAGCTCTGGGAGTTCATATTTCCAAAAATATCACTTTGGCATCAACATGGGGAATGGACTGGAACAGAGGCAGTGGTTCTCAACCTTCCTAATGCCGCGACCCTTTAATAAAGTTCCTCATGTTGTGGTGACCCCCAACCATAAAATTATTTTCATTGCTACTTCATAACTGTAATTTTGCTACTGTTATGAATCGTAATGTAAATATCTGATATGCAGGATGTATTTTCAGGGGTCGCGACCCACAGGTTGAGAACTGCTGGAACAGAGGAAGAGAAAGCAGTTTCTCTTTGCTAAAATCAGAGAAAGACCTTTTTGACAACATCTATGTCGATTAATGTTAGGATACTTGGTGATATTCTAAGTATATATCTTTGTAACATCTTTAACACTAGGACAATGAATGAGAGCAATGACCTACATTTTTCATCTAATTTTGATATGTGTGTTATTATTAATCTATCTTGTTTTATGATTTTTAAAACATATCTTTGCAAAAATAAAACACCCTATAGGTGTTTCATCCATGGATCTAAAAAAAGTATTTTATGTCCTGCCTTAGCCGGTTTGGCTCAGTGGATAGAGCATTGGCCCATGGACTGAAAGGTCCGAGGTTCAATTCAGGTCAAGGGCACATACCTTGGTTGCAGACTCAAACTCCAGCCCTGGTCAGGGGTGTTCGGGAGGCAATTAATTGATGAGTCTCTCTCCCATAGATGTTTCTCTCTGTGTGTCTCTCTCCCTTTCACTCTCACTAAACATCAATGGAAAAATATCCTTGGGTGAGGATTCACAAAACAAAACAAAAGTATTTTACATCCTAAAGTAAATAGAAATGATTGGTAATCAGTCTACCTCCTTGAGCCATTTTATTAAGGACTTAATCATGCCTTGGCTTTTCTGGGGATCTTGCCATCTGTGAATGGCTCATTGTTACTTTCTGAATCCATTGCAACTCCTGCAGCCTTTGAGAAACATGCAGTACCAGCTGATGATAACCAGAAGATGACTGCATGTTGGAAAAGCATCATGGCTCAGAATATAGTATTCACGCTTTAATAGCATTGAACATTTATCCATCAATCCCAAATGTACCCACTACATTTAGAACATAGCTGCTTTCCTTAATCAAGGGCACAGCTTTTCTAAGTGATAGGCAAGGTCTCCTTAGAGATGTTCTGAAATATGAAGTAATGCCTGAAGACACTGCTGCTACAACTAACACAGGTGGTCAAAACTGAAACTACCTTTTATCAAAAGCATTTGGTAACTTAAAATATGCATAGCAAAAGACTGAAAAGACTATACTGGTGATTTTTATGAATTTCTCTATTTCAAGTAGTATTAACAAAGAACCAAAATTAAAAAAAAAAAAAGGCCCGAGCAAAAATCATGAGGCCAGAGCTGGAACAGTTGCAGTGAAACAAGAAGAGAGGATCATAAATCTTAGGGCACAGAATTGAGCAGATGTGTAGAGGCCTGTAGAGGATGTGAGGGAGATGGGAGAGTTAAAGGTTAATCAGGCTGACCAGATCTGATGCCAGGATGGAGGAGGGCCTATCAACTGAAAAGGGAATGCAGGGGATGGAAGAGATCTGGGGAGAAGAAAACATCATACATTCCACTTGCAAAGATTCTGAGGTATCCAAGATGACCACGAGGCAGCTAGAAATCCAGGTCTGCAGCTAAGCACAGAAGTCAGCAGTAGATGAAGAGCTGCCCTCCTCCACCCCCACCCCGTATGCAGGACCAGGTTAGAATCAAGCCGTGGGTAGGAAGGCTAAGGAAAGAGTCAGGACACAAACTTGATTCACCTTTTTAACATGGGCTCAGCAGGGAGACAGGCAGAATGAGAAAGGGGTGCCGAAGCCAAGCCAGCAAAGATTTCACAGTATGCCGAAGCAGCCCTGTCATCGTTCCAGCATCACAAACTCCTCCGACCTCACCTGGATTGAAGGGAAGGTGCTTGTGCTGGTCTTTGTCATGCTCAGGTCCATTGACAGCTTTTCCTGATTAAGCCTGACCTCTGCAAATTACATTTCTCAGGCTCCTTTGCCAACTGGCTTCTGCCAAAGAGGCACTAACAGAACACTGGGAGGAGGAAGGTAGTAAAAGCCAGATTATTCCTCTCCCCTTTCCTGCTCGTCCCCCCACCCCATCTCTGACCTGTGCTTCTGGTCCCCACCAGGTACCCAGCTCCTGGGGTCGGGCACATTCCCCTTCTACTCCCTCCAGCTTGTTTGAGTGGGGAGGAGCAGCTTGCTGTTGCTGCTCATCTCTATGTTGACTCACTAGCCCGTTTGGCTTTTCAGCTCTTCCAACAGCTCACAGCTAGTTCCCCTACGAATTTTCTCTGTTGAAACCGGCTGGCACAGTTGAACCAGTTGGTCCCTGACTGGTAAACATATAATGATACCATATCAGTTTCTCTCCCCACAACTTGTTTCAAGCTTCAGAACTGTATTCAGACTGGGATTACCCAAGTTCATATTCACAAAGCCTTCTATTTAAAAGTCAAGGGAAAATTAATTTTAAAAGAGGCAGTAAATAAAGATAAAAGCTGAAATTAATTGTAAAACATAAGGCAGTAGAATAATAAATTAGTTCAAATGCTGTTTTTTTATAAGGCTGCTAAAGTAAACAAACCTCTGACACATAATTAAAGAAAGATTTTTTAATTAAAAATGAGAATAGAGATAGGACAGAATAAAGAAAATAGATCTTTTCCCTCCAAATCCGAAGAGAATGTGGCACACGTTTGTAGGCTCATAAACTGAAATCCTCAAGGAAATGAATAATTTCTAGAATGACATCACGGACTAAAAATGACTCAAAATGTGTAAATCTAAACAGAATAATGACCAAGAAAGAAAACGAGGACATTTCTGATAACCTGAGAAAAAAAGCAGCTTGTCCCAATGTTTGCACCAGAACAATTTTCATGCTTTTAAGGAACCGCTGATTTTGATGTTGCATAAAGCATCCAGAGTGCAAAAAAGAGATCAGAGTGCCTTTCTGGTCATTAAGCAAGCATGATCTTCCTAAAACCTGATAGAGATAAACCACACACAAAGAAAATTATGGGCACATATCACAAATGAATGTGGACAGAAAAAGCTTAAGTAAAATTCTCACCTCTAAAAAGGAACTTGTTTTACTGTGCTGCTTCAGATCTTTAGAGGAAAGACACTTTTTTGTAACAGCTTTACTGAGATAGAAACCCTGCACCATAAAAAACATGGAACACTTTACGGATGTGTGTGTCATCCCTGCACGGGGGCCAGCCTACTCTTCTGTATAGCGTTCCAATTTCAGTGTCTGTGCTGCTAACGCCGGCCCAAGGATGATAACTTTAGAAGTTGAAATTCCCAAAGGATGGACAGTTTGCACATTAGAGAAGTAAATAGCCATTTGACAAGACCAGTATCCAAGGGGAAATATAATCTGGAAGAAGCTTTCACGGCCACTATAAAAAGGGTTCATTTCTATGTTATGTAAATATTTTATACATGTTGACGCCAAAAAAATTAAGTCCCCAATTTGTAAGCTAGTAAAGCACGTAAGCAGATAATTCATGAAAACTTTGAAACCAGTGATAAACAAGCATGCTTGTAATCAAAGAAGTGTCCACTCAAATAATGTTGTAGCACCTTACAGCCACCACCTGAGAGGAATTTTAGCAATCATGCAGTATGACGCACCCACTGTAGTCCACGCACACACTGTAGGGGAGCCATATAAACTGGTATCATCTCTTAGCAATTCATATCAGGAACGATCTTAAAATTCTACAATATCCTTTATCCTAGGGAATTTTTAAATGCTGAAAAGTAAAACCACATAATATCCCTCTACCAACCTAAATAAATATATCAAAGATTATCTAAATCTAATAACAGGGGAATTATTAAGGAAGGGTTATAAATCGTTGTTTAAAAATTACAATTTATCAAGCACCCTTATATACTTAACTTGCCCTTCCCAGGAGGCAGATAAGAATTGCTAAGATTCAGAAAAATTAAGTGACTTACACAAAAATCACACCATCAGTGGCTCTCAAATACCTCCGACCAAATCCCAGGCTCTCTCGATTATGAATATCTGCTCTGAACCTCAGTTTCCTCATTCATAAAATAGAGCCATAAGAGCACCTGAGAGTGGTTATGAGGATTAAATGAAGCTCTTCACACAGGACATGGCACACGGCAGCACTCAGAACATTATTAAGAATAACGGTAAGACAATATTGTATCCATTCAATGCAACCACAGCGACGTAAACACGTCTGCAAGTGGACAAGGGTCAGAAGAGAAAGGAATAATGAGAATGGCTGCTGCACGAGCAAGGCAAGAGCATAAACACGTTTCTTTCTGATATTACTTTGTTTTTAGTACAACAAGTAGAAATTTGGAGAAAAACAAAACTAGAATAAACAAAAAAAATGTCCTAAAATGGATTGGCATCTTTTAGGGCGCTTAATACTAACTTGAAATAATTATTCATCACATATGGCCCCTGGAGATGCTGTGTGGTGTGTAGGACCAGCCAGCGGATGGCGCTGTTTCACTTACCCAAGGGACCAAAGAGGTATTTATTGGCCTCAATAATATACTAGTGCAAAATAAGCCAGTCAGAAAAAGACAAGTATCACATGATCTCATTCATATGCGGAATCTAATGCACAAATTACATCCAGAGACATGGAACAGACTGTCGAATCTCAGAGGGAAGGTGAGATAGCTGGGCCTGGGGCAGATGGGGGTGGAGGGGCAGGGGAGGGCTAGAAAGGGTCAGTGGAGAAAAATGGGGACATATGTAACACTTTCAATAATAAATATTTTTTAATTACAATCTACTAGTGCTCATTTTTCAGTCTTCCTTAAAGATGAATTCTTTTTCTCCTTAAAACCGAGACTCAGAAGCATCTCAAGTAAATCTCCAGGTACTTGAGAAATGGGTCCAAGTTCATTCCTGATGAATGCAACATCCCAAGGGAGCTGCTCTTTTTTTAAAAAAAAAAATATTTTATTGATTTTTTACAGAGAGGAAGGGAGAAAGATAGAGAGTTAGAAACATCGATGAGAGAGAAACATCGATCAGCTGCCTCCTGCACATCTCCCACTGGGGATGTGCCCGCAACCCAGGTACATGCCCTTGACCGGAAGCGAACCTGGGACCTTTCAGTCGCAGGCCGACGCTATATCCACTGAGCCAAACCAGTTTCGGCGGGAGCTGCTCTTTGATGAGCACCATCATCTCCAGGACCAAGGAGAATGTGTTTACTTTTCCCTTTGGTCATGTGACTAGGATCTACAAATCAATGAGCAGGAAAGACAGCCAGTGAATAATTCTAACCACCAGAGACAGGTTCCGAGTAACGAGGCAAAGAGCTACAGGCATCTTTCGGTTTTTCCTTTCCTAAGTCAGCCAGGCCTGAAAATCTCCACCCACGACAGGGGTGTTAATGGAAAGTTACTCCACTCTCAGCTCCTGGATTGTCACAGGCTTGAATCGTGAACAACAGCCTACATGAGTCAGAACGTATGCGATTAGTCTGTGAGCTCCAATAAAAGAAGTGACAAGCTCGGCAAAGGATATAAATTCAGAAGAGAAATGTCAGGGGATGACACAGAACCGAGCATGACCAGAGGCTGAATCACACTGAGTTCAGACTCATAGTCCAAATACCACTCCACCTGGGATGTCAAACAGGCATCTCAAATTTTATGTGTCAGACACAAAGCTCCAGGTCTTTGCCCTCACCTGCTCTCACCACGGATAGCCTCCCGTCTTAAATAACACCAATGCCCTGCTGCTCAGCTGGAGTCTCTTTGACTCCTCTCTTCCTCTCACTTCTCACATGTAATCCATCAGAAAATGGGTGTATCTTCAAGGCACACTCAAATTCCTCCTCTTCTCATCACCTCCACTATCACCATCCCGGTCCATAACATCACTATTCTCTTGCCTGTCTTCTTGTTATAGCCTCTTAACTGATCTCCCCACATCCACCTTTGCCCTCCATTGGCTCTTTTCAACACAGCAGCCAGAGGGATCTTCCTAAAACCGAAGTGGGATGACACCTTAAAAGAACAAATCCATAGCCGAAACCGGTTTGGCTCAGCGGATAGAGCGTCGGCCTGCGGACTGAAAGTTCCCAGGTTCGATTCCGGTTAAGGGCATGTACCTTGGTTGAGGGCACATCCCCAGTGGGGAGTGTGCAGGAGGCAGCTGGTTGATGTTTCTCTCTCATCGATGTTTCTGACTCTCTATCTCTCTCCTTTCCTCTCTGTAAAAAACTCAATAAAATATATTTAAAATAAAAAGGACAAATCCATAAAAGAACTAATAGGCTGGATTTCACCAAAATTAAAAAATCTACCCTTCAGAAAATATTGTTAAAATAATGATAACAACAACAACAAGCCACAGACCAGGAGAAAATGGTCTGCAGAGCATATATCTAACAAGGGACTTCTATTCAGAAAATGTAAAGAACTCTCAAAACTCAAAAATAAGAAAATAATCTAATTTAAAATCTGGGAAATGATTTGAACAGACATTTCACCAAAAAAAAGATACGTGGATGGCAAATAAACATGAAAAGATGCTCAACATGAATAGACATTAGAGAAATGCAAATTAAAAGCACAATAAGGTATCACTACCTACCTATTAGAAATACTAAAATTATAATAACTGGTCATGCCATATGTGGGCTAGGATGTGGAGCTACTGGATTCCAAAACTGGCAGTACAGATGTAAAATGGCACAACCACATTGGAAAAGAACTTGGCAATTTCTTTAAAAGTTACACCTATACACACCATATAATATTACCATAACACTCCCAAGTATTTACCCAAGAGAATAGAAAGTATATGCCCATACAAAGACTTGTACAGTAATGTTCATAGCAGCTTTATTTTTAATAGCTAAAAACTAGAAACAACCCAAACATCTAGAGAAATTGGATAAACAAATTGTGATATACTCAAACAATGGAATACTGATAAACATGGATAAATCTCAATATAATTATGCTGTGGAAAAGAATGGATTCCTATCCCTTTGTTACTCCCAACATTCCATGGCTTCCCATCTCATTCAGGGAAAAAGCCAAAGTTCTTGGAATGAGCTATAAGCCCCTACATGATCTGGCCCTGAAACCCCCTTTCTCTCCCCCTCACCCCACTCCACGTGGCCTCCTTGCTATTCTCAGACACACCAGGTACACTCCTGGGGATTTCAACATCCTGCCTGCTTAGCCTGAAAGCTTTTCGCCAGGTTACTTCATGGCTCACTTCCTCACCTCTTTCAAGTCTTTACTCAAATGTCACCCTCTCAGTGGGGCCTTCCCTGACATGGTATTTAAAACTAAAACACTTCCTCACCCTGTAAGGCCTCCAACCCTCCTGCTGCTTTATCTTCCTGTGTAACAATTATCACGGTCTCCTATACCAGATTTTCTTATTTATCTGTGTTTCTACCCTCTAGAATTAAACTCAGAAAGACAGGGACCTTCGGTGGTTTTGTTTATTAATTACACCCCCAGTAACTGGTACAGTGCCTGGCAAATAGTAGGTGCTTGGCAAAAATTTGTTGAATGAATGAATGAATGAGTGAATGAGTAAATGAAGAAAAAAGGAAGATTACCTGACCTTAACAACCAAGTGTAAGGATTCTTTATGAAGTCACCCCAACCCAGCCTAAATAGCTGGACACCTGTCATGCTTTATTGTTTAAAAAGCTCTTTGTCCAGATTCCACCCTTTTCAGGCCTCACAACCGTACTCTGATATGATGCCGTTGTCCTTCCAAAGGTGATGTTTTCCTAGATCAAGGGGCCACAAACAACAGAGCCAGCATTTAAAGAATTTGCCATCAGCCACCAAACCTCACAATGCTACCCCGAGCATCTAAATTTTTCAACTTCCATAGCCTTTCATTTCACTCATAATGGCACTGCTGACAGATTTTAACAGGTCAGCAGTTAACCCTTGTGCCATAAATTTCTATTTTGTCGCACCCAAAATTCGATATTGTAGAAGGCTACCCTTCTGGCTTTTAAATGGAAATTGATGACACGGCGTGCAGGAGCAGAGGAGCTGCAAACCCTCTCCCCAATCTCTCCAGCTACCTGGAGGCAAAAGGAGAAAAGTGAGGCGCACTCAGGGTTGCAGACCGTCCCTGCTCCGGCATGGAATGGAGAGAGAGGATCCCAGCATCGCCAGGCCCGGGCACTCCCCACATGGAGGGCACCCGAGTTGGAGTTAGCAGCCAGGGCACACAGAGAGAGGAAGGCAGGGGGAGCTACCCTTGCCTGGAGAGCACTCTCCCCTCACCGCTCAAGGTGGCCTGCTGCCTGTGAGCACCCAGAAAAGAACACAAACAAACAGGCTTTTATGAGGGCTGTAACCCAATTGACAAAGGCGAGCTCTCTCAGCCTGGAAATGTCCCTGCTCTGAACTAGTTGCCTTGCCAACAAACCACATGTTTCCACTCTGCAGAATCCAATTTCTGAGCAATGTGACGGTGACAGGTCCAGAGACATGATACACAATTCCAAGGTGCCTTTGAACACCTGCTGAATAGCTAAGAACAATGTGGATCCCCGGATGTCCATAGCAACATGGGACATGTGCTCGGCAAACACAGGTCGTGCCCAGTTTATGCAACAGCCCCCACCTACCCCATCCCTCCCCAGCATCTTGCAAATTACAGATACTAGTAACACGGGATAAGCCGCGTTCTTTATCACTATCATTATTATAATCATTGCAAACACTTGCATGGGACTCACTCTTTAAATATACTATGTTATTTGATCCTCTTGACAACCCTATGAGGTAGGTAGTATCTCATTTCAAAGGAAACAGAGACATAGAAAGGGGTCATTTGCCCTAATTCACACAGATAGAGAAAGGTAGAGTCAGGATTTGAATCTAGATCTAGACAGTCTGCCTCCAGAGTTCACCCCTTAAACACCCTACTATGCTATCATTCTCTAATATTCTTTAAATGATAAAGCTGTGAGATTGTTCCAGTTATTGATGCTGTGTAACAAAGCACCCCAAAACTTCATAATGTAAAGCACCCGTTTTATTATGCTCGGGGACAGTGTGGATCAGGAATTTGAACAGTGGGGATAGCTCATCTCTGCTCACAAAGTCTATCTAAGACATCAGCTGAAAAATTCAAACCTGAGAGTGACTCAAAAGCTGGGGATGATATCATCACACACACATCTGGCAGTTGATCCTAGAGATCCATGGGGACTTCAGATGGGTCTGTCTGCTTGCATACCTGCGTGAGCCTCTCCATGTGACCTGGGCTTCCTGTCAGCATGGTGGCTGGGCTCCAAAAGCAAGTATCCCAAGAGGCAGAAAGTAGGAGCTGTCAGCTCCCTAAGATAAAGACCCATAAATTGCATCAGAGAGGAAGGGAGAGGGAGAGAGAGATAGAAACATCAACGATGAGAGAGAATTATTGCCTCATGCACACCCGACACTGGGGATCAAGCCTGTAACCTGGGCATGTGCCCTGACCGGGAATCGAACCATAACTTTCTGGTTCACAGGTCAATGCTCAACCACTGAGCCAACTGGGCCCAAAGAGGAATTCTTTACCAAGGTTCATTATACTCTTCTCTCTACTTTTGTGTCTGTTTGAAATTTTTCACAAATTTAAAAAGGAAGAGAGAAAGGAAGGAGGCAAAGAGGAGAAAGGGAAGAGGGAGAGAGGAAGAATGGGAAGGAAAGGAGAGAGAAGGGCTAGTCGGCCTCAGGGGTTCTATGGTAAAGTAAAATATCTTCATGTAAGGTAATACAAATAATACACTCCCAAAAAGAAAAAGAAAAACCTGCATTTGTTATTTCTGTATGTGTGCTTTCAAGTTGTATATACATGTGTATATGTACACATATATAAAATATACATGATTTTTAATTCTAATTTCTCTAGACTGCATTTCGAAAAATCTAATTATTCTTATAAAGCATTTGTCTCTGTCAGTCTTCATTTCTCTCCCCCTTCCCTATTTAGTCTCAATCCTGAGCAAGTGAGAGTCTCACATCCATCTTGGTTTAGAGGAGGCCATCTGTATATATACATGTATATACCTTTAAACATAGTCATTATTTTAGTGGACACAGGGACATTCCACCCAGCCGGCGATCACTTCTCCCACCTGCCCTTTTGCCTGGCTTGGTTTTCCTCTATCAGTTCCTAGTCCCACTCCAGTCCATGATACAGAGTTCATCAGTTCTCCCTCAGTGTCCCATTCACTGACATAAAATCCAAAAGGCTCTGTTTCACAGATCAAAGTGCTTGTGAGGCACTCGCTGGTGGGCTCCATGGGAGCAGAGAGACAAGAAGGGGAAGCTAATAAGAACCCAATGCCATTGGTCAGTACAGCCCCAGAAGAAGGAGCATGTGCCAGGTTAGAAACAAGGGCAAAGCAGCGCCTTGGGAAGCCACTGAGAACGTCTTAAAGAGCCAAGGTGGAGTCTCATTGCTGCAGTTACATTTTTATTTTCTTCTTTCTCCTGCCACACATAGCCTGGCAGGCACTTAAAATCCAGTCATCAAAAGTCAATAGTAGATGACATGATTCCCCAACTCCTTGCCTAGATTCCCTTGACAGACTCTTTCCATCAAGAGTATGAACTAAAAGGTTTAAAAGGATGCTTCATCTTTAGTCCCCAATCATATTTCTTCAGAATTTAGTCAAAGAGAATACGGGCCTCTTCAGTTCCTTGTAATACAATTCAAGGGAGAAATTGCTAAGACAATTTCTCAAAAAAGAGAGCTATATACTGTGGACTTGCCACAGTCTCTTGGTCTTTTTTCAAATTCCTGTTTCTCATCAATATGTCCTGACTACTATGCCCTCCTCGATTCCCCTTTTTCAGTATTAAAAGAATAAGGAATTTTTTAAATCAGTCAACAAATGTCCATTGAATACTCTCTAGATAAATCTTTGGGCAGAGAAGACATAACTGCAAATGTTTAAGTTGCAAACTATGGCATGTTAATTTTTACATAGAAATATGTAACAAAATATAGCCCATGAAGGGTAGATACCAGACAATGGCTTGGTGGAAAGCCAATGTTGAAGTTGACAAAAATCACATGAGGTGTTGACCATGTTTAAGTTAACAAAAATTATACACTCTACCATCTGGGATGGTTTTCTTTAAAATGAAATAATCACAAAATGGAAATGGTAGAGAAATTTTCAGCCCTTTCTTTCCTAGCTCTTTTTCACTATTCTCCCAAGTGATACCTTGAACTAATGTCTCCTATCAGCCTGTGGCAGAATGAATTTTCTTAAAAAGTTGCTTCAATAATACCTCCTATCCCACAGGTACTTCTTACAATGTGATGTTGGCACTCCTTCCGTTGGGAGGTGGGGCGTGGGTGTCTTTGCTCCCTCCTCTTGAATCTGGGAGACCTTGCAACTATGGAGGAAGTGATGCCTTCTGACTTCTAAGGCCAGGTCAAAACACCTGGTTATCTTGGGATGTTCCCTCTTGAACTAAGTCCCTGTGCTATAGGGAAGCCCAGGCCACATGGAGAGAGCACAACCAACAGCAACAACCACAATACAGACATCATCTGACTGCAACCGGATGAGACCCTGAGCAAGAAGTGCCTACCTGAGCCAAGCCAAACTCCAAAACCATGAGAGTGAATGATAAAATAATTATTGTCATCTTAAGTCACTAAGCTTTGGGATAGTTTATTATGTAGCAATAACTGGGACACATCATTGTAAAACATCACAGCCATGCCCTAGCCAGTTTGGCTCAGTGGATAGAGCATCAGCCTGCAGACCAAAGGGTCCCGGGACCTCTCTACCAAGTAGTTTTTTAGCCTTTAAGTTCTTTCAGTGATGAGGTACTCACCACCCAGAGGCAGCCCTAACAATCTATCTTCCCACAGCTCCATCTGTAGCATGTATACCCTGCTATTGACCTCGAATCTGTCACCATGTACTGTCCATCCATTGGTCTAACTCTGCCCCTCAAATCTCTCTCTTTCACAAAACAGTCCTTGAATTTTTAAAGACCCAATCAGGTAACCCCCACCAAGTCCTCTTCCCCTCCAGGCCCAACATCCCCAGGTCCTTCAGCCCTTCCTCCTTTAGCACATGATTCTGAGTCCTCTTCCCACCTAGGCCTCCTTCTCTGCCTCAGGCTTGACAAGAGGCATATACTATTGATGACTGGAGAAGCTTTCATCCTGCCCCCGGAGGCTTGTAATACATTTATACTTTCTCAGGATGACACATACTCTAGGAGTACTAAGAACTGCTGTCAATCTCTCTGGCATCGTGAAGGACTCTGGCATTTCACCATATAATCCTTTTTTTTTTTTTTTCTCCCTAAGGGTTGCCTGCTGGAGGAAACTGTCATATTCTTCAGCCAAGGGGAGCCAGTGCTCAGAAACAGATAAGCATACCTCTCTGATGTAGTTCCTTCTGAATGCTTTTCTGATAAACATCAGCTTGTGGTAAAGGAGCTCAAATAACCTGCACTCATAGATACTGGCCTCATCCCAGCTTCCCCATGACTCACTAGCCTTAAAGAAGAGGGGAGGGTTTTTGTCAGGATAGGCTAAGTTATGCTATGGTAACAAAGAGCCCTCAAATCTCTGTGGCTTAGCAGTAAAAACATATTTCTTATTCATGCCAAGTTCACTGTGTCTCTGGAGGCTCCCCAGGGACGTTTCCTTTCAAGTGGTGACTCATGGATCCGGGGGACTTGCACATCTGGAAGATATGGTTTCCAGGACACTGAGGTCAAGGAAGAGCCAGCTCTTAACTGCTTCAACCTAAAACCAACAGAGATCACTTCTGCTTATAGCCCGTTGGCCAGAACTAGTCACATGGCCGCATCTAACTGCAAGGGAGCTAGGAAAGTTGGGTGAGCATGTGGATATTCAAAGAGCAGTAAGTGTTCTGCCACACAATTTTAGTGGCCCCTTGACCCTGAAACACCTCCCCATACATCATTGTGATACCAAGCTCCTCATCTCCCCTTCTGGTAATTCTTAGGCTCCTTAGCAGCCATGGTGTTTAATGGCGGCTATTGCCAATGTCACTCCCTGAGCCCCTGCTGGGTGATTTTAATTGGCAGCTGCAGACAACTCTCTCCCATTTCTCTCTGCTGCCATTGACTTCACTGGGGCCCTCATAATTTCATTTCTGACTCTATTATCACAGTGCTCTTATCTTATTTCCATGCCTCTCTCTGCCATGCCACTGCCCATTATCTTTTGCAAATTCTTTTTTTTTTTAAATATATTTTATTGATTTTTACAGAGAGGAAAGGAGAGAGATCGAGAGAGTTAGAAACATCGATGAGAGAAACATCGATCAGCTGCCCCCTGCACATCCCCCACTGGGGATGTGCCCGCAACCCAGGTACATGCCCCTGCCCGGAATCGAACCCAGGACCCCTCAGTCCGCAGGCCGACGCTCCATCCACGGAGCCAAACCAGTTTCGGCTGCAAATTCTAATTTGAGTATTCCCTTATTCTGCTTCTAATCCTACCATAGTCACAGTGCCAACAGGATAGATCCACTTGCCTTAAAACTGCATCAGAAACTGTTGAGCCTAGATTTCAAGGTTCCCAAAAAGCCCACCAGGGAGCCAGCAAGTCCGATGCAAAAGCAAAGAGTCCTTCATTTCGAACTAGTTCGGCTCCCCAACCACACTCACTGATGCAATGGGAAGCCCCAGTGGCCGAGAGAGAGCGAGGCCTGATGGGATTGTGGGTTTTATAGTGAGAGCAGGGGAGGGGACTGTGGGCCCCGCCAATTGGCCAGGCGCGAGTCGGGTCTTGTTACACAGGATGTGGTCATCGCTATGGCGCACGTCCCTTGATTGTCATTGGTTAGTTTAAAGAAATCCCGGGCGTGGCCAGCAGGGGCCTGGGCTTCCCGGAAGAAGGCACTCTCCTGAGCACATGGCGGCCGCCCCAAAAATGGAGAACCCAGGGCAAGATGGAGGGCGCAGTCCTAGCCCCCGCCCCAGGGCGAGCTGAGCCCATGGAGTCGGTGCCCAAGGCTGCCAGCAGCGTGGTCAGGCTGTGCCTCATGGGGCCCTGGTGGCCGGCCCACATAGGCCCCGCGACGACTTGCCCTTTCATAACCTTTTGTAATTTGATCCCAAAGACCCTTCTAGCATCATCACTCAATGCCCCAATGTTGTGTTCCCTGTGCTCAAGCCACCCAAACTCGTGCCCACTCCTCAAGGGGCCACGGCACTGCCCAGCGTACTCCGTTCAATCTGCAGCGGCTATAGAAACTCTACTGAACCTACAACATCCAGCTCAGTGTCCCTTCCTCTATGGCAATATCCCCAGTTCTCCCCAGAGCTAGCTGCCCCTTGCTCTGGTTTCCAGATGCCCTATTAATGTGCCTCAAGTACTTCTCTCT
>NW_006295827.1:2932873-2935923 GCF_000327345.1 Myotis davidii | reverse complement strand
GTGGATTTCTCTTGGGTAGTGGCCATACCTTACCATCTCTGTATCGCCAGTAAACAGAATAATTCCTGCCCCAGGGTGTGTATCAATAGGGCTTGAATAAATTCATGTAACGAATTACCCCATCTCATCTTACACTTCTGAAAAATAAGTATTCCTTCATACATTGCTACATTTTATTCCAAAAGAGTGAGAGAAGCGGAAATGGAGAAGATAATAATAATACAGCTCAGCCTGGCCTGGGGCAGAAGGTTAAAAGGAGTGCATTGAACTCCCTAGGATTTCCCCGGAAAACCAGAAGCTCCGAGGGTGCCACTTTGACTTTCTGGATCATCCTAAATGGCCACTCTACCTCATTCAGAAAATCCTATGAGGATGGGCTGAAAATAAATAGCTGTTTGATTAAGCCAGTATTGAGCTATTTCAATGTATTCCCCCTCCTGCCAGAGAGATTGCATGGTCTGAAATGAAAAGAAGAGCATGTGAAAGCCCTGGTTATTCAAGGGAGCCGGGGAGACTTAAAATCTCTCCAGAAAGCCTTCAGCGCTGAAACTAAATGTTAATGTTTAAAGATATCCCAATATTTCAGGAAGCTATTGGTAGTGCCACACTGAAGCTCATTCTAGTTTTAAAGAGAAATATTTGACTTGGAGGGACAGACCCCGTGCTGGCTCCAAGATAAACTTTACTAGCTCTCTCAGGCCAATTTTAATGCTAAGAGCAGCTCCATCGGAGTAAAAGTTCATTTTGGGGAGCGAAGCTGTGAATTATGCTACAGGCTGAGCCGAGCAGTTGGTCTTTTGCTGATGAAAGCAGAAGCCTGAATATGATACAGAAGTGGAGGGGGGAGCCAGGGACATCCGAGGGGGATTATCACAGAAGGTCAGACTAATTAAATCGAGAGAAGTCACCAGAGAGCCACAGCTCCCACACACACCATCTTCAAATGCTCTGACACATGCAGGGCTTGATAAGAAAGAGAGGGTTGAATTGCCACTTTCATCTGCCTGGGAGGACAACAGTCAACCAAATAGAACTTTTTAGTATTGGTTTAAGCCCAGGTAGGGAGGGAAGAATTGAAGCTGCTGCCAATTTCAAATGATGCACTTTGAATCAGAGACAAGGACAGTGAGAGGCCAAGTCCAGTGGTCTCTCAGGTTAGCCATTTAACACATGATTGCTGCACAGCTATTATGCACCAGGCATAGTGCTGGGTGCAAGGGATAACACAAATAAACGTTCCCTGCTCTCAAGGAGCTCAGATTGATAAACTTTGTACAATATAATGTTATACAATGTGATTGATGCTCTAGTAGAGTTATCTTAAAGATTGCAAGGAGCACTTCCGGAGGAGTCTAACTGGCCCAATAGTGTCAAGGCTGGCTCCATAAAGGAAGCACACATGAGCAGCCCCTTAAGAGTAAGAATTCTCCAGTTGGTGAGTGGAAAAGGCAAGCCAGGCAGAGGCCAGAACACATACAAAGGTCAGGAGGCTTGAAGCCATGACATTTTGAGTGCCTTGGACATGTAGAGTGGGTGGGACATAGAATCCAAGCCAAGGAATACCGAAGGCAAGATGGATAGAATTCATCTCTGTAGGCAATTCAGAGCTGTTAAAGGTTTTCAAAGGTGGCATGATCCAAAATGTATTTGAGAAAGATTACTTAGCCACAGATGGAAGGTGGAAAAGACAATGGGAAATGATCTTTTTCCAAAGGTGCTAACAATACATGCCCCACACGGCAGGTCTAAGCAACACCTTCTCTCTGTCCTCCCTTTCCCTGCTTGTCCTCACAGTGGGGATGCTGCCAAGCAAGCAATTCCTGAGAACGTGCTATGTGTGCCCAGCACCAAGCTATCTGTTCTCAGAGCCACAAGAGTGTGCTGAAGGTAGCTCCTACCGGTTCACACTGGATTGTACTGGCTCACACTGCCTTACACTGGCTCATACTGGCGCCTGAGAGCTGACTGTAGTTCTCTCTTTTTGGCTTCATTGACATCTCATTAGTAGTTTGAAATCGGCCATGGTGGAAGCTTTTTACACTTCAGAAACTTGCAAATGCTACAAACAAAAGATTCTTCCTTTTCCAGAAAACCATTTATTAAAATTTTTACAGGCACACCACTTGAAAAGTCCAGTCCCAGACCTCCATGAAAGCAATATCTACTTAAAAAAAAAAAAAGGTACATATGACCCTCAGTTTAGAATTTAGCACTCACTGAAGAAAGAGTCAAGGGCAGGATGGGGTGAGGAGCCATGGGGAGGGAGTAAATAAGAAATAAAAGGCCCTTGAGAACGACAGCCAGGTTCTCCTCATCTTGGGCTCTGCCACTCTCACTGGGATTAATAAATTAGGTCCCATGTGCTGTTAGTTATCATGACCAGCTAGCTCCAACTCTAGTCCTCAGAAGTGACAGGTGACCCCAAGACTACATGTGCTGTCAGAGAACTGCAGACTTAGAAAGAGCCTCACAGAGGGAATCCCAGGCCAAACCCCATTTCATTCATCCATAAAATGAGGCATTCAGTTGAGTGAGTTAAATAAGTCACTTGCAGCTATTAACAGTGAAGCAGGAACTTGAATACAGGTCTCCTCTCAGCTCAGCATACACTCCACTGCCCATGGTGCTTTCACACTTATAAACACGTGTGCCCCGAGGACAGCCTACCCTTTCCTTAGACCCTCAGCAAACACACTTTGTCCAATATTTCCCAAGATCAGTACTCCTTGGAATGCCTGATATCCAAGAAAGGCATGCCAGATACTGTTAACTGAATAGAAATTTAATCAGTAACATATACAGGTATCATATCAGAAAAATGTACATGTAAACTGTCGTCTGAGGTTTCATGAGGAGTTTGGCCATAGATCCGGAGCTAAGGTTCTGGTACTGGAAACAGTCAGGGATTAGCACACGAAATGACCTTGCTCTGCAGGTCACACACAGGGATGATGGCGGAATCAAGAACCAAGCAGGTGGTCCAAAGATCACATTAGCCAAAAGAGTCAGAGCAGAAGAATCAAGAACAAGACAGGTGGTCTAGGGAAGAG
>NW_006295827.1:2903120-2932858 GCF_000327345.1 Myotis davidii | reverse complement strand
GAGCAAAGGTGGTGGGGAGTTGGAGAGGAGGGACAGCCTCAAGGGTGCCCCTGAGGTCAAAGTCACAGCCACTGCATACCTAGACTTTAAACTGCGGCTCCCAAGAAATTGGGTTTCATGCTCTGAAACATTTTCCTGAAAAGATTTTTGGGACTAAAATAGAACTGCCCATTGTTTCCTTTGCCAAAACAAGAACAAAAATACAAAAACACATTAGCAGCATTTCATGAAATTTAGAAAGAACCAATTCTCAGATGAAAGGACATTCATTTAAATTGACTAGATGGAGCTCCATGAAATACATACAAAACACACTACATCAGCCGCTGCTTTGCTCACTGCACCATGGACTGCTGGACTAGACCAGGTGGGAGGAAGTGCCAAGCAAGCCTGAACATATTTGGAATCAACCAACTCCTCTTATGTGTGCATATTCATCTCACTTATGATGGACCAATCAGAAGAGCATTCTAGAGGGTCATTTTCTCCAGCAGCAGGTGTTAAGCGCTATTGCTAGCCCTTCCAGGATCCCTTAGGCCTCTTCCAGTTATCGTATATCAAGCCTGGTTCCCAGGCTTACTATGATTTGCACTGCTCATACCTGTAGCCTAATCAAAGAGGAAGGAAGAAACCCCACTTCCTTTGCCTTGTGTAAGACCATCATGGCTCCTTTGTTACGCAAGCGTTAGAAATTTCAATTAAGAACAAACGTAAGTCCAGAGTAAACAGAAGGAAGGAAATAACAAAGATCAGAGCAGAAATACATACAATTGAGACCAGAAAAACAATAGAAAAGATCAACAACACTAAGAGCTGATTTTTAGAAAAGATAAACAAAATTGACAGGTCTATAGTTAGTCTAACAAAGAATGTGAGAGAAGACTCAAATGATATCAGATATTAAAGAAGAGGCATGGCAACTAATACCATAGAAATACAAAGGATCATAAGAGACATGAACAATTCTACACCAGCAGATGGGATAACCTAGGAGAAATGGACACATTCCTAGGTTATCCCATCTGTTGGTGTAGAATTGTTCATAGTAGTCTCTTATGAGCTTTGTATTCACAGGTAGTGTCCATGCTTGCTCGCAGCCTCACTTTTTTTTGCCTAGTGCAGTGGTTTTTCAATTTTACTTTAGCAGCAAAATATTTCATTTGACTCGGGTCAAATGAAATATTTCACCAAACCCAAAGATAAAACAACAAAAAGTAGTGAAGTGAGGACATCTTGTTTTCACTCCCCCTTGCTCCCTTCAGCAGTCCTTCACCCACTGCCACTGCACCCCAGGGCCCCCAAATCCCCAGAGCTCAGTGAACCCCATTCAAACCTCCCATTTGTACCTTTCTCTCCAGTGTCCTTTCTGCCAGCCCAGCCCTCACTCAGCTGCCAGCCTAATATTAACACCAGCCTAATCTTTCACTCTTTTAACCTGTCACCCTTGATTCCATCAAGTCCAAACCCTCCCTGCTGGCTCCAAGACAGGCAGGAAACTAGCCACACATTCAACCTCTGTCCCACTTCTTTGCTCTACTCACATCACGTTGGCTTCAACGGGATCTTCTATACACACCACGCTGCTTCCACTCATGCGACTTCCTGAGCCTGTGATGCTTACGCCCAGCCTCCCCCTTTACTCTGTCCTCCCCCTCATCAAAGGGCCACTTGTCAACCCCACTCCACTCTCACCCTCATCTTCTTCTAGATTCTCTTGCACCAGGCACCACCTTTACTCTTCCCAAAATCAAGAGAGTCGCCCTAAATTCTCCTTCTCCATCCCCTTGAGCATCCAATCCATTAACAGTACTTGGATTTGACCTTGTGAATGTACCTTAAACCCATGCTCTTGCCCTCCTTGCTGCCTCAATATAGACTCTCATAACTCCCTCAAGAATTCCTGGAAAAACTTGCTGATGCGATTCCTCACTTGCCAATCTACCTGGTCGCAGGGCCATCATCCAATTGCAGTCCCCTCCCCTGGCCTAAAACCTTTCCACAGCTCCCACAGCTTTGCGGTAAGGTCCAAGCTCTAAGCTGAGTATAAAAGGCTATTCATCCTCTGACCTCCACCTGCCTTTTGACCTCATCTCCTACCATTTCCCTACCTCCAGCAATGAGGGGTGAATGCCTGGCCCAGCAAGAAGCCAAGTTGTTAAATACCTTGGGTCTCTCACCCCTGCCTGGAAGCCTCTGCAGGACACCCTCTGCTTGCACCCCCCTTCTCCTCAGCCCCTGATGTCCTCTACATCCTCCTCCAGCTTCACTCAGTCACTCCCCGCTCTGTGCTGCTATCGTAGTGTAATTTCTTACTCATCTCTTTCCCACATCTCATTCACATCACAGATGCTCAGTAAGTGTTTGATGAACTACACCTTCTTCCAACTCAGAAGTCATGCCTCCTTAAAGCTCTCCAACTCCTCTCATACTCACAATTCTAGACTTTCACTCATCTGGTTCTTCCCAAGGGCTTATTGTGTATAAAGCTGAGCACATAGTAGGTGTTCAATAAATATGCTTTCTAAGGCTAACATGTACGCACCCACTCTCTAAAATGAGGACATAACAGCTCTCCTTAGCTGAAATCAAGAGATCCAGCTGGGGCCAAGTAAACTAGGAACTAGCTGCCAAAAACAGCTAAGCACACTCATCCACACAGCTGGCGAGCCAAGAACTACTCACGCCAGCTCTGCCTTGTGAAGGAGGAGCGCGTCACCAGCCCCCCTCCTCCTCCCTTTAGGAGCTTTTCCTTCTGCCCTCCGTGGAGATCCCAAATAAGGCAGCCCAGAGCCAGCTAGAGGAAGATAAAGGAGGGGATCAAACAAGGCTCTTGTTGCAGCTACGTGGTGCTGTGTGTTCTTTTAAAGCAGAGAGAAAACAGAATCAAAAGAATGTCTTTTCTCTTTCAGAGACAAGCACAAGCAAAGTCACCCAGCTTTTCCACCTTCCTCGGATTTCTCCTAACAGACCTGGAACACAGGCGAGGGTGGGTGTTGGCTCTTCCACCTCCAATCTGAAGCCTGGAGCATCTAAATCTCTTCTGCTGTCTGGACTTTCTGGGCAGGCTGGGGAAGAAAGGAGGGAGGGAGGGAAGGAGGGAGGGAGGGAAGAGAGGAAAGAGGGAGGGGAGGGAGGGAGGGAGGGGTGATACAATCAACAACTACTACAGGCTAAGCACTGTACCTAGTGTTTCACACGTGTCCTCTCCCTGAACCATGGAACAGCCCTCTGAGCTTATTTTAAAGCAGAGAGAACTGAGGCTAAGAAACTTCCTTTAATTTCCTCAAGGATAGAGGGCTAGCAAGTGGCAGAGCTGAAACTGTAAGCAGAGATGCCTGACCGTGACTCTCATACACCCTCCCCAGCACTGCCTCTTCTCTCCTTTCCTCTGGATTTTCCCAAATCTCCAGCAGGACCAAGCTTCGCTTGACACCCAGTCCCTCTCCCCACTTTCTGCTTGGCGAAGCAGGTCCACACCCGCTGTGGCTTCTCGTCATCAGGGGAATTGACTCCACTCCCACGTGCATTCGTGCGCTTTTCACAAGGTCAGAGCTACAGAGTCATAGTGGACGGGGATTAGGGACAGCAGTGCCTCTGCAGGCCCAAGGCAAGTGGAGTGCTAGAATCGCCCCTTGGGGGAGCCTGTGTTTGAAATGTCATCTATGCTGGCTAGTCCTGGGCTCCTATCTAGTGCCCCTCCCCATCCCCCATGCCCCCCTCTCTATCACGACACATCTTTAGTTTCTCCTTTCTCCTATCGCAATCTGGAATTACTCTTACCCGCGTGTTTCCTTGTGCGGTGTCTTTCTGAACCACTAGAATGTGAAGTTGAAGGCAAGGCAGGCTGTCCAGGAATTCTGAGTCAGACCAGATCCCCGTATCCGCCTCTTCCACTGGCCAAAAGGTTCTTCCCCAAGCCTCTCTGCCTGGCTTGCTCCCCACCACTGGATTCACTCAATTTACCTGGACTGGAAGAGATGTGCGTAATGTCTTACACAATGTGAAGCTAGTCTCCAGCTGGACGGAGTGTGTGTGTGTGTGTGTGTGTGTGTGTGTGTGTGTGTGTCCCTGGGGGATTCCTCCAGAAGCTGGAAGCATCCACCTAGATCCCAAGAGCCACTGCAAAACCGGAAGAGGCTCCTCCCCAATCAGCTGTTGACTGGGATGCCCTGGCTGTCCACACCTTCCCTCCAAGGGAAGGAGACACTGCCCCCATTATCCCCATGAGCCGGTTGTTCGCCAGTCACAGGTATTTGGCCATAAGTTTAAAGCAGTTCCTGGGGTGCCTGTCAGAAACGAACATTCCAGGGCCCTGAACTTCTCATTCTGATATTCTGTGACCTTAATTTTAGATGTACTATTCCCCTCCCACTCCAAAGTCAAAAAGGACTGGCGTAGACCTGGTCAGAAAAAACAGCTCCTGGAAGTGTTTCTAAAGTTAAGCAAGATTCACACGTAAAATGCGCAAAATTCACCAAAGGACACCAACATGGCTCTTTGCTCTTTCCTTCCCTTATAGGTTTGAGCTGTCATCACAATGGTGCTGTGTTTCTCAACTGCATTTCTCTCCCTAAGCACATGAGCTGTTTTATTTGCCTGCCTTATGCCGTTGCCAGCCACAACAGTACCGTACACCTGGCATTTCCAACTCCTCTGTGTTTTCGCCTTCCCAGCCAAGAACTCTGGCCGTATGTACCTGCGCCGACTAAAGAACACTTGCTTGAATGTAACTTGACAACCCAATTCAGTTCACTCCACAAGCATTATATTTCCATTCAGTAAATCTGTACCTCTCTGTCCGCAATTAGGAAGGAAATGTGGTCCATGTACCCCCTACGTGTTACAGCAGGAAGAAAAATGCATAGAGCTGGCTTGAATGAAAACTCACAGCAAGCTAAGATCTAAAGTTCTGATCATAAGTAGGCTTTGCCTTTCTCTAAGTGGTTTCTGCCCCGGTCAAGCCTTCTTCTCCCAGCCCTTCACACAGGGGAACCTTCCCAGCTATCCACTTTCTACAGGAAGGGGAAATTGAAGGGCCAAATAGAAGCAATTGGTGTGATTTAGCTGTAACCCTGGGCCCTAAGTCCAAGGCATTACCTGTCTAAATATGTTACTGACATCCACGTAAGCAGAGGCTCATCTTTATCAATAGCTCTTTTGTTTGGGGTTTTGCAAACTCTTCTGCCAAAGGCAGTTACCCTTGGCAGATGTGAACAATAGCAGCGCTGGCTAGTGTTTCTCTGACTTAACCAAGCTGCGGTCCCTCCAGCTCTGAGAAGTGCCTGAATGACACTGCCGCTGGCCAGCAAGCTGCTGGGCCTCCTCTTCCAGTCCTCTCCTTCCCCACCCCCTTGTCTGGGCCTGTTTCAAGTGTTTTTGGTTACTGTGGCATGTTGCCTGTGAATGTTAAATATTCAGCAATCTTCGGGCTCCTTAGTGCTTTTGTGCAAATAGGTTGGCTTTGAGAAAAGAACAAGCTGATCTCAACTAAAGGGATCAACACAGCAAGCCAGCAGAGTCAACAGTTCAAACGAAGTTACAAAGGCAGAAGGCTGCCTATTCAACAAGACACACTCCACAGCACAGCACAGCAGGGCAGGAGCTAGGGTGCATCCTTATGAGAGGCGGGGTGGCCTAGGGTCAGGACTCCGAATGGGGACTGCCAGGAAATGAGTCCTGCAAGGCCTGGGGCAAACATGAGCCTCCCTGGGTCTCCATGTCCTCAAAAACAGAGAGATTTGTGCCGAATTGATGGGGTTGTTTGTGAAGATTAAATGAAATGAGGCATGCGCTTGGCTCAGTAAATGTGAGCTCTGATTAGTAACCAAAACACACTGCTAAGGGGAGACTTGAAAATTATCTACCCAAAGTAAGCTTCCATCTGCAGATATTTCAAATCTGGAAGTTCAAAAGGAGATGGATATGCATATGTTTCAGAGAGAGAGAGAGAGAGAGAGAGAGAGAGAGAGAGAGAGAGAGGGGGGGGCTGTCTTCCTTTGTATTCTTTGGAATAAACAGTGGTTAGCAGAATAATGGTACTGTGGCCACCACTAAGGGAGCATCTACCATATGTCAAGCTGCACTTGGCACTTTATCTGCACTCCTTTCATCTTCACAACAGCCCTAGAGGGAATGGCTAGGTCCCATTTCAGGCATGGGTGCTTGAAACTCAGAGAGAAGTAACCCACCTCTGAGCACACAGCAGTTAGTGGCAGATCCCAGAGATGAACTTCTGGGCTGCCAGACGCCGACACTCTTATCATTATGTGGTACAACCTCCGACTTAAGGAGAGAAAGCTGCTGAGTGCACGTCAGAAATGTCTACCCAGACTGGCTTCCTGTTCCCCAGATGTATTATGGAAAATACATAACGTGCTAAAGAGAAATGTAAATGCAGAAAATGTAATGTAAAAAAAAACACATACACACAGGCTTCTGTTCAGAAAGAGGTGAATTTCTCCTTGTTTGAGCTGCCAGTCTATGCTGACAACCATGGCCCAACAGAACTACCCAAATCCCTGTCCTGCCCAGTGAAATCCCCTCCCCCATGGGACAGCCCCAACAAAGTGCCAAGGTTCTCTAGTCCAAGGGCATGACCTCTGACCACTTTCCAGTGCGAAGTGACAGCAAATGTACCCTGGGAGCACAGGACACTCTCAAAGCACAGGCACATGCCAGGCCTAATTAGCTTATTTTTACCTACGCTGCTCCTCCCAGCAGTATCCAATCCCTGCAGCCAAAAGGCTAAGAAGCCAACTGCCAGCATCTCTGCAGCAGCTTCTCAGAGCCTGTTCATAATTAATTTTATAAAGGGCCTTGGCTCCCCAGCCCCATTCCATGTGCCTGATTCAGGTGAGATCATGACAGTAATCATTGCCAAATCTCTGTCCAGTGGAATAAGCGCTCACTGGTGTGTGTGTGTGTGTGTGTGTGTGTGTGTGTGTGTGTGTGTGTGTGTGTGTCAGGGCCGGGGTGGGGGGAGGGGAGGTGGAAAGAAAAGGCCTCAACACACCTAGAAGCTAGCAAATGAGGCTCTCCTGCTTTTCAGATCCTGGACACCTGAAATGGTACTTATTTTATTCAGTAATTTACGTACCTAACTGAGGGCTGTTTTGTGCATCCGACACTACCCTGGGGACTGCAATACAGAAATGAGTCAGACACATGATCTCTGGCTTCAAGGAACTGACCATCAAATGAAGCATCTCCCATGCAGAATCTATAGAGAGGGCACATCTCACTCAGTCTGAGGAGGTCCAGGAAGACTTCCTAAAATCCACCAAAAACTCAGACTCTAACACAGAACCTGGTACAGTGTAGGTATTCTACATTGACTAAAGGTGTCTCTTCATTGACTCCAATATAATAATTAGCTAGGCTATTTGTATCAGCTAGAAAAGCTTTTGCTTACATCAAGAAGCTTAAACAATTAGGTATTATTTTTCTCATCCTATATAATAAAAGGCTAATATGCACATTGTCCCCTTGGAAGTTCAACCGACCAGGAGTTCAACAACTCGCTATGACATGCACTGACCACCAGGGTGCAGTGCGGAACGAAGGAAGGCCCCAGCCGGCGGCCAGCAGCCAGAGGAAGGAAGGCCCCAATTGGCCCTGATCACCAGCCAGGCCTAGGGACCCTACCCATACATGAATTTCGTGCGCCAGGCCTCTAGTATAATAAGAAATCCAGAGGCAAGTACAGTTGGTATTGCTCCAGCATCTCAGTAATGTCAGAAATGACATCTCAGTGACCCTCTTGATCTTCCCTCATGGTTACAACATGTTTCCCATAGCTGTAGACATCACATCTACCAAACAAAGCACAAAAAGAGAGTGAAGCATAGCATCAATGTTGGCTTCTCTTTTCAAAGAGAAGATTTTCCCCCCAAAATCACCCCAATAGTTTTCTGCCTACTTCTTGGCCAAACCTTGCTACATGACCACCCCAAGCTGTCAGAGAACCCAAGAAAGTTAGGATTTGGGGGCTCTCATAGTAAAGGCAAGCAGTGCCTTTGCACCTGGTTTAGTTCCCTTGGCTTAATGTCCATGTTGTAGCATATGTCAGAATTTTCTTCCCTTTTAAGGCTGAATAATATTCTCTTCTATGTATATACCATATTATGTTTATCCATTCATCCATTGGTGGACAGCAAGTCCTAACTTTTTTTTTAACAAATGCTTTTTTTTAAATCCTCACTCAAGGACATGGAGAGAGAGAGAGAGAGAGAGAGAGAGAGAGAGAGAGAGAGAGAGAGAGAGATTGGTTGCCTTCAGTATGCTCCTGGTCTGGAGATCAAACCTGCAACCCAGGTATGTGCGCTGACTGGTAATGGAACCAACAACCCTTCAGTACACGGGATCATACTCAACCAACTAAGCCACTCTGGCCAGGCCTTCTACCTATTGTTTAATGCCCCCAAAATAGAGCTTTTCTCTTGATGATCAGAACATTCTAGCCCTCAGCAACCTTTCTCAGTGTAATCATTATTTCTGTGAGAAATAAACACCTACTTGTTTAAGCTACTGGTTCTCTATGAGTCAAAGTCAATCTTTATTAATATACTTCATATGAATATACTAATATACCTGATAATCAGATGGTATATGTGTGGTCACACCAGTTGTTAAAATACTCCCGTACCAATCAGTGAATAGAAACTACCCCAGAGTGACTCTGCTCCCATGCCCCCAGAGCTCCCCATCATTGTGCAATCAAAAGGTTAATGCTAGAGTACTTGTTAAATATTTTTTATATCCACCCTACTTCTATTATAAAACTGTTGTGATAATTAATTGAGGTAATGCCTATAAAGCACTTAACACAGTGCCTGGAACCTAGTAAATAATAAATTTTCACTCTTATTACATCATAATTATTATAGGACACTTAGAGATCATGCAGTATATACATAGAAAAAAATGGGTCACATAGAAAAAACTTGACAGTATATTTTGGGAAAACATTCCCTACAAACACTGTTTAAATCAGCTCAGCTTCAGGGAATTTATTCCCCGTCTGGGACATCTGCCTCCTCTGTACGGAGGGGAGGATTCACTAGAAGCTCAAAGAGACCCCTGGCTGGTGGGGATTCTGCCAGGTGGTAGGGAGGTCCCGAGGGGATGGGGATGGTCAAGGTGGCATCCTGACTCCAGGGCTGTGCTCCCCCATGAGTCTAGCTTATTTCTCAAACTCTTTCTGTTCTAGTTTGACCATTGTCTACACACAGGGGGGAAAGTATTTTAAAGCTTAAGAATTGATTTAGGACTCACCCATTTGCCTTCAGCTTTATAAATAGTTAGAGTTAGTGGGGTTTGTTTTTGTTTTGTTTTATTTTGTTAGAGAAATGTTCTTACCTCCCCAGACCACCCATGTGCCCATGTGCACTGCACAGTACAGTTTAACTGCCGCAATTCATCAGCAATGCTAATTCTGCTCACTTGTTTGCCTAAGGAATGCCAAACCAGCGGCTGGCCTCAGTGTTTCACTATCAGCCAGTGGTCTTGATGTCCGCCCCACCCTTCCTCTCAGAGCAAGGACTCAGCCTGTGTGTCCCAAATAAGACCTGGGAACCCACCCAGATTCATCTTTGCAGAAACTGTGACTTCCATGCTGACTTTCACTCAGTCCCTCAGTGCTGCTGATTAATTTTAAAATTCCCCCAAGAGGTGAGATATATCAATAGGAGGAAACATGTTACAGAAATGATTCAGGAGAGTTTTGCCACTAGGTCTGACCAACAAAAAGTGCTACACGCCCTCGCCTATTTGGCTCAGTGGATAGAGCTTTGGCCTGTGGACTGAAGAGTCTGGGGTTCAATTCCAGTCAAGGGCACAAACCTCAGCTGCAGGCTCCCTACCCTGGTCGGGGGCATGCAGGAGGCAACAGATCTTTGTATCTCTCTCATATCAGTGTTTCTCTCTGTCTCTCCCTTCTCCCTTCCACTTTCTCTAAAAATCAATGGAAAAAAATATCCTCGCGTGAGAATTTAAAAAAAAAAAAAAGTGCTACATGCCAGCACTTGCGAGTGGCCTGGGTGTAATAAGAACAGAGAACCTTCGGTCTGAGAGCACTGAGGCTGCCCTGCACAGCAAGTATCAGCGGCTGATAAAAGAACAGGGAGCCCGGAAGACCTGATAAGGAGCAGGTCCCACTGCAGAATCTTAAACAGAGAGGGGACATGATCTGAATGGTGATCGGGAGTCATGGGCTGGAGGACTGGAGGAGGAGAGGAGCAGAAGAAAGGACAGCCAGGGCAGCCCCCACAAGGATCAGCTGGAAGGGGATGGATCCTGCCCCACGTTAAGTGATGGTGGGGAGAGATGCCGCTGGGAAAAGAAACTGTAGGAAAGGGCAGGGACTGGATGACAGAATATGGGGAATGGAAGTCATAGGGATCAGAGTTAGAACGGCCAGGTGTCTCCCCTGAGGAACAAAGAGAGTGGTGGGACCAGAATCTGAGCTCCTGGAAAATAACTGAATGCAAAGGGCCAAAGCCTGACTTTTGAGAAATGAGCAGAGATGAGCTCTGTCAGGCCAATGGGAAAATAGTCCGCTGTGTAAGTCCATCCCACCCCAGAGGTAATTAACAGCCCACAAGGTGATGAAGAAACCAAAATGGGTAAACATGGCCAAGACTTGCCCTAAAGTGAGTGGGGTCCCAGAGCCAGCTCTTACCAAAAAATTTTCACAGCCCTTCGTAAAGATTAAATTATATAATCTTACCATTAAATAAACTATATTAAAAACAATGGTGATAAATATTTAAAATCAGTTCCTAATTATTTTACCACATTTCACTGTTACTACAATCTATGCTCTTGAGGTCATTTATGTGTGTTGAATCTGTGTTGTGAATACTATAGGGTGGTGTGCTACTGCACCTCTCTTCCAGTTCTGGATTTGGTGATGTCACACTAGTAGTTGGCAACCATACATGGTGGAATATTTACACCAGGGAAATTGGCAACTGCTCTTCCAGGTCAGGACTCTGGAAAGCAGCCTAGGGTGGAAAGTTGGGCAAAGGCAGGGTGTTCCTCATTCACACAAGACCCAGGCCTTTGCAGTGCCTTCATTCTCTAAGCAATATCCCATCCTTGGGAGCCTCTTCCATCTATCTGCCTTGCAATCTCTGGCTTTGGGTGCCAGGTAACTAACTGGACCTTAAATAGCCATCTCTACAGCATTTGGTGTCTTCAGGATCTCTAAACTCTATCCAAGTCTCTCATTTGTAGTTTAAAGAGCCTTGGGGCAGCAGTATATTTCCTGCTGCTAACCAGGCACCTGAAAAGATTTAAGCCCTGAGTTAAATTAAGTTCCCAGAGATTGGTTGTCAGGGTCTGCCACTAGATAGGTAGGACACTCCCCCCGCCCTCCTCTAGGCCTTGTCAGTTCATGCCAAATCGTTTCCCAAGAAATCTGGTCACTGTAGTTGAAGGACAAAGTCACCAAAGGGCAGCTTAATGGGCCTTTTAAAAAGTTAGATGAAGCTGCCCCAGCCTTGTGCAAGGGTTCTGGAATTCAAGCCCCTCCTTACAGCCCCCACCACCACTACCACCACCCTCATTCAGACCCCCATATCTTCCCTGCTGACCCCTGTCTCTGGAATAAATGGCTAGTTCATCTCCCTGCTTCTGTTTAGTGTCCTTCTGCCTGTCCCATCTGTTCTCCACACTGCAGGCACCAGTCCTTCCTGGATGTGAATGTGATCACAGGCCACTGTCTTTGGCTCACATTCAGTAGCCAGTGCACCAGGTCCTCCAGATCCGGTCTCCATACCCTCTCCATTTTTCCCTCTCAGTAGCCCACAGCCCCTGCTCCCCTCCCTCTTTCCTAGAGTGCAGTCCCCTGGCTCCCCAGGCCCTACTACCAGTGGAAGCCTCTACTCACTTCACATCAGCTCCTGGCCTTTCAGCCCATCTTCCATCATCAGGACCCAGTGCAGGGATCATCCTCTTCCCCAAGACTGAGTTGGGTGCCTCTCCTCCTAGGATTCCTGCCATTGTGGTACCTATCACCTGGTATTGGCCCGCAAGCCTCTCTTGCTGCAGTTGCCATGCCCCTCGCCCCACGCCCCACAGCCAGAACAGCGCCTTATTCATGATGAGACCTTACCCCAGCATTCAGCTTGACCTGTGACAGTGTAAGCACTCAGTTAAATGCTTGAATGAATACATGAATCAGAGCTTGGGTGTGTTGGCACTTACAAGTAGGTAGTCTCAAAGGAGAAGGGGTCGATGTTTCAGAACATATGTTCTGGAGGGACTTGGGGGCCTATTTCAACCATACCACTCACTCACTGTGCAGCCTTGAGACCATCCCTAACATGGATGCTTATAAAAATTTTCTATGTATTAATCCTATCTGATCCTCACAATCACTCTAAAAGAAACAGACTGTTGTGGTTATTACTATCTTTTTTTTTTTTTTAACTGAAGAGAAAGCTGAGGCATAAAGAAGTTTAAAAACTTGCTAAATGGGAAAATCAGGAGTTGAAACCTCACACTTCACCACTAGGCTATGATGCACACTAGTAGGTTAGCACAAGGTCGGGCATGCTAAAAGTGCTCAAGAAATGTGAGCCTCCCCTAGACCACAGCTCGGGGAGCCCCAACACTGCCATCAATTTCCCTTATTTAGGAAATTGCCTGATCCATCCATTGCCATCATCCAGAACAAAATCTTCTAACATTTGTGCCATTTGGGTCCCAGCACCAACTTCACTGTGGGGATATCCCTTACACAAGGGAAGCCTGTGGGTTGTCATAAAAATGACCCCAAACTAAGTAGCCAGGGCAAGGCAAAATTCACATCGCTAGAGTTCAGTTTCCTCGCCTGTAAAATGGAGAGGAAATAAACGCATTGACTACTTCACAGGGTTGTTCTCAAGCTTGAATAAAATAAGAGATGTTAACATGTTTTATAAATTATGAAAGCTATAAAAGATATTAGTTCACAGGGATAGGCCAAGGAGGTAGGGTGAAGGTTCTGATGTGGGTAGGAGCTACTGCAAGGTTATTCAGACAGGGTGCCTCCCCACCACATCCCTCTTCCTTCTCCTTCCCTCTTTCAGCCTGAACATGGCAGAAGAGCAGCCTGCAGTTGGCTACTAGGTAGTGATATCACTTGGGATTTCTATGCTGGGAATTGCTCTAGACTAAATGCTGCATCCCCTCAACATTCCTATGTTAAATCTTAGTTGGAGGTAGGGTCTTTGGGGTGATTAGGTCATGAGGGTGAAGCTCTAATGAATGAGGTTAGTGTCCTTATAAAAGAGGCCCCAGAGAGCTCCCTTGCCCCTCTGCCACGTGAGGTCAGAGAGAGGACGACCATCTAGGAACCAAAAAGCAGGCTCTCATTAGACACCGAATCTGCCAGTACCTTGACCTTGGACTTTCCAGCCTCCAGAACCATAAGCAATAAATTTCTCCCCTGGCAGGTGTGGCTCAGTTGGTTGAGCATCGTCCTGTGCACCAAAAGGTCACCAGTTTGATTCCCAGTCAGGGCACATGCCCAGGTTGCGGGTTCAATCCCCGGTCCTATGGGAGGCAACCAAAGATGTTTCTCACACTGATGTTTCTCTCTCTCTCTATCTCTTTCTCCTTCTCTCTCTAAAATTAGCTTAAAAAACCATATACTTCTAAAAAGAAATAAATTTCTGTTGTTTCTAAGCCACCCCATCTATGGTATTTTATTATAGCAGCCCAAACGGACTAAAACAGGAGTTATTACAAATTATTTTAAGTTGGAATGGTTTCCAAAAGTAGATCTGCCATATAATGACTTTGGCCTTGACACCACCATGAAAAAAGAACTCCAACATAACAACCATAACACACACACACACACACACACACTCCTTAAGGCATTGTTTATAACAGGAAAAGTCTCTTAAAGACCAACTCATACTCATTCTATACGGGGCTTTGTTTGTTTGCAATGCAGAACCATTAGTTGCTTGTTTTATAGGATTTCAATTACTAGAAAGGCTATTACCGCAGATAGGAATGGGGTTGGCAGCCTGACTTCACAAGGCAGACCTGCACATTTACATCTTCTGACTGTGTATGCTTTGGTTCACAAACTAAAGTCCTAGTCAACAAGCTCTTTACATTTGAATAGATTACAGAGTGTTTACAGGTCGGAGTCCTTCCAAGACGGTAGTTAATTGGCCTCACAAACAACAGCCGGAGAGTGTCATTATCCTGATTTAACAAAGGAAGACACTTCATCCAGAGAAGTTAAGGGACTGGATCCAGGCCCTGGCGAGGAGTTTAATCATCATTGTCATCAGCGTCGTTATCTCGTCACTAATTTTTAACATGCTAGGAGGGCACTCCAACAATCTGTCCTCGTCTTCCAGGAGCTCAGAGATTAATAGGCCTTTGATATAACCATTTCTCAGAGAGCTAAGGAAGTAATAAAACATAAATATTTATTAAAAGTAATAGTCCGGTCCCTCAGGCTTCCATTCTTCATTAGAAAAAGTCAGAGGAACCAAGTCCAAAACGATGGGGAGGTCACCTCTCTGCTGAGTCTCAGTTTCCCCGTGTGTAGTAAAGAAGTCCATGTCTTCTTTCCTCAGGAGCAGCTGGGACACTTATTAAACACCCGGATTCCCAGGTCCCCACATCATAGGAGTCGGGTGGGCCCAGGATCGGAGTCTATAGGAAATGCTGTTTTAACTAAGGATGGAATAGAGGACAGGACAAAAGCTTTTGAGCTAAATGCGTCCGAGGCACTGTCATTGTTCAGTGTGGCCCTCACAGCTGCTGACCCAGAAACACGGTTTATTTTTAGAAGTCTGGACAAACCCAGAGCTTGATGGACCATTTATCTCCATAGTACATAGAATTGAATTCAACTAAGAACCTTGAATTGTGATAGTCACATAGTCACCTAATTAGGACTGTGATGAGGTGCCTTTTTTCCCCAGGGCACAGCCCACCTAAGAATAGTCAGAAGGGCATAAAGATGAGCAATGGCCCAGGCCAAACTGCTTGGGCTTCAAATGACCTTGGACAAGTTACTTAACTTCCTTGAACCTCAGTTTCCTCATCTGTACAGTTAATATTACAGCATGCATGAACCTTGAAAACATTATGCTCAGTGTGAGAAGCCAGACATAAAAGGCACATATTATATGATTCCGTGTATAAGAAATGTCCAGAATAGGTAAATCCATAGAGAAGGCAGATTAGAGGTTGCTAGGGGCTGGGAGGGATGGGGAGTGACTGCTTCTGGGGTACAGGGTTTCCTTCTGGGTGATGAAAATATTCTAGAACTAAATAGTCACCATGATTGCACAACATTGTGAATGTATGAAATGCCACTGAATTTTACACTTTAAAATGGTTAAAATGATGAGTTTTATGCTATGTATTTTACCACAATTGTTTAAATGCAACCAACAGTAACTTCCCTCCACCCTCTTTACCCGTCTAGCAGTGTGGGAGCCAGGGCCCAATAATGGCAACAGGAGGGACATCTGGCCAGACAGGCTGGAGCTACTGTGTCCTTCACCTCATAAGCATCTTAGAACCAGACTGACTACTTGTATGCCCCTGAGGATATCTCCTTATATTATCAAATTCTCCGAGTACACGTACCTGATTTCATTCGTTCTTTTAATCTTCGAAACTGCTGTGCAGGAAGCTGAGGCTCAGAGCATCTCAGAGATTTTAAGTGGCAGAGCCCGGTATGAACTGGTTCAGTCTGAGACCAAAACCTGAGATCTTCCTATTTGAATACACTGTCTCCAGCAAAGGTGTTAATTTTACATAAACATACACGTACTTTCTACACTTCTCACACTTCACTAAAGACTTTCAAACTCTTTCCTTTTATCCTCATAATAACCCTGTGGAGTCGGTGTTATCTCCATTAATGTGTTTTGCCCAAAGTAACTGGCCTGGTCCCCAGAGTCTGTCCCCTCAGAGCAGCTCTCATGCTGAGTAATTAGATTACAAACAGAAATAGGGTAGGTCCTGTGAGAACTTTCTAGATCAAGGATGTGAAAACAAATAAAAGGTTTTTGTTTGGGGTTTGCTTTGTTTTTGTAAAACCTGAATTGCTAGCCAAACATTCTCCCATCAGATATGGAAATGCTGAGCCCCCTGAGTCCCCTACTGAATTACTGCACATTAGCTCAGTTAAATGCATGTTTCTCTACTAAGAAAGTCCAAGGGAGGAAGTATGCTTAATCTGATGCTTTTAGCATTTAAAAAAGAACAGAAGAGGAAAAGGCAATAGACAAGAAACTCATGGGAGCATGGTATATTAAGACTTCTTTCATTAAACTAATAGTTACTGAGCACCTACTATGAGCATGGTTCTAGGAAGATTTAGGATCCAATGTTGACTCCTGACCTTCGTGGAATTTGTAATCTATGCCAGAGTGATCACCTAAAGAGCTTTTAAAGTACAGATTCCAAGGTCCTGTCCCTAGAGACCTACAGTGAAGCCCGGGAATTAAGATTTTGAAAAAACATTCTCAGTGATTAGAAGGAAAAGCCAAATCTGAGAACCTGGCCTTATTCCTTCCCAAACGTAGCCATTCGTTAGGCACCTATAGTACTTGGTAAACCTACGGACTCCCAGGCCTCTCTTCATGGGGCCTAAAAGCGGGAATGTTTAACAAGGATATCAGGTGACTCCAGGGATCCAGCAAGTTTGGAAAACAATGTGCTGACAGGCCTAACCACTGCACACGGCCCGAATCTGATCCCCGAAGACCCACAGTAATAGCCCCACACAACACTATAGCTCACCCCCATCAGGGGGATAAATGGTGATGGAAAGAGATGTGACTTTGGGTGGTGAACACACGACACAGTGCACAGGTGATGTGTTGTGGAATTGTGCACCTGAAACCTGTATGATTATGTTAACCAGAGCCACCCCAATAAATTCAATAAAAAGCGGGGGAGAAACTAATTACTTAGACTGTCAAAAGCCACCATTCGGGAAGCACTCCATTCTCACAGGATTCTGTCCCCTTCAGTAAAAATTCAATAAGAAAGAAGACACACCCTCTATGTATTAGTGCTATAAGCCATAACCATCAAATCAAACTGGAAAGAATTCTGATTTCAAAGAAAGTGTGCCTCTGGGCTAAGACCTGCAATGCCAAGTTAACTGGAAGACATTTCTCTCGCAAGGCCATGAACCTGTGTGTACCTCCAATGCCTTATAAATAAATAATGGACATGAAATACCAATAATGAACTTGGGAAAATACTAGCTCATTTACACCATAATGGAAATGCCCAGGGATCTTTAACAATTGGAGGACTGATGCCAGCCTCCCTAAGAAGTACACCAAGCCATATTATTTCACATGTGAGTGTAATTTCTAAATTGCAGCGTATAATTCAGAAGGGTGTATGCTCTCTGAAAGGCAAAGAAGTATTTATATGAATGCTATTACTCAACTGCATCCTCCCCTGATGAGAAAAATCAAAGGAATTATTGGAACAATGTATTCCTTGAGGCCCAGGAGCAAAATGTTTCAGAAAAAAAGGCTATCATTAATCTTAATGCAGTTGGGGAGATAAGCCAGTGTTCCGTGCCACGTGAAGCACACAGAGGCCTGTGCCTTTGTGTGAGTGGCGTCACTCCTTCCACCCCCGGTGGCTAAGGGAACTGGCACCGCTACACATCTGTGCCCCGAGCCCTGCACCAAGGCTGGCCATCATTTATTTGGATTGGGAACAAGCTTCAGCTGCTGCTTACGAACAGATCCCCGCATATCAGAGTCACGTCCCAAAACCCAAGTCTGATATCCTCTCATAAAATCGAAACTCCTAAGTTTGGCAAGTGAGATCCTCTAAAAACAGCGTTTCCCTACCCGCAGCTGCTCTTTCAGCCTTTTCTACTCCTCTCTCTTGCCCTCCCCCTTTCTACTTCCTTACTTTGCATCTAACACTCCAACAATTTGGAATATTTTGTTTTCTAAACATACTTGGTGATGTGGTTCTCCAATGGGGGCAATTTTGCCAAGCTCCCTCCTCCCCCCACCCTCACCCTCACCCCACCCCCCCAGGGACATTTAGAAGCTCTGAATACTTTTTTTAAATTCACATTCTTTATTGTTGAAAGTATTACATATGTCTCATTTTTCCCCTATTGACCTCTCCCTGGCTGGCTCCCAGCACCCAGCACATGCCATCACCCCCCTACTGCCTGTGTCCATTGGTTATGCTCATATGCATGCATGCAAGTCCTTTAGTTGATCTCTTACCCTTCCCCCTCTGAAGACATTTTTGATGGTCACAAGTAGAGACGTAAAAGCATCTAGCAGGTAGAGGTCAGGGATGTCGCTAAACATCCTACAGTGTACAGGACAATCTCCCACAGGAAAGAATGCTCCATCCCAATATCTCTACAGTGCCAGAGTTGAGAAGCTCTTCCTTGGCTAACTGCATTAATGGTCCCACATCGTGTTCTGTCCCTGTATCCACACCCCTGAGCCCTTTACTTTTCAGTCAGTGTTTTCCCATTGTGGGCAGGGCTTCATCCCACGCCTTGTATCTGGACTCAGACTTATGACTTGCTTTGTCCAAAAGAATGTGGCAGAAAAGACAATACATGTTTCTACATGTTCTCTTGCACCTCTGCTGATGCCATGACAGAGACAAGCTAGTGGGTCTGGCATCAGGAGGAGAATAAGAGACATACATGGAATGGAGCTAGTCCCCAACTGAGCCCAGGCTAAATCCACCAGCCCACAGGCCAACCCATGAGAAATGATTATTGGTTTAAGCCACTGAGTTTTGGGGTGATGTTTTATGCAGTGATATCTAACTATGACACACACATGCTGTTTTATGCCTATGTGCATGCTATTCCCTTTGCTTAGAAAGCCTCCCCCGCCCCATGTATATGCACCCTCAGTTCCATCAAGTAAAACTGTTACTAATCATTCAGAATCAAACTCAGCGACTTTTTAAAAAAAAAACCCTTCTTGGATTCCCTACAGAAAAGTAATCAGCTCCTCCTCTTTGACTGTTGTACTGTATTATGTGTATTAAGTTGTCTTTCTCTCTTACTGGATAGTGCACTCCTTAAGGGCAGAGACTGTCTCAACTCTCTGGCCCCGAGGCAGCACAGCAATTAGAGTGGACACTGGGGAAATATTTATGGAATGCAAAGGGATGGACTGGGCGGCTGGGGGAAGGTGATTATCAAGGGCACTTATCAGCTTTGGCACTCACACTGAAATGGTGCCTGGAACATGGCCCAATCCCTGTGACAAAAGAAGAGACTGTTGGCTCCAGCCTGCAGACTGGATTTGCCTGCCAATCAAAGTTGTCATGGAGAGGAACAGCCTCTGCCATTACTGTTCGGCACAATGAAACTGTTAGAGGAGAGCCTTACCTTCAGGAAATTCCAATGAGCCTGTTTTATTGTTACCTTCCAACAGTAATGACTCCCATGGGATTAAACAGAGTGGAAAGTAATTGCTAAAACATCCCCTGCCGTGGACAGAGAAGGCTGAACAAGACGTAATGCTCTCCCTTCACTTGGGAGGGAGGGGACTCACTCATGGAAACTAAGTGTGTTATTGGAGACTTACAGCGCAGAAAGAGGTAACCAGGGGAGGAAAGATGCAGGGTGATGCGGAAGAAAGAGTCCAACATTGGAAATAAACCAGCTCGGGTTGAAATCCCAACCACATCTTCGGTCACTTCATGCCTCTGAATCTTGGATTGCTCATCTGTAAAAAAGGGATAGAAAACACCTCTCCTCTAAAGGCTGTTATAAGAGATGATGCACATGAAAATGCCCGGTGCGCAGGGGCTCAATAATCTTAGTTCCCCTTCTTCCTACGGAAATTTAGAGTAGAAACGTATCACAACAGATATTAAGGGACCCAGGCCAAAAGTAAGGATCCCAGACCAAGAAAACAAAAGCACCAACGAGCTAGTTTTACCTGAAAACTGAGTAGGAAACAATTCAGTGGGAATTGGAGGACTAGAAACCTCCTGCCCACCAACAGAGACCCATGTGGCTGGATTCTGACTGGCAGGCAGTGACTCTCAACAGCCTTTTTCTGGCAAGGATGGCTCCGTGAATGGATGATCTGAGCAGTCATACAGGGTCCTGGGTTTAGAAGGGCCTCATGTTTGGTTGAATGCTCTTCTGTGACTGTCTTGAAATTCTTTATAATTTTTTAAGAAGGGGTGTTGGATTTTAAGTTTGCACTGGGCCTTGAAATTAAGAAGCTGTCCCTACCCTGTTGGTCTTCAGTCACTACAGATAAAGGACTGGGTAGCTTTTTTTCCAGGAGCTCCCATATGCTAAAAGACTTGTGCGTCTCACAGAGCCCAGCCACCTGGGAAATTGTAGAGCTGTCACTACACCGACAAATAGCTAGGACAGGACACTCAGAGGTAGACGATGAGGGGGAAACACAGATTGCGACAGACCAGGACAAGCAATAGGATGCCTTCAGCTGCAAGAATCAGAATATGAGGCAAAGAGTGACTTAGATGACAGAAACATCTAATTATCTTATCTAACTAGAAAGCTGGAAAGAAGTTCTACCAGGATGATTCAGCATTTCTGTGACATTCCTGGCCTTGACTTCATGGTCACAGCATGGCTGCAGCCATTCTAAACACAGGTCTCCCCACAACACCTCCCGGAGAAGGAAGAAAAGAAAGGGGGGTGGTGGAGGGTCTCTTCCTATCTCTCCCTATTTTTTTTAAAATAGATTTTTATTGATTTTAGAGAGGGAGAGAGAGAGCAAAACATCAATGATGAGAGACAATCATTGATTGGCTGCCTCCTGTACACCCCACACTGGGAATCAGGCCCGAAACCTAGGCCTGTGGCCCTGACCGGAATCAAACCCTTCAGTCCACAGGCTGACACTCTATCCAACTGAACCAAACCAGCTAGGGCTCTCCCTATTTTTATTAGAGAAGAATGTCTTTTCTAGAACTCTCCCCAGCAGACTGTCTTTGGGGCCACATTGTCAGATGGCCAGAGCTAGCTGCTAGACAAGTGCAAATCTGCTCTAAGTGGGAATGGATGACCATGGCTTTTTACTGTGATCTGAACAAATCTAGGTCCTGATATCAAGGACGAAAGAGGAGTGGCCAGTAGGCAAAGGGCATTGGATTAGGTATCCTCCCAGTTCAAAGCCATTCCCCCTTCTGAGGGGCTGAAGGAAGTCTGCCTTCTCATCGCCTATCAAAACTCACTGTTCATTGCTGCCCAAAACCCCCTTGGGAAGGGTACTGGGATACTGTGTGGAAAGTAAGAACAGTTTATCAACTCAAAGTGAAGGTCTTAGGTCCTCAGTTTCAGAAACATTGAGAAGGTCTCCCATTTACCACCAGATTCAAGTTCTTGGGTGATTGCTGTATTTACTCTGAGCCTCCGTTTTCTCTTCTGTAAAATGGAAAAGACAGTGCTTACTGTGTAAGCAGTGGGAATGGCACCAGGTGTCTGACCGGTGGGGTCAGACCAAACCTGGGTTCAGCAACCCCTTACTTGGGTTCTGGCTAGAGAAGAGCAAGACCCAAACTGTAAGAGAAAACTGATTTGGCAAATTGCAGGGGAATTTCCTAGAAGAAGCAGGCTTAAGAAACAAGTTCTGAAGATAAAGGAATGGTCCTTAGAGCTTGGGAGTGAGGAAGCTAATGGTAACCTGCCTGAAGGGAGAAGGATGGGGGAGGCAAAAGGAAAAGCATGGAGTGCTCCCTGGAGGGAGAGGGCTCTAGGTCTTCCATCCTAAGGGTTTTAAGGGCAGAGATTTTTAGGGGAGGTCCCAGGAAAAGATCTTAATAGAATATTCATAAGTTTTCAAGTGAGTCCTTGGGATTGTGTTCTCCACTGATTGATTGGCCCACAACAGGGAACGGGGTCATTATTCCATGCAGCTGGTCCTGACCATCAGCGGTGGCTGGTTTTTTTGCTTATCACGGCCTGGAGCTGAAATATAACCAAGACCTAGATGTTATCTCTATGGAGGAAAGGTCAGGGAGCCCAAACCTTATGACCAGAGATTTGCTGGGATAGGAAAAGTCACCCTGGGGGCAAGGTCCCTCCCTACAATTGATTGTCCATTGCTAGGCACCTGTGGCTTTCCATCCTGGTGACCTGGCCCATATCTGCCTAACTGCCTACAGCATCTATTATGTAAGAATAAAATAATTCTATAAAACCCTCAGTAAATGTTAGTTCTCCTTGTCCACGATGTTATAGGTGAAGAAACTGAGCCCCAGAGGAATTAAAAAGTTACCTAAGGTCACAAAGCCAGAGGGTAGCAGAACTGAAACTCAAACCTGGGCCTTGCTGATGCTGGGCCTGTGCTCCTCTCTGCTCCTGGGCATTTTTCCACCCAGCACATTCAACACTTCCCCATGAGTGTGTTGGCTTTTAGGTATTCACGGGTTTCTTACTAAAACATAGTTATGCCTCCGCCAATTCCTGTTGGAAAATGGTATTCCCTTGACAAAGGGAGAGGTAGTATGGGAACTAAAGGCCTGGTAGGAACCAGAAAAGTGCGGGGCTGAGACGTCCCACAAGCATATATTCCTATTTTGCAACTTTGTCTCCAAAAATCACATTCAAAGGAGCCAGCTGTGTGTAACCCATGGTGTCATTACCCTAAAAATATTTGTATTCTCTTTGAGCTGACAGAAAAAGGATAGAAAGGTAATGTAGAATTGTGTTAAGTCATATAAAATTAGGGCAGTGTTCAGATGCTGGCATGGAACTTTAGATAATAACAGTTTATTGATTTGTGAACTACGTTCTGTCAGAATTAGGTCTGCCAGCATACAGCTGGATTTTGGCAACGTGATTCTTTTCAGCGACACAGCATTTGGATAACAATAACATTTACCTTTAGAGAAGAAAAACATAAACACCTACTACCACAACCATTGGGAATTAAGAACCTCTCTATATAAGGCATTAGGAGGGAGGTTCTTACAGGTCTGTGGCCCTGTAGCTAGGAGCATCCATCCCTGGAGGAAATGCAGACTCAATGCTGTAGTGTTACGACTAAAATGGTTTCCCAAAAGGCCCAGTTCCAGGCCTACCTTTCACCATGTCCACAAACTGTATTCTCCCATTGTCTTAGTCCATTCATGCTGCTAACAGAATACCATAGACTATGTGACTTATAAATAGCAGAAATTTATTTCTCACGGTCCTGAAGGCTGGAAAGTCCAAGATCATGGCACTGGCAGAATCAGTCTGGTGAGGATGTTTTATCTCCTCACCCCCAGCTCCAACCTCTTGACCAAATACACATATCAGCATCAAACACTATTATTTCAATGACATTATAAACTCACAGATATTTTAAATTAGGATACTTATTTTGTAATCTTCATAGCCAGTACCTATTAAGCTGTCAAGAATTTACCTGGTGCTCAATAAATACTTGTTTAGTTTAATTAGCTGGTTAAACTGATTATTAACTATCACATATTCAATTCAGAAAACCACAAACATTTAATGAGCACAAATTGTAAGCCTAGTTATTGAGAAATAGCAATGAGTAAAGCATAGTCCTTCATCCAAATGAGCTGACTATGGAGTAGGGAAGACAACAACTAAAATAACAATTACATTATAAAATTTTAATTATATAATAGGGATAATACTGAAGTACTACAGGACCATAGTAATGATTATATTTAAGTAGCAATCTGTATGTGTTGTGGGGTTGGGAGGTAAGAATGCAAAGAATGGAATTCACAGAAGAGAAGATGTTTGAGCTATCCTTAATTGAGGGAGTAGACAACAGCAGAAGAGCATAAGTCAGTTTTAGGCAAAGTAAAACTGTGGGAAGAAGAGGAAGGGACTGTAAAGTGGACAAACAGGGATTATAGGGTGATAGCATTATTCAGTATGGAACTGGGTGGTGGATGCATTTGTCAAGACCCTTAAACGTTTACATTACAAAGAGTGAGCTTCAACGTATGCAGATTTTTTTTTAATCAACTAGAAGATGATAGAGAGAGTGCTCCAGGGTGAAACATAGACTATGAAAAAAGAACCTAAATGTCTTACAGATTTATGAAGGGGTTCAAAAAAAGAAGCACTGATCTCAGTAACTTTGGAAAATGTAAGTCTAAAGACAAATGGAAGTCTAAGTAAACACTGTATTCTAGTTAGTAAAGTTGTTTCTCACAAGGTTACAGGTAAAAAAAATTCTTAAACTGTTTTTACATGAATGTTGGGATTAAACTAATAATAGATAGAGGGTGGTGGATTTGAGTCAGAAACATTAACAGGAATTGACACTTAGATAATATAGTGATATGGATAGATACAGAAATAATTATGGGTATGTGTGCAGACATGAGTTATACACACATATATTTCCTAGCTCTGTCAGCTAAGAGGACCTAGAAGTAATGACATCTCAGTAGCTACTGAGTTGGTTTCTAACACTATTCTCCAAAAGGTGCCAGGGCTCTTGGAGATATAGATGATTCTAGGGCTCGGTCAGGGAAGATATGAGATGACCCCAGAACATCTGATAGTGCCAAAAGTAAGGAAGTACTTGAAAAACAAAAGAATAGGGCATGTCAAAGAATACAGGAGCCAAACTGTAATAAGTTGAGCAACAAAATAGTGTAGTATTGAATGGCAACCCAAAGTATACAATAAACATCCATGAGTCCATGCTGATATAAATAAATAACCAATTATAGGCTTAGCGACAAGTTTTCTATCCAGAAGAATTCCAAATAATTTATGGAGATACTCCCCTCTCCAGGAATTGAAGCTTAATCTCCTACAAAGGGTAAAAAATAAAAGCATAACCCATAGATACAGACAATAGGGTGGTGAAGGCTTTGGGAGGAGCAATGGGGAGGAAAATGGATATATGTAATACTCTCAACAATAAAGATTTATTAAAAATTAAAAAATAAGTAAAAGTAAATTTACAGTGAAAAAATCTGGCAAACACTTCCTGAACCAGTTGATCAAGGTTAACATCAGGATAAATCATGTCAGTAGTATATGCCTTTGGCCTGACTGGCATGGCTCAGTTGAGCGTCGACCTATGAACCAGGAGGTCACAGTTTGATTCCTGGTCAGGGCATATGCCTGGGTTGTTGGCTCAATCCCCAGTGTGAGGGGTGCAGGAGGCAGCTGATCAATGGTTCTCTCTCATCATTGATGTTTCTATCTCTTACTCCCTCTCCTTTCCTCTCTGAAATCAATAAAAATGTATTTTTTAAAAAGCAGTATATGCCCTTGATGTGATGAGATTAAAATGGCACTACTTCTATAGTCTTTCTCCTACAATCCCATAACCCCAACCTATTTGTAAAGAAGAAGAGATGAATATGGAGAACTTAAATAGAAATATCTATATATATAATAGAGAAATAGGCTAATTAACTGGGACGTCATAATGGGTGACCGGACAGGAAGAGGTTGGTTGCGCCTGCAGCGTCGGGGGTGGGGCTGCAGGGGCCTCCTCTGCCTGTGCTGGGGGAGAGCCTGATCAGCAGCGGCCAAGGCTGCTTCAAGGGCCAGAGAGGGAGACAGGGCCAGACCAGCCACTCAGGGTGGGCAGCGCCATGTGATTTTGAATCACGTGCTGGGCTCCTAGTAGTTACATAAGCAAAGAAATAACATGATCACATGTTTGTTTTAGAAAGATCACTCTGACCACTTTAGTCATAAAGTACAAGAGCAGTTCTTAATCTTTTTTGGATCAAAAATTTCTCTGAGAATCTCATGATAGCTATAGTTTCTCTACCAGGAGGAAAAAAAAATGTACATTTGCACAGAATTTTGCAAACAATTAGAGTGCGGGATTTGAATTTTCTGGAGCTCGCAGACATCAGGAAAGAACTCCTGGAAAAGAGAATGGAGACACTGAAGGCAGAAGGACTGATCAGGACCTGAAGAGAGAGATGATAGGGGTGGGCCAGGAAGGTAGTCATAGAAATGGGGAAAATGGATTAGAGAGACAATCTGAGCTAAAAACAGCAGCACTTGGTGTTTAATTAGATTAACTAATTAGATTGATTTGGGAGAATTAGGGAAGTCAAAGATTACTGAGTATTTTTGTCTTAAATAACTTAAAGGATGATTATTGCTAGTAATCAAACCGGGGCTGTGGGGGATAGTTAAGGGGATGAATCATGAGTGTATATATTACCAGATTCAGACATAGCAAGCAAAATGAACTCCAGACCAGACCTCAAGAGAGAGGTGGGGCCTTGCAGGAAGCAGTGACAGGACAGTCAGCACACACCCAGAGCCCACCGATGTAGCATCTTCAAAACGTCCCTGAATTGGTTGAGTATTTCCTTTTCTACATTCAGTTTGAAACTATTTCAAACATGATGGTAGATGTCTCTCAGCACAAAGCTCTTTTTAAAAATGATTATGTGACATACAAGAAAGAGAAGGCTTCCTTCCATCTCTAATTTTAGCCTTGAAATAAATTATAATTTGCTCCCTCCAAGAAACAATGAACTTTACATGTCCAAAGTCAAATTGACATAATAGGCTACGAGTATAATGATCTTATAATTGCTCTTAAATGATGATTGAGCAAAGCTATGTGGTATAAGTTAGTGTAAACATGAAGACTAATTAGAAATCATTTGGGGAGGCTGTATAACATGGTGGTTAAGAAGACAGGCATTGACAGACGATAGACAGAACTAGGTGGGGATCTCAATTTCAATACTGACTTGCAGTGTTGATCTTGGGCAATTTACCAAACTTCTCACAGCCTCCATTTCCTCATCTGTAAAATAATGTTTAAAAAATAGTGCAGCCCTCAATAAAAAAGAAGAATCTCTTACCCTTTGAGACAGCATAAAGGGACCTGGAGAGTGTCATACTAAGTGAAATAAATCAGTCAGAGAAAGGCAAGTATCACATGATCGCACTCATATGTGGAATCTAAGTAACAAAATAAACTGATGAATGGAGTGGATCCAGAGACATGGAAGCATAGAACAGTGTGTGAAATCTCATAAAGAAGGCTGGGAGAGGATGGGTGGGTGGGAAGTAATCAACCAAGAATCTTGCATGCATATATGCATGGCCCACAGACAATGGAGCGGTGAGGGCCTGGGGGCAGGGAACAGGGGTGAACTGGAGGGGGTCAATGGGGGTAAAAAGAGGAAATATGTAATACTTTCAACAATAAAGCTTAAAAAAAGGTAAAAAATGTTTTCAAATTCAAGGTAATATTCCTCTTATGCCCTTGTGTGACCGTCAGGGACGCGGTTTTGTGTGACATATATATATAACCCTCACAATAGGTTAACTGTGAGAATTAAATAAGAGACAATGATTGGCACATAGTAAGTCCTTAAAAAAATGTTAGCTCATAGTAATAGCAGTAGGGTAATATTAGTAGCAATGTTTGCCTACTTAGCTTCACGTGGATCATAATTCTGTATCATACTAAGTTTCTTGAATTATTACACAAGTGTTTTAGTTTTATAGTTGCTCATCAACTTGCCAAGACTGTATATTTTACAGCCAATGAGTAATAAAACATTGAATCAATTCATTTTGTCACCAGTTTACAACTTTGGGAAAAAGAAGGCTGATTTAGAAGAGGGGGGGAAAAGTGAGTCGGTTTTTTCTTTTTATTTATTGTTTTTTTCAGATGGCTGGAATTTTTAAAGCCTTGTTTTGAGAGGTAAGGTCAGTCTCACAGCTGTCATTTCCCCCCACCATCTCTGTAGAAAAACATGGCTTTCTTAATACCTCCAAGAACTCCAAAAGGAAGCTAGGGTGGTACACATTGTGAAGCCACAGACTCCCCCAAAAACTTGATGAATGCGCCAGGCCAACAGAAAGGAATGCAGTAGACAAGATTACAAGGTTTGTAAAACATCAGCAAAAACCAATCCCACTATTTAGAAGATGACATTTGATGGAAGCACAATGGAATTAGCTCCCTTTGTAACAAAAATTTAAGGGCAGCTACCTTGCAAGAAAAGAAAGAAAATGTAATTAATTAATGCCAATGGTTGTTGTCCATCATGAAAGAGACACAACGTGCCACCATTCACCACATTTGCATTTCATTCAGAAGACACTTCTCATGCAAATACATCCATTTTATTTTAGGTTATTGGTTAGGTGAAGGATTGAAACCAGGAACCTTGAACAGAGCAAAGAACATTTTCTTCTCATTCCTTTCACACAACCAGCTTGGTGTTTTAGCTGCTGGGTAGCTAGAACTGCTGACAATTTTGACCTTGAGATGAGTAATTGGAAGATAAATTAATTCTAAATCTTGAGTGTTAACAAATACTTCTAAATATTATAATGTGATTTCAGAGACTGAAGTCAAAATAGAACCAGAATTAAAAGCCACTTAAATAGCTGTGAAGTGTGGGCACCTGAATCTCAGGTTCATTTTCTGCAAAGTGGGACTATAAAGGCGGGGCTTACCCCATAAATGCATCCTTAGGGTTAAGTGAGAGCACATCTATCATACTCTTAGCACAGGACCTGAAAAGATGTAAGACATCAGTCAGTCACCCTTTTTGTAATATCAGCCCTTTTTGCAAATAATTAGCAAATACTACTCATTGACTGCTAGAAGGGAGATAAAATTTCTCCTCTGCCTTGTAGGGTTTCTGGCTGGGCCTGAGAATTAAACTGACATAAAACAGAGTAACAGGAGAATAACATTCTAATTGTATTTAGTAATTTTTCATATACATGGGATGCTTCACAAGGAAAATGAAGACCCAAAGAAGCTTTTAGGGACAAGCTGTATATTAAGTTGGACAAAGTAATAAACTGTGAAAACATTGAAGATCCAGAGACATGGAAGCATAGAACAGTGTGTGAAATCTCAGAGGGAAGGCTGGGGAGGGTGTATGGGTGGGTGGGATGTAATCATCCAAGAACCTTGTATGCATATGTGCATGGCCCTTGGCCACCGAAAATGGGGTGGTGAGGGCCTGGGGGGAGGTCGATGGGGGAAAAGGGGAACATATGTAATACTTTCAACAATAAAGAATTATTAAAAAATAAAAAACTTCTATGGTTCACAAAAAAAAAAAAAGATAGTGCAGCCTGGCCAGTGTAGCCCAGTGGTTAAATGTTTAGTTATGAGTGAAGAGGTCATGGCTCAATTCCTGGTTAGGGCTCATGCCTGGGTTTCAGGCTCAACCCCCAATAGGGAGTATGCAGGAGACTGTTGATCAATGATTCTCTCTCATCATTAATATTTCTTTCTCTCTCTCCCTCTCCCAAATCAATAAAAACCAATAATTTTTTTTTTTTAAAAAAAGAAGCACATTCAGTAACAAAGTTATAGGATATAAAGTGAGTTTTCGGTTAACACAGAAAGTAGAGTAAATATTGTATCAATTGCCAAAATTCTTACAGATTTTAATGAATATTCAAGTAGATTTTCTGTTACATGATTCTATTCGGTTATTACGAGTAACCTTATAAATAATTAGAATGTATCTTTTTAAACAGTCTTAATGAGATATATAATGTATAAACTAATTTACCTAAAATATACCTGGTGTACTTGGTGCTTTTCAGTATATTCAGAGATTTGTGCAACCATCATCACAAATCTTATTTAGAACTTTTTTTGCTAACACATTAAGAATTTACTAGAATTATGTGCCCATGAGCCAGATCGGTCTCTTCTGGGAATGGCATATAAATGATAACACAATATGTAGTCTTTGTGACTATCTTGTTTTTCTTAGTATTAGAAATATCTGGGCCTCCTCAGAGCCAGTGT
>NW_006295827.1:2882895-2902933 GCF_000327345.1 Myotis davidii | reverse complement strand
GAAGCGAAGAATGAATCCACAGACAGAAAGTGGTATAGTACAGGTGGAAATTTATTCCAGAATAAATACAGACTCCCACATGGGGGGAGGGGAGGGGAGAAGGGTCGCACTGAGTTCCTTTTCCCTATGGCTTATAAAGGCTGCAGATCCTGGTGCCTTGATATCCCCTCTATCACTATTACCTTAGACTGGTTACTATAGTAACTCCTGGGCTCAAAGGTTGAACCTCACATGGGACATGTGAGATCCCCCCACCCTTCCTTATTGTTTTCCTATTCCCTTTGGGCTTCCTTTTTCTCCTTCTGGATGAAGGGCTTCCTTTTCTTTATTTTGTAAATATAGACCTTTTGGTGTTTCCAGTTCCCTCATTCTATGGAAATGTACCTGTTGCAACTTTCAGCTCCCCTATTCTATGGAAATGTACCTTCTGCTGCTCTGCAGCCCTGTGCTTCCTCCATGGTCACCTTAATTTTCCTAAACCTGTCCTGTTTTACCCTCAAAGTTCCTGTTTCAACATGACAAGACAAACAGGTTTGGGCTAGTGTAATTAATTGTGGAAGAGTAACTATAGACACTAGGCACAAGGTCTGTTTGCACAGATTTCTCTCAGCCTCCACTCCCATCTCTGGTGATAAGATTTTTTTTCTCTTGGTACAGAGAGAATGCCTTTCACAGGAAAGTTTTATCTCCTGTTTTCAAGAAGAAAGAGGCATATCAGAGAGCCCTTCTTGCATCTGCTATTCTTCAAGTGTCTTTAACTTAAAATAATCAATATGCCAAAGTGGCATGTTTGGGGTAGCATGTTATGACATCCTACACTGCTGTCATATGCTTAAGGCAGAATCCAGGTCAGAGGCAATAAGAATGGCTTTGTGAGGTAACCTTTATCACATCCATCTTACTGATGAGGAAACTGAGGTGTAGAGAGATTGATTAGCCTGAGGGCAAGCAGAACCAAAATTGGAACCCAACTTCCTTTGACTTTAGAGCAGGTCTTCACAATAATCAGTGACTGCCTCTCTCAGAAGGGGCCTGAAGGTCATCAGAAGATACTCACAAAACTTCCAGGGCAGTGAAGAAGGGGTACCCTTGGGGAAGGGATAGGCTATCATAAGACATTCAGAAACCTCTTCATGAACCTCCTCTCCACAATGGCAGCTGACATAATCCTCATTTGAACAAAGGGCACCAGTTTCAAAGGTCAAACGACCCTCACCCTCATCCCCAAAGACGCACAGACAGCAATGCTTCTGAAGCTGCTTAGGCCTGGGGGGAGTAGGGAGTTGCCTAGGAGGAAAGAGCAGGGCTGGCTGGGACTCAGCCCACTCCTAGCCTAAAGATAGAAAAAACAATAGCATTTCACATTGGAATAATTATTGTAATACATGAATTTCATTAAGGGTATTTCTCAAACCATATTTTTATCTGGTTACAAAAGTAATACATATTCATTATAATAGATTTAGAAAACATACAAGTAGAAGGAAGAAAATAAGTCACTTATAATAAAACTACAACCACATTTAACAGTCTGATGCATTAATTTGTTTTGTTTTATGTAAATACATATATTTTAATAGGAAAACTGCCATCCTGCTGTTCTTGCCATTTTGTAACTTGCTTTTCAAATAATATTTTGTCTACCTTTCCCAAAGCCTGAGTGTTCCCCTTCAAGTTCTATGATAGCTCATGTAGTGTCTGTGGGCATGATACTCCCCTTTGTGCAGGCTTTAAAACTTATTTGGTCTCCAATTCTGCGATGTCAGGGTGGTTTCTATAAGCAAGGCTTTCTGTACAAACATATTTAGCACAATCATGAATTTATCCCTAAGATAAATTCCTAGATGTAACTGCTAGAACAAATTACTTGGTTATTTTTAAGGCTTTCTCTGAGTATTGCCAAAATGACCTGCACAGGGGATGCACTGATTTATACTCCCACTAACAATACAGGAGAGGGCTCTCTTTAAAAACAAGGTACCAAGAACTTCTCAATTGAATGCAAACAGCTCTGTTAATCAATATAACAATCAAAATGCAACTAGCTTAAAGCAAGAATAAGTTTATCCTGTCCTCTCTACAGGGCTTGCTCCTCTTGCAGAAACTTTGCATCCTCCTTCTGCCACCGTCTTGTCAAGAGGACCGCCCTACCTCTATATTGGTTTCTCCAGGAAATAATGGTGCCCACTCTCTATACACACCCCAGGGTGCTGCTGGGCAGATTATATCTAACTTTGTAAATTCTTATCATTTTAAAGACGTGATTGCTTTCTGGATTGCTGACTCAAGGGAACATTCCTTTGAAGTAAAAAGATCTATTAACATGTAAAAGAACAGTACACCTGGGCAAATCGCCCATCAACTCAGATAATCTGCCTCTCTGAAAAACTACTTAACACTATATAAAAGTCCACTCCTACAATCCCCACAGAGTTGACTTATTTAGGTTCCTTTAGTCATAAGAAAGGCTCATTGAGCTTGAAAACCTAAAAAGCCAGGTATTATAAAAAGGAAAGATTGGAAGCTACTGATAGAGTAAGTAATTATGGGAGTTCAGGATCAATTTAGTTCCAGTCTGTTGGAGAAAAGCTAATTTATGGCAGAAAACCATGATTAATTTTAGAATAAACAATATTATGACTCAAGTGAGTTATGAGTTACTGGAGAGGGAAAGCACATTTAGTAGAACATGACTTATTCAGACATGTAATTTTTTTCCTTAGCTCAGTAAAGTTGTGTGGCAAAAATGCCAGAAACAGCTTTGTAATTGGAATATGCAATTTAAAATAAGTAAAGATTACTCCCAGGTAGTTTATTGCTTTAACTACATAGAGGCACATCCCTGTAGCAGACAGCATAATGACTCTCATTTCATTTTTGGTTTGTGCCAAATATCTTCAGTTAGTTTTGCTTTATTGGCTCCACGCAATTTATTGCAGCACTAGAATGCAATTGTAATGCAACTAGTATTTTAGTTTTATCTTCCTCTGGTAATTTTTCTTCTTTATGGTGACTATACTGTCTGCATTATACAAGGCATGGAAATTATACAGTGTGGAACCCTATTTTCCCAGTTCCCTTTCTCATGAAGAGCAGAGCCATAAGAGCCAACTCCCATAACATGGTGATGGCCCAAGCATGTGCCAGGGGAGAGACAACAACATAAATAATGGCATCTACAACTCAATGAAGTGATTTATTTGACTAAGAATTACTAGAAAGCCTGATTTTCCCATGATTCAAAAAAAGGTGAGATGTTCTTTAAGATCTTGTTTTTAAGTAGTCTTCATATAAAGCCCTAGAATGTAAACCCCAGATTGAAGGACAGCATTTGGGAAAAACCAGGATCCTTCAGATATTCCTTGAAAATATATTTGTTGAGCCTGGTTTGCATTCAGTGACTTGACTAACTTCACCACACCATTATAATCTGCTAGGGAATTATGTAACTCTTTCCAGTTTCCTAAAAGTTGGCTAAATAATGTGCTAGATAGGGTTTTACCTATAGATGGACCAGATCAATAATATACATCATTAACCTAAGTGTAGTTTTCTATTCAAGGAAGAAAGAAGACTGAATCTTTCAAGTCTTCTATTCAAGGAAGAAAGAAGACTGACCAAATTAAGTCAGATTAATCGTTTGGGCCCAACTGAAACATATTTCTCAACCATGTCCTTGCATCCTGCTTAAATTTTGCTATGAATAATTTAGCCCAGAATTCCAGAGAAAGTTAGCACAGCAAACTGTTATCATTCATTACTTTTTAATAAAATGAGCTTATTAAATTGATATGCAAACACAGCAGGGCCATGGTGCAATAGCATATGGGATGGTTATATATATATTTTTAAAATATATTTTTATTGATTTCAGAGGGGAAGGGAGAGGGAGAGAGAGATAGAAACATCAACGATGAGGGAGAATCATTGATTGGCTGCCTCCTGCATGTCCCCTACTGGAGATTTGAGCCAGCAATCTGGGCATGTGCCCTTGACTGGAATCAAACCCAGGACCTTGCAGTCCACAGGCCGATGCTCAATCCACTGAGCCAAAGCGGCTAGGGCGAGGGATGGTTATATTTTGATGGAGGAAAGGAAAGTCCAAAACATGAGTTCTGCACACAATAATCTCAGGCAGCACAGTGCAGTGCAGGTCCAGAGACAGTGAGGAAACTGCCCAGCATAGTGGGCACCAGGGAACAGGAGTGTCAGGAAGTCACAGGAAGGCACAGGATGGGAAAAATGAAAGGGCTTCATACAAAAACGAAGTGTAATAAAAACACAACTAACAAGCGATGGCAAGTATGCGGAGAAATTGAAATCTTCCTGCATCGCTGGTGGGAATGTGAGGTGGTGCAGCCATTGTGGAAAACACTCTGGCGGTTCCTCAAAAGGACCCAGCAATTGCATTCCTAAATATAAACCCAGGAGAATTGAAAACATATGTCCACACAAAAGCTTCTACATGAATGCTCATAGCAGTTGGAGGGGAGCAGAATTTGCCACCCCAAAATATGTCTCTTTGGCATAGGAATTATTTTAGACATTATTTTTAAGAAACTGTAGACATAGAAAAAGTTCTAAAACTGAGAAGTTACCCTTTTGTAAGAGACATTTACATGTTTAAGGGAAATCTCCATTTGTAATGTGTTTCCCTCACTGTCCTAAGAAGAGCCAGTCGACCTTATCTCTAGAAAGTCTTATCAGTGCAAAAGGCAAATACTTAAATATTTATGTAACAACCCTACCCTTGTTTATTGGGCTTTCCTGATAACCTCCAGTAACTGACTGCCCACCCCCAAATCTTTTTTTATCTTTAGCTGAAGGTGATATTTAAGGCAAGGGCTTTGTTATTTAAGAGACTCAATTTTCCTAGGTCCCTTCCATGTATTCATGATATAAAACTTTTGTGTTTTCCTCCTGTTAATCTGTTTTATGTCAATTTAATTTATTAGGCCAGCCAAGGACCCTAGAAGTGTAGGAGAAGTTTTTTCTTCCCAAATTCATAATAGCTAAAAAGTAGAAACAACCCAAATTATTAATCAACTGGTGAATGGATTTATGTAACAATGCATGCAGCAAAGTGGGATACCCAGACAATGGAATATTATTCAGCAATAAAAAAGAATGAAGTACTGATACACACTATAATATGGATGAACTTGAAAACGTTAGCCTAGGTAAAAGAAACCAGTAACAGAAGACCAAGATTGTATGATTCCATTTATATGGGATATCCAGAATAGGCAAACCTATAGATTAGCAGAAAGTAGATTAGCAGTTGCCTAGGGCTGGGGGTAGGGGAGGTGGGGAATTACTAATAATGGGCATGGGGATTCTTTTGGAGGATGAAAATGTTCTAAAAATAGATTATGGTAATGGTTTCACAACCTTGTGAATAAACTAGAGAACATTGAATTGCATACTTTAAATCAGCAACCTGTGGGTCGCGACCCCTTTGGGGGTCGAATGACCCTTTCACAGGGGTCGCCTAAGACCATCGGAAAACACATATATAATTACATATTGTTTTTCTGATTAATCACTATGCTTTAATTATGTTCAATTTGTAGTAATGAAAATACATCCTGCATATCAGATATTTACAGTATGATTCATAACAGTAGCAACATTACAGTTATGAGGTAGCAACGAAAATAATTTTATGGTTGGGGGTCACTACAACATGAGGAACTGTGTTAAAGGGTCAAGGCATTAGGAAGGTTGAGAACCACTGCTTTAAATGAATAAATTAAGTGCTATGAATATTATATTTCCATAAAGCTTTTTAAAAAATTAACTGTACCTTGAGTTGACCCACTTTTCTATTCAGTTCTATTATATATATTCCTAATTCACTTCTAACTAACTTATTTTAAAAGAGCATAGAGATAGACAACCTAAAAATTAAAAATCTAAAGAACTCAAAATCCAAATGTAACTTGATTTGGCCTTAGCTGGTTTGGCTCAGTGGATAGAACATCAGCCTGCTGACTGAAGGATCCTGGGTTCGATTCCAGTCAAGGACACATGCCTGGGGGGTGGGCTCAATCCTCAGTATGGGGCATGCAGGAGGCAGCCAATCAATGATTCTCTCTCATCATTATTATTTCTACTTCTCTCTTCCTCTCCCTTCCGCTCTGTAATCAGTAAAATATATTTAAAAGTAAAACAAAATCCCTGTCATCAGAATTGTCTTCGGAAAGGAACAGAAGAAGGGCCGCTGTCCTTCCTGGCTTTTTTTTTTTTTGCCTGTTTGCTTTGCTTTTATAAGCATGAGACAGAGAGCTGAGAGCTACTATTATATATATATATACTGGATTTGAATCTGAGCATCATCACTTTTTGCATCCCTGAGATAGACAGTTTGCCTATACCGAGACCCTTTGCTCTTGCCCTGATCAAGCATCAAGGACATCCCCCAACCTTGCTGCTATATTCTGTTGCTGTGAGTGAACACCTATGTCTTCAAAATACGTTCTAGGTTTTAAGTTTTCATTCTTGAGTCCAAAGGATTAAAAAACAATACCCAATCACTCATTAGAAGCAGACTAAACATATTTCTGATTGTCATCCAACACATCTGGGCATGAGGAGAATGGTGACCTGGTCACTTAGTTTGAATGTCAGAGAAGAGCTGTATAAACTTAACAAATTAGGAAAATGACATCACAATTGGAACACTTAGGAAGCTATATAAAAATTCTTCAAGTTCAAAGCCTCTCAAAAACAATTTTAATTGCCAAAAATATACTTGTTATGAAATTTGGATTTATCCTTAATACATCTGGTTGGCATAGCTGCCCATAATATAACTTCAGTAAGGAAATGTAGAAAAACAAATAACTACTGACAACTGAGAAATTTAGTATTTTGGAGCTAACGGTCTGAAGATGGTCCTCTCCATATTTCATGGATTCTAAAATTCTCTATAGCTGGGTATAGAAAACTCTACAACAACACATTTCATTATCTTTAAGACAAAGTGTTCTATCATCTGTCAATGATTACATACTCATTAACTTGCTGGACTTATTCTCAGATTTTCATATTGTCTTTTCTCTCAGCAAGCCTCTCAACCAACCATCTTGCATGAAGAGCAACGAGGTTTAAGGTACAACTTATACACAAGTACAAATCTATACTCTGCTTCTTACATTTGATAAATCTTCTGAGGAGTTAGTTATGAACAATGAAGACTTTATAACACATTTATTAATCTATCATTTGCCTTTTGCTCTGTGGACAGGAACTGTCTTTGCACTAAACTTGGTAATCTTGACAAAAACCCTAAATGATTACCATGGCCTAAAACCAGTATCATAATATTATTGCCAGAATCAGATTGGCTAGGAATGATCTTAGGCCAGACAAAATTCCATTTTTTAAAAATATATTTTATTGATTTTTCACAGAGAGGAAGGAAGAGAGACAGAGAGTTAGAAACATTGATGAGAGAGAAACACTGATCAGCTGCCCCCTGCACACTCCCTACTGGAGATGCGCCCGCAACCAAGGCACACGCCCCCGACCGGAACCGAACCCAGGGCCCTCCAGTCCGCAGGCCGACGCTCTATCCACTGAGCCAAACCGGTTATGGCCAAAATTCCATTTTTAAATGGAATAAAACAGGACTTTCTGAGTCCTACTTCATATTAACTTGTATATAAGGCAACTTGATTTCTATTTCAGATGCGTGGGTTGCCTGCCCTCCCACCTTGGTTAAAAGGAAGATGGAAAATGGGAGATGCAGGACTAGGGTGAAGCTTTACAATAGGAAAGGCCTGAAGACCCAGCTCAAATTGTTGGTTAATCACTGTCAAAAAGAGCAGCTCAAATTTAACTATGCCAAAAAGAAATTATTGATTTGAGCAGAAATCTGTGTGTTCCAAAGAACAATACTACAGCCCTGACTGGTTTGGCTCAGTGGATAGAGCGTCAGCCTGTGGATTGAAGGACCTCAGGTTCGATTCCGGTCAAGGGCATGTACCTTGGTTGCAGGCACATTCCCAATGGGGGTGTGCAGGAGGCAGCTGATTGATATTTCTCTCTCATCAATGTTTCTAACTCTCTGTCCTTCTCCCTTCCTTTCTGTAAAAAAATCAATAAAATATATATTTTTAAAAAAGAACAATACTACAGAGCTCAATTCATCAAATTATTGTGTGCCATAATCTGAGGATATGATTTTCAGCTAACTCATTCTAGTGGGCCTACCATACCAGGTAACTGTGCTTTCAAAGAGGCTTCATCAGGGACTTCCTGCAGGCCACTTCATATCCAGGAAGCCAACTAGAACCATGACCTTCCAATTTTCCTTACCAACATGCTTCCTTCCAGGTTTTATGAGCACTTCTCCAGGCATTCAAAGAATATTCATAGCCTCATTTTGAGGAAAATATGTTCTTATCTACAGGCTCCCTTGTGGCTTACTACTATCATGTAAACTTGAGATGACCCCTGCATCAGGGAGAAAACACAGGCTTTTACAAACTCTTGAATAGGAAGGCATCCTTGTTAACTGGGATCTAATTACCTATCTATTGCTTCTCTGGCCCATCCTTGAAAGCTCAAAACCCGAAGCCGAATCTGCATGATGAATCAGAGAAAGACTTCCTGTTTGTTTCTTTACTTGTCTGTTATTTTATGAATATTAGATAAAATCACCATGGAATGGAGGACAGGTTTGAGGTTCCGCTTCCAGGAACAATGCCCAAAATGACACCATAGGTCTGAGTTGATGAGGAAACCGTTGACACTGACCCTGAACTCAGGACCCTTATTGGTCAGAGCTCTGTCTCTGTATCATCAGAAAAGTCACTTTGCCACCACTGCTGCTGCCTCCTGGGCTGAGGAAGCACCACATCCCTGCCTAAGTGACCTAGTTATATATGCTTTATTTCCTAAGGACTAAGAGAGAAATAAAGAAAGAGACTACTTCTGCTATGAAGTCAGGGGCAGGGGGCTATATCTATAGAATGGCTCATAAGAATGAAGATCTAAACACCCTCACCAGGGAATCGTGCCAAAAGCCCTTCATCACAGCTTGAAACCTTCCTTGGCCTGTTCGCATTTTCTATTTTGTCTCTAAAGAACAAATTGGGTAAAAAGGAAAAGGTCTGAGAATGGTTTATTTGAGGAAACTGACCGATCACAGTCCACCCATAGAAAGAGACGCACTTTATTCCTGCAGCCAACATAGAAATGTTTCTAGAGAGGACAACAGCTCCTCCGAGGTGTGTAATCCTTATCAATGCAGCAAAGGGGCTATCAAAGCAACAAAGATCACATGAATGTTAAGATAAAGGTTTGGCAGTTCCAGGGTGAGCTTATCAAGGTTTAGCAGGAAGGGAGTTTTGTTGCTTCAACTGCATTTTAAAAGTTCATTGATTTGTAGCTAATACCAAGTTGTCATAGTTTCATGAGTAACAGCTTGTGGTTTGCAGAATCAAAGCCTTTTCCTGAATCAATAATAGCAGATTCACTGAGGTGGCCTGAGCATCTGCAGAGAGGAGAGAAGCTGAGAAAGACGCCTGTGTAGAGAGAAGTAAATTTGGTCAGACCATAAGTGGTCTATAAAAGAGGAAAAATGGCACTTTCCTTCCCAAAGCAGCAGAAATTGAGCCTTTTAAAAATTTAAAATGACTTATAAAGAGACCATTATTTTGAAAAAATTTACAGATTAAATATGTGCGTATACACATGTAATAAATTTACTGGGGGTGGGGCGTGGACAGAAACCTAAACTGAAGATTTTTAAAAAGCTTATCAGTTGGTTTAATCTCCATCAGGACAGCTTTTCCGTATTCTGAGCTTGGCACAACTGAGCATTTTTCTAGACCCAGCTCTTTGGAAAATACTGACCTGGGGGACCATAGATACATACAGGCAGGCATAGCTGCAGACATACATACATTGCATTGTTGCTGGCCCCTCTAAGATATCTTTCTAATAATAGTTTAGTGTGTTGGACTTTCATAGCATTTTCTCAGCCTACTTCCTTTGAGCTTCATAGCATCCAAATTGGGCTAAGAGAGCTGCTATTTTTATCCCCTGTTGATTGAGGTAAAAACTGAGACTTCAAGAGAGTCAGAACACCCACTCCAATTGCGGAGGTGCTCGGGGCAGACATCACTAATTGATCAAGGAGCTGTTTCCCCAGGAGGTCAGACTAAGCCTCAGAAACCTTCCCTCCGCAGATCTCTAGGCAGCCACTATCAACTGACAGAAGATGACATGAAAGATAAAACCTATCTGCCATTCCGGACCCAAGTGATTGCCCAAGGTCATAGGACTACTTCATGATAAAGCCAAGTTACACATTTCTTCTTTCAGTGCTTTCTTTACAAACTAGAAGACTTTTATCTCTATGAGGTAGGCTTGCCCTTGCCACTAGCTAGGCCACCTGGGGAATTTTGCCTCTCTACATACAATTGCCAAACCCCATTCATACTCACTATTCAGGAAGCTTAAGACCTAATAGAGTGCTCCCAGAAATTTTGAAATTACATAAGTGGTTCATATTATATTTCTATCAGATTATATTGCTTTAGATTATATATAGATGTCAGAATCATTAAATTAAAGAGTTTGATAGGTATTCTTTAATTTAAATAAGTATTGAGCCAAATAGGTAATCAAATAAGTAATACAATTTTGGGATGATAAATGCCAAGAGAAAGATGAAGAGGAAGGGGAGGAGAAGGAAGAGGAAGGGGAGGAGGAGGAGGAGGAAGAGGAGGAGGAGGAAGAAAAAGAAGAAGAAAGATAGATGGGCTGAGTAAGGGGATAAAGAATGACAGTGGATGGGGATGGGGTGAGCAATTTTAGATAAGAGGATCATGTAAGGTCTCATGTAAGGAGGTAGCATTGCAGCAGAAACTTGAATGAAGGGGAAGGCATGCCATCTGAAGCTCTGGAGAAAAAGTGTTCCAGGGAACAGCAAGAGGAAAGGCTTTTAAGAAGGAACAAACTGTGCATGATTGAGAAATAGTCCAGGGAATATACTAGGTATCAGAGACCATGGTGAGGAGTTTCTGCTTTATTCTAAGCATGATGGAAAACCACTGTTGAATCTAAAGAAGGTAAGTAATTAAACTGATTCAGTTTTAAAAGGTTACATGACCAAATGTTTATTTTGAAAGATCACTCTGATGGTAGTGTGAACAATGTACTACTCAGCAAAGGGTTGAGAATAATAGTGAGGAAATAACCTGTTGATGTTGTCCAATCGGAAATTAGAAAGACAAGCCTGATGGTCAGAAGAGATTGATAGATAAAAACTGATCTGGGAGTTAGTAGCTATGTAGGTACTGTATTTGCCGGCGTATAAGACGACTGGGCGTATAAGACGACCCCCTAACATTTCCACTCAAAATACAGAGTTTGTTATATACTCGCCGTATAAGACTACCCCCTCTTCCGCACACCTTCCACACACCAAATAAAAGGTAAAACAATATCAGATTTGATTTTAACATTTTAATTTATATTCAAATGCTTATGACATGCAGGAAAACTGTCACAAGGCTGTATGTAATCAAACATATACATAAAACAGTGCAAGTTTATTACCGGTAAACATACCGGTAATTCACTAAAGAAAACACACTCTATAGACTGGTACCATAGATGCTTCTCAGGAACACAGGCAAGCAGCCCACAACCTAGAGGGACTGTCAATGATAGAAGTAAGATAACGAATAGAGGGAGAGAGCAAGTGCCGGGCAAGTCCCTAGCAAGTTTGCTGGCGTGACAGTTTCACCTTAAAAGCCTTCAAACGCCTCTTCATCATTTGATATTAAAAGTTCATCAACGACATCTTGGTGCCATGATAGGGATGATAGGGGTTTGACTGGTCAACATTTTCTATGCTGTACTGTACAATGGGGCAGTATTGTGGGTGGCTGTTGGCTGTATACAAAGCCTGATTTGATTGGTCCCTGCTCCCTGTTTGCCCGCCCTGTCACTATAGCAGTCTGGTCCACCCTTGCATCAGCATCTCCCTGGGACCTCACTAGTGCGCAAGTGCGAGCTCTTCAACATTCTAACAGGCACCATGATAGCGCAAAATCGCGAATCTTCAATGCATATGTAAAGAAATATACGGTAACCCGAATTTACCACACTCGCAAAATCGCATAACAGCCGAGCATACACCCAGCAGCGCTGCTGATGCCTGGACGGTATGTGGAATGAAGTGGGCGGGCATCGGGAGGCCACTATGGCACGGGGCAAGCACTATGGGCAGTCTATCTGAAGTGTACCTAGCGTATAAGACGACCCCCCACTTGGAGGCGTATTTTTCAGGGCCACAAAATCGTCTTATACGCCGGCAAATACGGTATGTAAAAACAGGTGTGAAGACAGGAACATACAAGAGATTTACTGGTGGTGGGGAGAGGGGGGAGGGAATGCCTGTGAAGGATAAAAAGGAAGAGGCATAAAGTGCAGGAGTGGCATCTGTGCAGAAGGGGGGAAGGAAGGTTGGACATGAAGACTCTTAGACTGCATCGTAGTTCCAAGAAAGGTTTGGCCAGGACCATGGTGGCAAAGTGGGAGGGAAGAGGGGTGGTCCTCATGCCAAAATCACCACAGGAATGGCTCTGCCACACTTAGCCATTTACTAGGAACTGCCTGTGGGAATCTGGCCTCAGCAGGGATGCGGGAGAGGACCCAGAAGGACAGCAGCTGGGGCTGTCCCACCAATTAGTTCCCATAGCAGGAGATCTAGGCAGCTGGTATTCATGGCACCACAGCAGCCAAAAATGTGGATGGGCCCATCCTCTCCTGCCTTCTCAGGCAGAAGTAGGACTTAGCTCCTACATCTTCCACCTGTCCATCTGTACTCAACCATGCTTTAGGAAGTTACCTTTAGAATACCTTCTCTTTGTCTCGAATCATCCTCCAAGTAATGCTTTCTTTTGTCCCCATACACACACAAGTTTCTAAGAAAAGTGTTCCATTAAAGGCACTTCTACTTTCTCAGCTCCATCCACTCCACTCTCCCCTCTGCTCCTCCTGTAGCACTGGGGCTTCTCCTGTTAAGGCCAGTGACCTCCATTTGACTAAACCCAACAGAGACTCTGGAGTGCTCTTCTTACCTGATCTCTCTGCAGCATTTGATGAGGTTGATTATTTACTCCTTCAAATACTTCCTCTTCACTGGTTCCTGTGATGTCACACTCACAGCATTTTCTTTCTACCTCTTATTATTCCCTGCTAACTCCATACGCCTTCTAAACCTCCACCTCTTGTCCTTCAGCCTGGCAGAGCCATTGCCTTCCTGTGTGGTGGGAAGCTGCCTTTACGTCATGCCTTTCATCCTCTCTCCTCTGGGACTTGAAGTGAAAAAAATAATAATATAGGCCTTGGAATAATCTTGACCTCGGTTACAGTATCAGTTCTACCACTTAATGTAAATTATGTATTTTCAAGCACTTGCCATAATAGTAGTATATAGCAAGAGACTGACAAATAAAAGATTTCCTGTTAATGGCAATAAAGGAAAGTTTGTGCTTTTCAAAAAGAAAAACAAAAATGTCTGCTTAGTTCTCCAAGTTTTACCTCCTTAGAAATCACAAATTATTCCTTTTCTCCACAAAATGTGTCTCATGTAAATGAAAAGGTTTTATTTTTCTTATGCTTTTTTTAAAGTAATCTATTTTTAAAGCAAGGCTAATCCTTAACACCTTTATTCTCAGCTATGGCTACCCCCTCCCCACAAGCAATGAGATGCCTCACCTTCAATGGGTGGAGAGTCCTGGGCCAAACCAAACTGTTTAAAATACCTCAGCATCAAACTATCCATCTAGCATGTCCACCTGTATGCCTGACGGTTTGGCAATATGAAAGCTGAATGTATGCATAACTATTGCACCAGCAATTCTCTCATAGGTTTATACCCAAAAGAAGTGTGTACATTAGTGAACCCACAAAACATGTATAAGAATGTTTATCCTAACACTATCTATTATAGTTAAAAACTAGAACAACCCAAATACCCATCAACAGTAAAGTGAACAAATTATGATATATTCATACAATGGAATACCATATAGCAATGAAAATGAATTGCACTACACACAATGACTTGAATCCATCTCACAAACTTACTGTTCTACAAAAGTAATCTGAAGGATTCTACTTGTCTTTTAAGTTCAAAATCAAGCAAACCTACTCTATGGTGTTAGAATTCAGAATAATGGTTTCCTTTAGGGGGGAATACATAGTGATTGAGATGGGGTACATGTGGGGCTTTGGAGAGCTTGTATGTTCTGCTTCTTGATCTGCATTGTGATGACTAGGTGAGTTTAGTTTGCGAATATTCATTGAACTCTAATTCACAATGTGTAGATTCTATGTTTGTTATATTTCAATAAAAGTTTACCTAAAAAGACAACTTGATAGTCTTCTATTTAAGTTGCTTAGCAGTGTTAAAGTAGATTGTGACTGAATCTTTTCAGGAAATGGAAGTGTTGCTGTGTATGCCTCTGAGTGTGTACGTATGTGTGGGTGTTGAACATTGACGATTCTTCAGGAATGCAGTCAGGTGAAAGAAAACATCAAATTTATTATGCTGTCTTAAATAACTAGGCTTATGTGCCATAGTGTTTCCATAAAAGATTCTCTATTCAATGAGAGTCAATCTGCTTGCATTGTTAGAAGGATTTTATGTAACCCCGACCCTATACCACATCTATCAAATCCCATTTCATCCTCTTATTTTATTCAGTAAATCAGTCAATCACTGAGCATTTTCCCTGCAGCCATCCCTGTGAGGGGTAGTGGGGATTCAGAGAAAACTCTATACATCTACCTTTCTTATCTCTAAGAGGCTAAAAATTCAGCAAGGATGCTTGCCAAGAACATCTAAGCCATAGGAACAGGATCTGGGGAAACACTGTGTGAGGTTTTCACCTAAAATAGCTAGAAATTGTATAATCACAGGGGTAAGGGAAGCCAGAATCCAGTGGGAGAGAGAAGTGATATAAGAAATCAGAGATGGCAGGCAAGCTAACCACAGGAAACAGACGCTGAAGAGACAGGAGCAGGCCAGGAAAAAGTGCCAAGATGGTCCAAGAGAACAGTAGAGAATGGAGAGTGGTGGTGAGCCAGACCCACACTGGACACATCCATAAGGGACACAGTGTCTCTGGAGAGTTAAAAACAATAGAGACTGACTAATAGTATGCCTGCTTTTTGTTCTTACCACACACCAGCAATCCTAGGAAATGTTAGGGAGATATTCCTGCCTAAGAATGCTTGCTACAGCAGTGTTTGTAACAGTGAAAAACTGGAAGCAGCCGAAATGTCCCTCACCCAAAGAACAGAGGGATGGGCCATGCTATATTCATTCAGGGGAACACGCTTCAGCAGTGCAAACAAATGAACCAGCACTCCATGTCTCAACCTGGGCAACTCCAAAGCATAATGTTACTAGTTGCTGAGCTCTACATCATCTAGTGATTTATAGAAAGTTTTAAAACACATAAAACAGGGGCTGTGTGTGGAACCATGTTGTCAAGGTACAAAAGTACATGGAAATGTGCAAGAGAATGGTGAGCCCTGGAGGTGGGGAGGAAGGAAAGCAATTACATTGCCATTTGTAATTTTTTTTAAGCCCAGAGTTAGCAGTCACGAGTTCATTATTTTTTTTAAAATTTATTTTTATTGATTTCAGAGAGGAAAGGAGAGGGAGAAAGAGAGAGAAACATCAATGATAAGAGAGAATTATTGATCGGCTGCCTCCTGCATGCCCCCTACCTGGGATCGAACCCACATTCCAGACATGTGCCCTGCCCGGGAATTGAACCGTGACCTCCTGGTTCATAGGTTGATGCTCAACCACTGAACCACACCAACCGGGCACAAGTTCATTACTTTTATTATCTGTTCTTTTTTCTTTACATGTCAGAAATATTTTATAATACAAATAAAATTTTGAGTCTCTCCCAACACACACACACACACACACACACACACACATTACTCTTTGACGAGAACTGTGCAGATGAATGGTTCAGAAAAAGGCTGACATATGTGAAGGTGTCAAGAGCCCGTTGTTATTGGTGGCAGAGGATAGGCATAACGCCAGATGAAAAGAAAAATCGGACTTTCTGGGAAAGAGACTATTGGAGTATGTTATCTGAAGACCAGATGACATGTTCTTAATTCTGATATAGGGTGTTAACCTGCCCCAAACACCATGTACAGACCTTGCTACCTTGTTTCAGATAGGCCAGCAGGGATGACTCAACTCTCAACAGCTCTAAATCTGGGAAACAGCGTGCCCATTATAACCAGGCACTGTGACATTTTAGAATATGTGTTGGTAAGGTTCTCCATGCTAAGTAGCTTTACACGTTGTTATTAGAATCACGTTAGAGCCATGCTACAGCAAATGCCCCACGTCCACAGATGATTCTTTCCAAGAAACCTATTGGTTTGCTTTTCTTCTCTTTTCCTCCTGAATAGCAGCTGTCAGACAAAGGGGAGCTGGCCCGGGCCTTTGATGCCAATGCCAATGGAACAATAGCCCTGCTTGTGGCAATCGCCCTCTTTGTTCAGCCAGGAGAATGCTGAGACTGTTGCTCATTGGATCTCGTGTACGTGGGTGGCCAGAGCAAGGTGCATTTGGCAGCCAGATGTACATTCTGGGTGGTATGAGCAGACCGTCCACGTAGCTAAAGCTTGGGACTTGGCTGGGACTCCCCTGACCAGTGCAATCAGAGAGACCAGATGGACTTGCCTCCTCGTCCTTTGAAGACGGTGCCCTTTATTTAGCTAAAAGGAAGAGGCAGCCAACCATCTGACCTGGAAAGCATTCTCGGGGAGCCTGGCTCATTTCGTGCACATCTAAGAGAAAGAGAAAGTGCTCCGCTGAAAGGAAATTTAGGGAGAGCCTTTGCAAGCCACTGAGGAGTTTCCAAAATCACACGTACAAATGGACACCAGAGGTTCTATTACCCAGTGGGAGCTTCCCATTTATTTTCCTGGGGCGGTCCCACTTAGAGAGCAGGTGACACTTCAGGGAATGTGTCACCACTTCTAGGGGCTTCTGCACTGCTGCTGCTACTGTTGCTGGGGCTACTACTGCTGCCAGGGCCATTTCAGCTGCTGGAACTGCTCCTCTCTCTAGACCACCCTCTTTGGGAGGCCAGTCTGGACATGGCTGAAGGCTGGGGCACAGTGGTTTTGCTCACTGTGCCTGTTTGTGCTGCTCTCAGGCAAAGGTACTGAGTTATTACCTCAGCCCCATGGAGACCTAGTTGTGAACATGGGCTGCAGCATAGAGAGTTCTGTCCCTGCCAACACTGGGTTACAGATTCCTCTAAAATGCCCTCCCAAATGCAATCCACCAACCACCTTGTGATTTGAACTCTGGTCTGGTTTCCACACTGCAGCTTCATACCATCTCTGGCCAATCCTCTTCAGGTGGTCTACCTAGTTGGATGGAATTCCCAGTTTGAATAAGTGTGTTGTCCCTAAACACAATGTCTTTGCCCATAGAGCTTGCTCAACAGTCCTGCTCATCTGACATCTGTTGGAGTGGAGGTGAGGGTTTGGTAGCTATGGACTACTATGCACAGTGTACAACTTGTTCACTTCACAAGGTCTTCCAGCCAAAAGAATAAATGGGGGCTGAAATACCATTATCAAGTCCTGCAGACTTATACCATCTTCATTTCATCAGCACCTAATGGGTGCAAGTGTCAATGTCTGACACCTCTTGTTTCACCTACTTAGATCAGTACATGTCTTTTTTTTTTTGAAGAGGAGTTATTCTCTTAACTCCAACTTCATCGTTTCTAGTGGGAGCTGCCAAACTTAGAACTCTAATATTCAAACATCTGGCTTCAGAGATGGATGCATGGAACAACGGGGACAATCAGAGTCCTTTCCAAAAGTTTCAGCTAAGGAAAAAGAGCCCTTTCTCGATGGAAGGCAAGGTGAGGTAATGTGAGATGCACCACGGGCTATGTTCTCCCGTCATGTAGAAGAAGCTGGAGCACAGTAATGGACAATGAAGCCAACATGTAAAGAGACAGAGAAGCAAGAAATGGAGAGCGTCCTCTGGAGGCCTGTTTCAAGGCATTACTAAGACCAGTTGCACAACCCTCCACAACACCCCTACCACAGGTTCTCCCGTTACCTTTCATGAGCCAATAGATCCTCTCTTGGCTTCATCTCCTTTGTACTGTTCCAATTACTTGCAAACACAGTACTAAGTAAAGATGTTCTCAAATGCCTACCCTGCTGGGAAAAGAAACTAGCATTTATTGAGTGTCTAATATGTGCCCACCTTGAGCTTGTTGATATTACATAATATGTCATTTTCATTCTCTTATAATCCAGCAGTAGAGAGTATTAATATTCTTGAATTTTTAGATGAAGAAACCTTGGCACTAAAAGCTTAAGGAAATTTCCAAGGCTCATCTACTTTGTGTTAAAAAGCTTTTAGAAAGTTTATTCTTTTTTATAGGGTGGGAAACAAAAAGCTTTGAAATATTCATGACCATCTATGGAAAGACCTACCCTACAGTAATAGCCTTAACATCAGTCATGCTAGAAATCAGGTGATGAACATTTGGATTGTTTCTACTTTTTGGCTATTATAAATAACTAGAGGCCCGGTGCACAAAAATTTGTGCACTAGCGGGGGGGAGGAGCGGTGTCCCTCAGCCCCACTTGTGCCCTCTCACAGTCTGGGACCCCTCAGGAGATAACAACCTGCTGGCTTAGGCCCACTCCCGGGTGGCAGAGGGCAGGCCCAATCCCTAGGTGCCTGCCCTGCAGCTCCCAGTCGGGCTCAGAGCAGGGCCGATTGGGGAGTTGGGGCGCCGCCCCCTGTCATGCACAGAGCAGGGCAGATCAGGAGGTTGCGATGCCACCCTCAGTCACTCTCAGAGTAGGGCCAATTGGGGGGTTGGGGCACCGCCCCCTGTCACACTCAAGGCAGGGTCAATGGGAGGTTACAGCGCCACCCCCTGTCACACACAGAGCAGGGCGGATCAGGGGGCTGTGATGCCACCCCTGTCACATACAGAGCTGGTCGATCAGGGGGTTGGGGTGCTGCCCCCTGTCACGCACAGAGCAGTGCCCATTGGGGGTTTGGGGCTCTGTACCCTGTCACACACAGAGCAGGCCGATCAGGGGGTTGGGGAGCTCCACCTGTCACGCACAGAGCAGGGCTGATCAGGAGGTTGCGATGCCACCCTCAATCACGCTCAGGATAGGGCCAATTGGGGGGTTGGGGCACCGCCCCCATCACACTCAAGGAAGGGCCAATGGGGAGGTTGTGACTCCACCCTGTCACACACAGAGCAGGGCCCATGGGGGGGGGGGTTGGGGTGCTGCACCCTGTCACACACAGAGCAGGGCCGATCAGGGGGTTGGGGAGCTCCCCCCTATCAGGCACAGAGCAGGGCCAATCAGGGGGTTGGGCCACCTTCCCCTTTCAGAACAGAGCAAGGCAGATAGGGAGGTTGTGGCCCCGCTCCCTGTCACACACAAAGCCACAGGGCAATCAGGGGGTTTGGGCGCTGCCCCCTGTCACGCTGCTCCAGGGAACAGGAGGCCTCGTGGCTCTGCTGATCCCAGTGCTAGGAGGCCTAGCTGCTTTGCTGATCCCGGATTCAGGAGGCTTTGTGGCTCTGCTGATCCCAGGCCAGGAGGTCTTGCAGCTCTGCTGATCCGGGTGCTAGAAGGCCTCATGGTTCTCCTGATCCCGGTGCCAGGAGGCCTCACGGCTCCGCTGATCCCGGGTTCGGGAGGCCTTGTGGCTCCACTGATCCCAGGATGGGAGGCCTTGCGGCTCCACTGATCTCGGTGCTGGGAGGCCTCATGGCTCCACTGATCTCGGGTTTGGGAGACCTCGCGGCTCAGCTGATCCCGGTGCTGGAAGGCATATTACCCTTTTACTATATAGGATAGAGGCCTGGTGCATGGGTGGGAGCCAGCTGGTTTGCCCTGAAGGGTGTCCTGGATCAGGGTGGAGGTCCCCACTGGGGTGCCTGGCCAGTCTGGGTGAGGGGCT
>NW_006295827.1:2852601-2882789 GCF_000327345.1 Myotis davidii | reverse complement strand
CAGGGTGGGGGTCCCCACTGGGGTGCCTGGCCAGCCTGGGTGAGGGGATGATGGCTGTTTGCAGCTGGTCACACCCCCTTCACAGTGGGGGGGATCCCCACTTTGGTTCCTGGCCAGTCTGGGTGAGGGGCTGAGGGCCGTTTTCAGGCTGGTGGGTGACTAAAGCTCCCAACCTCTCCTTTTTTCCTTTATTTTTTAATTCTGGGATTTATTTACCTTCTATGGCTGTCACTGGAGCTGAGAGCTGGCTTTAGCTGTGAGACCTCGGCTGCTGAAAGCAGGTTTCTGAGCCTTTTTTTACCTTCTGTATTTAAAACTTTGTTGCAACTCCAGCTCTGAGATCCCGGCCAGCTGAAAGCAGGTTTCTGGGGTTTTGTTTAGCTTCTATATTTGTAACAATGTTTCTTAGAGAGCAGCTCAGAGCCAAGCAGCAGCAGGCAGGGAATGTTGGCTTCCTCCGTCACTGGAGCAAGCAAGCCTCCTGTTTGCGTCAGTTGCCTGGCTGCCGGCCACCATCTTGGCTGGCAGTTAATTTGCATATTGCCCTGATTAGCCAATGAGAAGGGTAGCGAAGTTACAGCTAATTACCATGTTTCTCTTTTATTAGATAGTATGCTGCTACAAACATTCATGGACAAGTTTTTGTTTGAACATAAACTTTTAATTCTCTAGGGCATATACCTACAAGTAGGAAAGCTGAGTTTTTTGGCAACTCAATGTTTAGCTTTTTGATGACCGCCAGACTGCTGTCAAAGTGTCTGTACCATTTTATATTGCCACTAGCAATATATGAGGGCTCCAATATCTCCACATCTTCACCAAGACCCATGATTATCTGTCTTTTTTATTATAACCATTCTAGTGAATGTGAACTAGTCTTTCTTTGGGGTTTTGACTCGCATTTCCCTGGTGGCTAGTGATATTGGGCATCGTTTTATGTGCTATTGGTCATTTGCATATTTTCTTTGCAGAAATATTTTTTCAAGTCTTTGGGTTATTTGTCATTGTATTATTGAATTATATGAGCTCTGTATCTATTCCAGATACAAGCCCCTTGTAATATACATGATTTGCAAATATTTTCTTCCATCTTTGGGTTGTCTTTCACTTTTTTGATAGTGTCCTTTGAAGCACTATATTTTCAACTTTGAAGTCCAATTTGTCTATTTGTTTCTTTTGTTTGGGCTTTTGGTGTCATATCTAAGAAACTTTTTTTCTTTTTTAAAGGGGAGAATGATGATTTTTATTTTTATTTTTTTAAAATATATTTTATTGATTTTTTACAGAGAGTAAGGGAGAAGGATAGAGAGTTAGAAACATCGATGAGAGAGAAATATTGATCAGCTGCCTCCTGCACACCCCCTACTGGGGATGTGCCCACAACCAAGGTACACGCCCTTGACCGGAATCAAACCTGGGACCCTTGAGTCCACAGGCAGACACTCTATCCACTGAGCCAAACCGGTTAGGGCATATCTAAGAAAGTTTGCCTAACCCAAGGCCACAAAGATTTACTCCTTTCTTTTTTTCTTCTAAATTTTTTACAGTTTTCCTATGATCCTTTGTGAGCTCATTTTGGCATATGTATGAAGAAGTGTTCCCAGCTTCATTTTTATATGTAGAGATCCAGCTATCCCATCACCATTGTTGAAAATACAAATTATTTTGGCACCTTGTCAAAACCAATTGATTATAAATTTAAAAGTTTATTTCTGAACTCAGTTTTATTCCACTGATCTATAGGTCTACTCTTACACCGGTACCACACTGCCTTGATTGTAGTTATTTAGTAAGTTTTTAAATGGGGAACTGTAAGTCCTCTAAATGTGTTCTCTTTTCAAGATTTTAATCATTGTAAGTTCCTTACATTTCCATACTATACAAGAGTTCTAAATTCACACACACACACAAAAATTGGGAAGATAGCACAATGTTTTAATATATGCTATACCCATTTAATCTATTATTAACATCTTATATTTAGTCTACAATTTACATTTCATTTGTTTCTAAATTTTCACTGTTTTAAATAATGCCATAGTGAATATCTTTGTGCATAAATAATTTTTTGTGTTTTTTTTCAGAGACTTTATTCCCTGATTAAAGGATTTCAGAACGTACTTGATTCTCTAAAATCAAATCTCTAACTTGGGTCTATTATCAAAATTCTGTTTGGCATCAGAGGAGTAATTATGATTTGTAGGTTTGTTCAAGTAAAAGGTGTGCCTCTTAACCATAGCCACTAGCAAAAGAAAGATTACTGTGAAGCTAAATAGTTGCAAGAATTGACTGAGGTGCTAGATACAGAATGATCTTGACAGCCCTGAGCAGACTTGTTCAAGTCTAACTGTCCAGCCACACTTGCTGATCAGTCTAATCATGATTAAATACATAAAATGTCAGTTCGCCTATTCAATTTGACCACAAGATAGAGAGTCAAACAAAAGTTACTTAAATTTGTTCTACATAGTGGAATGTTGGTCTAGATCAGTGGTTCTAAGATCAGCAGAATCACTGGGCTAGAGAGGTCAGATAGGAAGGGCTGACACTAACATTCAAGTGTAGGCATCAAGGCCCTGGCTGGGTAGTTCAGTTGGTTAGAGCATCATCCAATACGTCAAGGTTGTGGGTTCGATCCCCAGACAGGGTACATAAAAGTATCAACCAATGAATGTATAAATAAGTGGAACAGTGTAGGATTCAAACCCTCAGCTCTAAAGTCTGGCATGTTTAGCCTCATATCCAGTCCCAGGTGCTTTTGTGTGTGCACTGCAAATATTTTACCTTTCCCCAACTGATAAGATAAAGGACGAAGGAAGGATATCAAATGAACTTCATGATAACCATTTGGAGTCATCTGATATAGGAAAGAAGTAATAAGTCACTAATGTTGTAAAACCACTTTTTGGTATTCATGCCAGGTTGACTATGGCTGGACAGAGGTTGCTAGGGCTCAGAGCAAATAGCAGGCAAATTCAATGTACTCTCTGAACTGGGATTTGAGAGCAAGGATTTGGTACTGCTTGTTCATCTCCTGCCACAAATAACCCCCATGAATTAAAGACTGGGAAAGTTAGAAGTTTCCTGAGACTCATTTCTTGAAAGTTACAGAGGTCACCATAGCACCTGACTGGCCATTTATTTGGTCAATGGTCTGCTGTTAGTGAATTCATATCACCAAGGAATTATGGTCACATGGCCTAGGAGCGTCACCCTCACAGAGGGCTTGAATGTTTTTGAGGCTATGCAGAAAAGCTCTACCAATATGCTTTCCCCTACCCACCACAGTGGTGATGAGAATTCATTAAAAACAGGGTGGCCCTAGCCAGTTTGGCTGAATGGATAGAGCATCAGCCCAGGGACCGAATGGTCACCGGTTCAATTCCGGTAAAGGGCATGTACCCAGTTGCAGACTCCTCCCCGGCCCAGGCCATCTTTGGGGTTCGTGCAGGAGGCAACTAATCCATGTGCACTGGGCCTCTAGTGCATATTAAAAAAATTATTTTATATATACATATGTGTGTGTGTGTGTGTGTGTATACATAAAATATAATTTTTTTATTTCAGAGAGGAAGGGAGAGTGAGAGATAGAAACATCAATAATGAGAGAGAATCATTGATCGACTGCCTCCTACACGCCCCATACTGGGGATCGAGCCTGAAACCCGGGCATGTATCCTGACCAGGAATCAAACCATGACCTCCTGGTTCATGGGACAACACTCAATCACTGAGCCACACTGGCTGGGCCTAAGTGCTCATAAATGCTTTAGAGCATAAGCCAAAACCCAGCAGTTGACAGGCTCCCCTAGGGTTCATGAGCTCTGACTTCTCCTCACCATGGTCCTTTTAGAGTGCATATTGGTGATTGGCTGTGGGGCAGGCTTATGAGGCTGAGGCAAACCAGCCCATGAATGACCCCGGGTCCTTCTCACAGTCCTGAGTGCTGGAAGTTGGGGCAGAGAAGGTAGAAAACTGGAGGCAAAAAGGAACCTTATCACCTGGAGGAAGACAAACTCAGCCAGGGCCAGAGAGAGGTTTAGTCCCCCTCTCTGAATTAAAATAGGGTGCACTGTCTGATCTATGACTGAGGGGTGAGGAGGGAAGACTGTGGGTCTCCAGAGCAGCTCAGGTATGGGAGCCTACTCCTGGGTGGGCAAAGTGCAAAAATTAAATCTGAAATGTATGGCTCCCATTCCTGCTCCAGAACTTAATAATGATTAGGAACTACCACCCAAAAGAGGGAAAAACACCCACATTTCTTATTGTAATTTCAAAAGCTTCCCATGTCTTACCAATGTGAGGTACAAATAGTGTTGCATTAGCAAGTAATCCCAAAGGGATCACGTGCCAAATCCCACTGCATAATTGGCAGACTTCTGACCCTGTTGGCATTCCCTCCCCATTATGATCCCTCTGGAGTGCTCAGGAAGTCTCCCAGGTGCTCTCCAGGGAGCCTCGCCCACCGCCTGCGCCCTGCTCCAAACTGTGACCTCAGCTTTCCCTCGGGCCAAGAGCTCTGGCAGGCTGCTCCGGCCGCCCGCCCACGAGGAAAGCTGTCCAGGACACCGTGTTACTCTACCAAGAGGAGCTAATAGCTCTTCTGTCACTTGTCTTGTTTGGTCTGGGGACTGGGAGAAATTAAGATATTCAAGTGAAGAGCAATCTGGAGTTCAGAGACCAGACAGGTCAGTATGTACTGCATTTTTATGGACACAAATATGTACTATGCAAACTGGCATTTCCAATAATTGCCTCTGATAAATAGCGGCATGCTACAGTGCTCTGAGGTTTCATCGTGGCTTTAACATTAAGAGGCATACAATAACTTGCAAGTGCAATTTTTCAATTTTTTTCCCTTAGAGCTAATCTTCGCAGATTGTCAGAGATGATAATGATTATTGTTCACTCAGGTAGATCTGGCCTGGCACAAGACTGCAGAAGGAAACAACCTAACAATAACATTAGCCCTTTTCTCTTGCTGGTGGGGACGGAGATAACTGTGGAGGGGCTGTTCTGGGGAAACTTGTCCACATTTCTAGGACAAGAAAACTTCATCCAATAGATTGATCAATTCTCACAATGGCACTAATGTGTGTCACCATGTGTGTTAATGTGTTTTATATTAATTTTATTTTTGTTTCTTAAACCTTTATTTAAATTTTTTTGCTCAAAAAGTAATGCATAATTGTTTAAGCAAATCAAATAATTCAGAATGCAAATAATAGTTTCTCCCCTTTTCCCTCCAATCCCACCATTTTGAGTTTGCCATTTTTCCTACATTTGTTTAAAAACATCTAAACGCAGTCACATATATAGGCTGCTTTTCCCCCCCCCATAAGGTAGGTCTCCTTATTAGATATGGATAGGTACCTCTCTCATGCCAAGAAAACAAACTCACACCTGTGTTCCGAGCTATAATAAATAACTGAAGCTATCATGTCAAAGCATGCTATCTACTGTGTGACAGGCACTGATCCCAGCTCCTTAGTTGTACCTTACCTCTTATAGCAAACCTACAAGCTAGGTATCATCATTCCCACTTTATAAATGAGAAGACTGATGCTCAGAGCAGTTAAGCAGCTTGCCACTGGACATGAGACCTGTGAGGGCAGAACCCCTGATTTTTTGTTCACCAAAGTATCCCTAGCACCCAACACTGTGGTTGGCATGCAGGATAGCTTGATGCATAGATGCCAACTATGCTGGAGTTGCATGGGTTCATGTGGACAAAAGTGGTGGAGCAGGATTTGAACCCAGGAGTGCCTGCTCTTAGCTATCTTGAGGAAGGTAGTGGCATTGAGGAGAGGGTATAGAGCTTCACACCTGGGGGTCTCCCTTTAGCCCATGGGAATCAACAAAGCTCCCCTTCTGAGCCTGCCCAGACTGCTGGTGGGGAAGGTGTCTCTGAAGCCTGGTAGGTTGACCTATAACCCCGGTAGAGTTCCTTCCTCAGGGTACTGCCCAAACGTTATTTATCCAACGTCCCCATGAAAGTGACTCTTGGTGTCCAGATTGTCTACAAAGGAGACAAACAGCAAAGCTTTCTGGCGACTGGCCAATGGTCAGTGCTTCTGTCTTCCTGATTGAGAGAAACAAATAAAAAAACGAGTGAAAAACACCTGCTGGACAACCAAGCAGTATCTCGGTGACTCTCCAAATGTTCGGCTGATTTTTCACATGAAGACACTGAGGCTCAGAGAGGTGCAATGACTGGAAACAGCTCTGAGGGCCTGAGCCCACATGGTCTGATGGCCAGTCCAGGCTTTTCCCGCATCATCATCTGTGAAATGCCTTCCTGTTTCACTTAAGAGCTCAAGATTTTGGTCAGTGAGCTCACAGGGATGTGCTGGGGCCACTTGCACTGCTATTAACACCAGCAGCTGCCTTTTCAGATCTTAATGCCCAGAAGCTAAGACAGCATAAGAAGAAATTAAAGATGAATACATGAGTTGTTTTCACACTATGATATATTACAAAAAAAAAAAAAAGCCCCAAGAACAAGTATGCTTGGCTTTTCGTTTTTGTTTTTTGGTAGCAAAAGCTTTGGGAAAAAACATAAGACTTAAGTCAAACTAATGAACTGAAATCCAGAGAGAAGGAAGGGGCTGGCTGAGTACAAGTGGGGCGGTGGTGGTGGTGGGGAGCCAGCTTCCTGGGAGGATCAGGATAGAGAAGAAGAGCTTTGTGACTTAGAGGGGAAAGGAGGTAACTGAATTCTCATCCTGGCTGGGCAGCATGCAGAGTCAAGAGACAAAAACAACATCTGAATGGCCCCAGGTTGCTTGAGAAGAGGGATCCTCTTGGAAGTGGAATTACAGGCAGAACCTAGAAGCTGCATGACCCAGAGGAACTGATGCAGGCCTAATAGGAGCAGCATCACATGCACCCAAAGCCAGCAGCGTGGGCTGAGAGATAAAAGCTTTCTAGCAATGCAGGCAGGATCTGTGAGTATCGGATCATGGGGCTGAGTTCTGGACAGTGAGGAGTTCCTGCACCCAGGCTATGGGAAAGGCGGCCTCTCCTGAGACATGCCAGACAACAGTGGTTTTACGACTATCACATCGGCTTATACTCAGCTATAGCTACAGGGTGAGAAGGCTGGTGAAGAGGAGAAGGACACTACAGTAACGCATCACATAACAACATTTTGGTCAACGAGGGACTGCTTTTATGACTGTGGTCCCATACGATTACAATGGATTAAAAGCAAAAAAATTGTTTGCAATGTTGAAAGAAAAGGCTAGACCCAACGATGATGCAGCATTTATTGTGAGCTCTGAGTGGTTTAAATAGGCGAGGAGGCTTAGCATGCTGTCCACCGCCATGTCTTCTTGGCTGGGGTCCAGAGTTAGCAGGGGATCGAGGGGTGTGGGAGCTCAGAAGCCCAACCAGCCCACTCCCACCTGCCCCTGCACACTGACACATGCACACATACTCGTGTGCACAAACTCACTCCCCTTCTCTCCATTTCTCTTTATCTCTCTTTCCTCCCACTCCCCGTGTGTGTGTGTCTCTGTCTTTCTTCCTCTCTTCTTCTCTCTCTCCCTCTTCCTCTCTCCATTTCATTATTTCTTTCAAGCTTTATCTCTGGATCTCTTTATGTTTCTATTCTCCCCCCACCTCCCCTTCTCTTCCTTCCCTCTGTCCATTTTTTCCTCCCTCCCTCCTCCTGATGTCTGGTCTCCCTTCCCCAACCCCTCCAACATTCACACACTTGGCACACACACACACACACACACTTTATATTTTATATTAATTTTTACTGTACCTTCCTATGTTTAGACATATTTAGACAGTATTTAGACAAATACGTACTATTCTGTCACAATTGCCTACAGTTTTCAGTCTAGTAACACGTTGTACGGGTTTGTAGCCTTGGAGCAATAGGCGGTCCCATACAGCCCAGGCGTGTATAAGCTGCACCATCTAGGTTTGTGCAAGCTCATTCCACGATGTTCACACAACAGTGAAATCACCTAACAATGCATTTCTCAGAATATATTCCTATCATTAAATAGCAAATGACTGTACTTATTATACTTTTTTATAATTGCATATACTGTCTCAAACTCACTCAATACAAAACACCAACATCTTGAAAGCTGGAGCTGAATTGAGGGTCTGTAAGTGTTTTGGGGGCTTTTGGGCACATTTTCGGAGTCTGCTCCCTCACAGCCTCCCGTCCTGTCCTGCCCCCCCCCCCCCCCCCCCCCCCACCGCAGCTCACACATGCACAGCTGCCACTGCTGCCCCTCGAGTTGCAGGTCCTCATCTCCCTTCAACCAGCCTTGTCAGAATTAAGTGAAAGCAACCAGTCCTAAGGATGTTCCCCTGCTTTTCCTCCACTTGGCAGCTTGTTAATTCTGAAGAAGAGGATTGCATTTGAATGCAAGTATTGCCTTTATCTTATTGTGGTGCTGTTCTCTGGCTTTCCTGCCACTGCTTTGAATAATCAGTATGTGAAAGAAGAAAGAAAAAAGAAATGCTTAACCTCTTTATTGGCCTTCAGCGTGGAGGCTCCGATGAGCTGTCACAAAGAGCGTTCCGTAACAAATGAGATTATACCTCTCTTCATTATCCACCCTTTTCATCCATGTACAGTAGCAATGCAGAGACCTTCGGGGATCCCATCAACCAAATCCCCGGTTAGAGATGTTTAAACTCCAAACTCCACACTCAGTTGCACCTGTTCCTTCCAGGCCACTGCGGTAAATTTGGGGTTTGTATACAACGCCTTAAATTTTTATTTTAAAGTAAATGGAGGTTTGTTTTGAGATTGAAAACTTATTTCAACATGCAGCCCAGATAGCACGGCCACAAATGGAGTGTATATGCAACAGGATCCCAACTTGAGATTTTCGTTTTAGCTTAGCACATTCAAAGCAATAATCTACATTGTGCCAAGCCAAGTGGCGAGTGACCATGCTAGGAGGATTAAAGGATTATTTTTTCTTAATCCACTGGAACTCCAATCCTGGCCCCTCTATCAGTAACATTAATAACTGTAATGGACTGAATTCACAGACCTCTTTTCTTCAAGGTCCTCAAAATGTTTTGGCCAAATGTCACTTACCAAATCACAGATTAATTTTTTGAAGCTGGAAAGAGTCTCAGAGATCAACCAGACAAAGTCTCTATGGAAAGATAAAGTTTGAGGCTCAGGAAAGTTCTCTGATTTGGTCCAGGTCTTGCATCCCCTTACTGACAAAGCAGCACTCAACCCAGGCCCTTGGATTTGGGGGCTGGGTGCTTTCCTGTACTCCCCTGCTCCTCAAGGTGTGGTCTGTGGGCCTGTGGCATCAGCGTCACCAAGGGGCTTGTCAGAAATGCAGGATATCAGGCCCCACCCCAGATCCAGAAAATCAAAATCAGCATTTTACAAGAGTCCCGGCGTCTGTACACGTTGAAGTCTGAGAAACTCTGCTCTCCATCTCACTGCCTTTGCCCATAGCTCTGTGACCTTTGCACTTGACCTCAGACCATTTTCTGGACATGCCCAAGAAAATACAATAAAATAAGTACAGTAATCAAGTGGAAAGAACATTCTCTACTCAGAGAAAGTGTTATGATGACATGTGACATGACAATGGGGAAAAAGATTAGAAGAGGACTTCTCTGGAGTTTTTATGGAGAACTAATGCTGTCCACCTTGGAAAACAGGCTCCTGCCCTGAACAAAGTTATAATGAGGAGGGGAGAGAAATCTAGCATCCTGGGAGAAAAAAAATAGAACCAGTAATCTAAACTGGGATGTAAAGAATTGAGGGAAAACTGACAGTGGGACACCCCTCATTCATCCCCCTCTCTATTGCAGAGAGAAGTTTCTATAATGTTGACCAACTCTAATCCTTTAGTGACCACCACACCCTACCCCGCCACCTGCAGGGTAAAGTCTGAAGTCCTCTGAGTAGTCCCCGGAGTCCCTCCTCAGCCTCAGCATCCTCTTTGTTCATCACCCCCTTGTCACACGCTTGTGCCCCAGGGACACTGGGCTGCTTGCAGCTCTCCAGTCTGCCATCTGTTTGCTCATCCCTGGGCCTTTGCAAGAAGCTTCTGCATGAATGCGTCCCCCCTTCCCCAGCCCCTCCTCTGGCTAATCTTTTCTCATCCTTATGATCTCTGACTACATGCCACCAGGAAACAGCTTCCAACATTTGGTTAAGTGCCCCTCCTCTGTACTGCCATTATGCCCTTTGTTACCAACTGGATATTCATGTTTCCCCAAAATTCATATGCTGAAGCTCTAACTTCTGATATATGGTATTAGGAGGTGGGGCTTTGGTGAAGTAATTAGATGAGCTCATGATGTGGAGCTCCATGATGGGATCAGTGCCTAAGAAGAGAAAGAGACATCAGAGTTTTCTCTCTCTCTGCCACATTAAGACAGTCAGGCCACATCCCAGATCCAGAAAATCAAAATCTGCATTTCAACAAGAGCCCCCAGTCTGCAAGCCAGAAAGTGGGCTCTCACCAGGAACCCACGGTACCTTGATCTTGGACTTCCAGCTTCCAGTTCGGTGAGAAAGAAATGTCTGTTGTTCAAGCCACACAGTGTGTTGTATGTACTTTGTTCAGCAGCTTGAGCAGACTGAGATATGCTGTGTGCCTCACTATCTTCTCTCCTACAAGTGACAGGCTTCTTAAGGGCAGGGAGCGTGCCTCTCACTGTCCATCTCCAGAGCACTGAGTTCAGCACAAAGCACACATTCTATAAATGCTTGTTGAATGAAAAAAGAGTGTGTGAATGAATGTGTGCATGCCGGAGATGGAAGTAGAGCTGGGTCCTGAAGATAGATTTTCATAGCTGTGGAGAGGAGGAAAGGTGTAAGTGTAGGTGCAGAAACAAAGGCGGCGATGAGTGCATGGAGAGAACTGGGGAAGTGGGAAGGATCCGGAGGACTTGTCTAGGATGAGATGAGAGAAAATGGGATTTGGGGTCAAGCAAACGAGGTTGATTTTTTTATTGTTACTGCTGTCAATTTTTAAAATATTTTATTAAAGTATACTGTAGATCAAATACTTTTGCACCGTGAGAGCATGGTATGAGGAATTTTCACATACATACACTGCTATGGGCTGAATTGTGTCCATCCCCACTCCCCACCAAAAAATATATATGTTGAAGTCCTAAATTCCCAGTACCACAGGAACAAAATGACAGTAGTAGCTAACAGGTATTACGTGCTTACCATCTGCAAAGTGTTGTGGTAAAGGTTTTATATTGCTAATCCTCACAACAACCCTAAGGGAATATTCTGTCAATATCATCCCCGTTTGAGGAAATTAAAGAGGAAACCGAGGCACAGAGAGATTAAAAAACTTGTTTTTGGTCACACAGCTAGTAAGTAGTAGATCTGGTTTCAAACCTAGCTAGACATACTGACACCAGTTCACCCCAGTTACTGTGCTTAGAAGAAAGACGAGTCAGCTGAAGAGGAGACAACCTGAGCTCCTTCCGCCCTCACTCCCTAGTCTCCAAATAAACTAGCCTAGTGCTTTCTGTTCCATTGTTTAAAATTCCTCAAGCTATGGTGCTGGTGTCTTCAGAACTGAACAAGTCTTTGCCATCAGTAAGTTCCTCCTGGTGCCTAACCTTGAACACTGGTTGCATTCTAATAAAGGATGCTGTCTCCTCTTCCTGTTCTGCTGCCTGGGGAGCTTGGATCAGCTGCCAGCCTTCATTATCTCACATCCTTAGAGCAAATGTATTTATTAGCAGTTGTTTCAATTACTTAAAAATGTGGACTGCTTTCACTTTTGCTGCAGTTCTGGCCTTTGAGTCCAAGGTCCTCCTTCAAGGCCACTTTTCTCATGGGCAGCTCAGGTTTCTCCTTCTCTCTGGCACACGGAGCCCCAGTATAGCTCATAGAAGCCTCTTGCACTCACAGTCCTGGCAGGTCTAGGGGGAGACAAGATTACATTTCCTCGAATGTGCTTCCATGCATATTTTGCAATTTCAGAGTTGTCCGTGAGCCTGAAGAAATGTCTTACACTGAAGCAAATAAAAGACACTGACAGGTGCAAAATTCTGAACCACCAGAATTGAGCCAAAGGGCTCTCTAGGCCTTTCTCCTCAAACAATTTTGTTTCCTTCCTATTGTGCTCCAGATTCATCTCTCTGTGTTATTTTTATATTTTTTTCTCATAACTGTGCATTTATAAAATAGCACCTCATGTGCACCCAGCAAATGTGCAAACTGTTTCATAATTAAAGAAATTCCTATTCCCTAAAGCCTGGCGCGTGTGGTTAAAACACGATTTGTTCAGCGTTTTAATGGATATTAAAGGGCCAGTGTTTTTGTGGATAAAGAGCCAGAGGAGCCCCACTCACTTTCAACAGCTGAAACGATGCTCAGAGCATCTGCCCATTATGTTTGAAGTCCTACATTGTCATTATCACGTTATCATGTTTATTTTTGACCAAGAAAAACTCGTCAGTGATACAGGACTGTTCTTTAGAGAGACAGAAAAAGGCCGTTTGGGGACAATAAAGTGCTAAATCTAGAAACATTCTGATTTCCTAATTATTGGGGTTTTTTTTCACCCAAGTCATCTGTGAGACATTTCTTGTTCCATAGCAGGTGTCTGGGCATGAACATCATAACCTAATTAATCACTGTGGTTATTTATAGGTATGACTTACATGTAGAATGCTAATAATAATCATACCAATAATTACGGCTACCAAGAAAGAAATCATCATGTATTGAGCTTTATGATTCACAAAATAATTTCACTTAACTTTATTTTAGACTCTCTCAATGACCCTGAGGCAGGTAAGGTAGGTTTTAGTATTTCATTTTATAGGTAGGGACACACAGAGAGATGATGTGAGTTTCCAAATAATACACAGTTGGAGGGATAAAGTCTTGCAGGCCACATTTGCTTCTAGATTGGCAGGAGAATGACTATAATCTCATGGGTGAGGAATTACCTACAGAGTTTAACTATTTAAACTATCTATAGACAGTGAATATCTCTGTAGAAAGTGAACAATCTCAGGACCCAGCTGTTCCCTATCCTGTAGGTGAAATCAGCAGAAATTGTCCATCACATCTGCTACCTCAGGAGCTCTAATCTGAGACTTGTGGTTGTCTGATTGGTTTCAGGTTTTTTTTTGTTGTTTTATTTGTTTGTATGTTTGTTGTTTTTTTAAATACATTCTATTGATTTTTTACAAGAGAGGAAGGGAGAGAGACAGAGAGTCAGAAACATCGATGAGAGAGAAACATCGATCAGCTACCTCCTGCCCATCCCCCACTGGGGATGTGCCCGCAACCCAGGTACATGCCCTTGACCGGAATCGAACCTGGGACCTTTCAGTCCGCAGGCTGACGCTCCATCCACTGAGCCAAACCGGTTTCGGCTGGTTTCAGTTTTGAGGCCACAAGTCCTCAGACTTTCAGAACATGATACCAGACCACTTTTGCCTCATTTAGGTAATGGAGTAAAATGGTTTTAATGTACTCCTTCTGTGAGAAATGTGGGTGACCTATTTCCTTTATTAGTGTCAATAATTCACATTAATATTTGGATAGCGCCTGAGTTTGTCTAAGCAGATTCACTTAAAATATTTGATTCTGTCATAGACCCTATGATCTAGCTTGGGTTCATAGTAATATTTCCATTTACTAGATAAGAAAGCCAAGATACAGTTAATAAGACAATATTTAAGTACTTACAGCATGCCTACTATGTGGCAGGCATTACACTGCGTGCTAGAGGTACAATGATAAGGAAAAGCAGGTGCAATCTTGCCTCTTATTATTCACTGTCCAGTGTGGGGATTAGACAAGCGAATAATCATACCAAACATGTAAATTTTCTACTGAATTTGATATTGCTTTCATCCACATATTCTATCAAAACACTGTACAAGTCATCTGTTTTAAAAACATGTCAGGCTTTTTTAAAAACATGCCAAGTTTTTGTTTTTTAACAATATTTTATTGATTCTTTTACAGAGAGGAAGGGAGAGGGATAGAGAGTTAGAAACATCGATGAGAGAGAAACATCGACCAGCTGCCTCCCGCACACTCCTCACTGGGGATGTGCCCACAACCCAGATACATGCCCTTGACCGGAATCGAACCTAGGACCTTTCACTCCACAGGCCAATGCTCTATCCACTGAGCCAAACCGGTCAGGGCCATGCCAAGTTTTTTATTAAAAAAAAGAAGAATATAGTGCTCTGGGAACCTAGAATATGGATTTGGTCTTGTTGAGAAGACCCAGCACAGCGTTCCTGGGGAAGTAAAGTGATCTGAAGAAACAGGAGGTAAGTAAATGGAAAGGAAAGGAATCAATGTTCCAGGCAGAGGGGAGAGCACATGAAAAGGCCCTGTGGTGGGAAGGAGCTCAACATGACAACTGGAGGTCAATGTGACTGGATAGTAGAGCATGAAAGAACAGATCTCACCATGAAACTGTTATGTAAAAGTCTTCAAACTTTTATTCTAATAACAATGAGAAGCCATAAAGGATCTTAAAGCATGGGGAATTAAGGGCACAATTTTATATGTATTTTGGAAAGATCATTCCAGATACAGTGCATAGAACACATTAAAAGAGGCCAAGCCCGCCCTGTATGGCTCAGTGGTTGAGGGTCGACCTATGAACCAGGAGGTCACGGTTCAATTCCCGGTCAGGGCACATGCCTGGATTGCAGGCTCAATCCCCAGTGGTGTGCAGGAGGCAGCAGATCAATGATTCTCTCGCATCATTGATGTTTCTACTTCTCTCTCCCTCTCCCTTCCTCTCTGAAATCAATAAAAATATATTTTTTTAAAAAATAAATAAAGGAGGCCAAGATGGATGGAGGTTGAATAGTTAGATGATATTGCAGATGTCCAAGTGAAAGAGGTTGGACTGTGGATATGGACAGCAGATGTAGTTGAGAGATTTTGAGTAGATACACTTCATGGAACTGGATGATAGATTGAATATGGGGCTGAGTATAAAGAAGTTAAGGGTGACCCCAACACTCCAGGCTTGTTCAACTGGGTTCATGGTTGTACCATGCAGAGTATTGTAAGAAGTCCAGATTTGTGGGACAAAGACCATGAGTTTGGTTTGGGATGTGTTGAGTTTGCGATCCTAAAACATTCAACAAAGGGGCCAAGTAGAGTTGGTTCATGGAGGTGGAACACAGAGGTCTGGGTTGGAGATACAAATTTGTGAGTCGTGATAATTAGAGCTATAGCTGTGGATGAGAAAAGACTGCCCAGAGAGATTATAAAGTGAGAAGAAATGAAGGTTCAGGAAAGAGACTTTGAAAGAATCTATAAAAAGGAGAGAAAGAATGGCCTAAAATCCTGAAGGACTATAAGAGGACTGGTTAATGGTAGATAGAGAGATTTTCAAGAATGAGGGAATTGCTAAGTAGTGCTGAGAGGTTAAGTGATATAAGAATTGAAAAACACCTACATTGAATTTAGGGACATGGAGTTTATTCATAGCCTTAAGAGTGGGAGCCAGATACCATACTACAATGGGTTGGAGAGTGGAAGATAAAGACCTGGTGACAGCGAAATAGCAATTTCAGTGTTTGGTTCTGAAGCACACTTAGGCTCTAAGGCACATGTACTCAAAGAATATAAACATAAAAAAATACTAGATAATAAAAGCCAGTTTTTAGTTTGAATGTGAAAATATGTATGAAGCCAACCATACTGTGCTTTGCAGTTTATCTCACCTTCCTCTTCTGCCACCTCTTCTCTAGCCACTCAAGCTGCTCTCAGGCTTCCCACTCCAGCCTGAACCCTTGTCCTTGGGCCCATTGGCTCCCTGTCTCCACTACTTAGCACCCCAAACCTCTTTTAAAATGCTGTTACATTGAGAAAGGACCTGGTAAACCAATTCTCACTAAGTTGAAAGTGAATGATAGCAGAGTGTGTTAGCCCTCTGGCCTAGGGGTTTGCTTTTTCACTAGGGACAATTCCTTGTGTGAGGGGCTAGGGATACCATGTAAGATAGGCAGGTATAAAGTAAGGGACTATAGTAAGGGGATAATATCGTGGAGTGGGAATAGCACTAACATGCTAGATAACCTCAAAGAAGCCATGTCATCTCTCTGGGACCCGATTTTTCATTTGTCAGATCTGGGATTGGATGATATCTCCAGGCCCTTCCAGCCCTGGCGTTGTAGGTCTCTGTAGTGAATCCAGACCCTGTCAGTGGCATGGCTTCTTGGGAAAGGAAAGAAAGGAAAGAAGGAGAAGGAGAAGAGAGAGAGAGAGAGAGAGAGAGAGAGAGAGAGAGAGAGAGAACACAAACAGGCATTTCTCCTGCCTCTAGGAAGATGGTTTAAAGTTAGATTGGGCTAGAATAGAATCAATGGAGGTGTATAAATCACCTCCATTTTAAGCACTCAGAGAAGCTATTTTGTAAAAAAGAAAAAAGAAAAAAAGAACTCCTGAAGGCAATCTCCAGTAAAGTGCAGAGTCCTTTTGTAGAAGACATAAATGCCCCTGGATTTATCCCTTTTTAATCGCCTAAATGTTCATCTATCAGGATTCCATAAGGCACTAGGTACATTTGTGCCAATAACAATGTGTAGTAAAGAAATGTTTGAGATACTCTGATAGAGATGAATGTTTGACTTCTTTCAATTCTCTCTCACACTGCATTTGCCTTTGAAAAGCATTTTTCCTTTGAACTCCAGCTTTTGAAATATTCCTTGAGAAGTCACTTCATGTATAGACAGCGGAGAAGATGCGCTGTTAACAAGGAGCAGGATATGACACGTATCCAAAATACCTCCCCTGATTAAGAAACATAGTCTGGAAACCGATGGATGGTATGTAACAGGTAAGCACCTCTGTGTCTGAGCTCTGGTTTGGGCAAAGGCATTCCAGTAAACCATGTGTGGCTTCAGTGTTTCTGTCCTGGTTGGCTTCCCCTCCCAACACATTAAAAGAGGCCAAGCCCGACCAGTATGGCTCAGTGGGTGAGCCATACTCTTCCTGGTACAACCATGAACCCAGATGCACAGCCTGGAATATTGGGGTCACCCTTAACTTCTTTATACTCAGCCCCATATTCAATCTATTATCCAGTTCCATAAAGTTTATCTACTAAAAATCTCTCAAATACTTCTGCTCTCCACAAAGTGGTTTATAGTCACCACTTCCTTCACTTGGAGAAGACAAGTTGTCCACGTTAATCCTTTAGTTAGCTTTCTGCATCAACATAAAACACATGGTGCTCCATGCTTCAGTAAGACGGACAAGGTGTTCCAGTCCCTGTGTCCCCGTTAGAGCATTCTGTGGTGACTGCTCCCAAACAAATGCTTCATGCTGTGCACCTCTCCTAGCTCACATGGCACCCTCCTCACTCAATGAACCTGGACAAAGCCTTCTGATCCCCTGCCAGCAGCCACCTCTGTGTTGTTTAGTACTTCCGTCTCACTCTGTGCCGGGCCACACCAAGCTGGGCTGGTGTTTGCTGCCCCTCCTCCACTGTTTGCTGTCCATCCAGAAGAGCAAGAGCAGCTGGACAGATCTGTTGGCTCAGGGCCAGCGCTGGAGACAAGATGATTAAGGAAGATAATGATGAATGAAGGACTCACAGGTGAAAAATAACTTCTTTGGAATCTGTATTGATCTGCCAGCTGAGGTCTTTTTCATGTGGAACCTAAATTTGACATTTCAAATTGAACCTGACTCTTGAATAGCTCAGGCAATTTTAGGACTGGCAGTGATTTTAGATGGAACCTAGGACAGAACCTCAAAGGGGAAACTGAGTCTCAAGACCTGGAAGTGACTTGCCTAATGTAACACAGGGGATCAATAGTAAAGCCAGGGCTAGGACTCGGTTCTAATGTTTAGGTCACGATCTCAGGCTGCAGGATAGTTTCCTTTTGCCAGACCCAGATCCTATCCATGAGCCAATGTTGTCAGGCCACACCAATCTAATCTGGACCTTGGCTTCAAAAGGGGTAGTTGGAAGAAAGTGTGCAGGAGGGAGCATGGTGCTTGGGAAGGAGGAAACCAATCTTATAAGAAGTAGCCAAGAAACTGCTTCTCTCGTTATATACATAGGCCTGGGGAAAGGTATAAGATCGTGCCTCAAATACATAGTCTCCGTTTGGAGAGATTTGTCTTTCCTAAGAAGCAAGGGGATAATATCTGAGTTTGGGGATAATATCTGAGAGGTTAAGTGATATAAGACTTGAAAAACACATACATTGTTTAAGACATTGAGACATGGAGTGTTTGAAGCATTTCACTCAGGGCTTTATTTCTCCATGAAGTGAAGAATATGAGGATGGAATGAAACTCCACCAGATAGATTTGGGCAGTCAAAGGCAATGGTGGGATGGCACCCTCTCCTAATGGTAGTCAAGCATAGGACCTGGATTGGAGAGAAATGAAAATTGCGTGGAAGTATAGCAGGAAGGGTCCCACAGAATAGGAGATTCGATTCCCCAATTCAAATGCAAGATGCCCTAGCAGCCCCTACCAGCCCCATCTCAGCGATCAGTTAACACCTTGGCATGAGCTATTACTGCAAGGTTCCTGACCTGCCAAGAACTGGGCAGAGGAAGAGGGCGAAGGTCAAGGCTGGGAAAGTCGCACTCTGCCTGCTTCACACAGCCCAGACTACAGATTGTAGAGCTGTGGTTCATGGAAAACAAAGCATCACCTCACTTTCCCATTCTCAAACATAGGCTCTTGCATCCCCTTGTTAATGGGAAAGGATCCACTGAGGAGAGTCATCAGGACCCCAGTCATACAATGAACAGTCGCATTGCTCATCTGTACCTTCAAAACAACGAACACAATGTGCCAAGTGCTATTCTAGGCACTAGGCTACCAGGGTGACTAAGGCACAGCCCTGCCTGAGTTGGGCACATCTAGCAGGGGAGACAGATGCCCACAGAGCTAACTGTAATGAAATTGGATAAAGACTATACAAAGGGAAGAAAAATGAACTAAAATTTTCTACTAACCTACTATGATCTAGTAACTTTAATCTATTCGTTCATTAACTCATTCAAAAGATATTTATTAAATGTCTCAGGAGCTGTGCTAAGAATACAAAGATGAGTAGAAAAGATATTTTCCCTTGAAGGAATTGCATCCTACAAGAAAAAGATAAATGGGTAAACAGTAAGTTAAAAAAATATTATTTCAGAAGGCAGTGCATGCAAAGAAGATATTCTAAGGAGTCAATTCTCATCTCAAAATGTCTTGAGTTTTAGATAAGAGAGTACATACTGTATGAGTCTATTTATATGGAGTTCTAGAATAAGCAGAACTAATCTATGAAAAAAATCAAAACAGTGATGGTGTTTGGCAGGGAGGGCTGTGGTGGCAGTTCTCTGGACTGGGAAGGAACATGAGAAAACTTCCTGGGTGATAGTAATATTCTAGATCTTGATAAGGGTTTGGTTATTAATGTCAAATCTCATTGAAGGTCAAAACTCACTAACGATTTGTTTATTTTATTGTTTGAAAGTTTCACCTAAAGAAGAACTCTAAACAAATATTAAACTCTAGATAATGATATACATGATGAATATTTGGGGGGAGGTATACTTACATCTGCAACTTACTTTGAATTGTATCCAAAAAATAAGATAGGTAGTTGGATGGATAGAGAAATGAATAGATGAATAGAGATGTGTTAAAGCACACCCAGTAAAATATCAATTATAGAATCTAGGGAGTGGGTATACAGGGGCATAATGCTTTCAACTTTTCTGAGAGTTTGAAAATTTTCAAAATGAAATATTACAGGAGTAGTGAATGAGTCTTGAAGATGAAATAGAAATTCCCCCAGGCAAACAGGATGAGAAAAGACTAACCTAACACCATTTTCAACTTCCCAACCCTCATTTGCCTTTCCAGCCACCTCTATGGAGTCTGAAATAGCCAAATATTTACTTACCTCCTTGCTGCCCAAGGTAGCCACGTGGCACAGTTCTGGCCAATGAAGCATTAAAAGAACTCTGCTGGTTTTTCTGGAAAGGCTTTTGCTGAGTTGGTGCTGCCCTTTCCTGACCTGGCTCCAAATGTGGTACATGGGGCTGCAGCAACCCCTTGCAACCATAAAGGCAACTCTAAATGAACCAGCCTCCTGCCCTGACTTTACTGAGCCACAGAACCAACCAGTGTCAGCAGCCACCCATCTTCAGGCTTCTTGCTGTGTTAGAAAAATAAATCCTTATTTGTTTTAGCCACTGTTGGGCAAGTTTTTTGTTACTTGCAGCTGAAACATAGTCAGCACAAGACAGAAGTGTAGAAGAGCCTGGTTTTCCAGCAATTGCAAGCAATCTGATGGCTAAATACAGAGTTTAGGGAGGAAAACATGGAATAGGTAGGAGATGTAGCCGTAGAAATAAGAAGTCAGACCCTGGAGGGCTCTTCATGCCATGCTAAGGGCTCTGGATTCGCAGAAGGTAGTAGAGCATGGGGGTCACTGGATCAGACTGCCTTTTAGAGCAGTGCTTCTCAAACTCTTCACAAGATTAGAATCATCTGGCATTATTTCCAAGTCACACGTCCAGAGATTCTGACTTAGATGTTATTGTTGCCTTGCCCATATTCTCTCCTCTATCTGTAGCTCCTATGACCAGTTCCATGCACACAGACAGCTTCTTGTCTCAATGCCTCTAATTCTCTGCCTGATAGCTTTCTCTGGTCACACAAGCATGATGGGCGAACCCCTGAGAGAGGCCAGAAGTATCAGAGATTTAATGCTCCTAAGAGCAACCTTGGACCGATGAGCAACAGGAGCTGGTAGATAAATACTCCGGTTTCCTCGCTTAGGAGGAATCTGAATTGTGTAAGAGAATTCTGAAGTGTGTGCCTCGCAGCCTCTCAGATCCCTTTGGTGGTGAGTCCCACTTACCCACAGAGTAGGATTAATATACCTTTTGTTGGCTTTTCTTTCTTCCCTGTTTCCCTTTCTTAACCCCTCACCCGTGCACTATTGGGATCACCGTTCAAACTCCTGGCACACAAATCCTTGTCTAAGGCTCTGCCTTTGGCAGAATCCAAACTAAGACACTGATTCAGAAACCTGGGGTGGGGCCCGGGAATCTGCATTTTAGACACTGCCACTCTAAGTCTTCAGAGACGTGGACTCAGTCACAGTTGCTCTACCACAAGTAACATTTCCTGTTGACGCTGTCAGACAAATTAGTAGATTAGAGTGAAATTTTTCACTGTCAAGCAGATTTTTTCAGTTGAGTTAAAACCAAGAGATTTAGCAAATTGTATAGCTAATTCAGTTAATCTATGAAAAGTTTCCAAACATAAGCATTTTCAAAGTAAGACCTAACTACAATGGCCTCAAAGCAGCTCACAACCTTGAAAGTGGTAATCAGGGGATTGTCAAAACCCCATGACATAAATAAATAAGATAAAGAAAGAATCCTGAATATTCCTTACCTCATAACACCCAGAATAATTTTATTTCTAAATTTAGTAATATTTAGTATCTATTCATTTAGTTGGTTTCAACTGAGGGGATTTATCTTTTCTGAAGAAAAAAAAAGCAAAACTAGATCTTATCAACTGAAGCAATAATTTGAATTGTGTTCAGGTGCCAGGTAAAAGCTGTCCCCTGTTGCTTTAACATTCCATTACTAGGAGAAGAGATTGTTCAAACGTTTTGATACCATGACTTGCCCTCAAATTAGGATCCAGGGAGGAGGAGCTGGGGAAAAAGTGAACACAAGAGGAGCCAGAGTGGGTTGTTGGATTCCTCTGATGAGGCCAACTCAAGGGCCATGCGCATCTGGCCCTCTTCTTAAAAAGCCCAGGTAAGCCCTAGTTGGTTCGGCTCAATGGCTAGAGCATCAGCCTTCAGACTGAAGGGTCCCAGGTTCGATTCCAGTCAAGGGCATATGCCCAGGTTTCAGGCTCGGTTGCCAGTAGGGGGCATGCAGGAGGCAGCCGATCAATGATTCTCTCTCATCACTGATGTTTCTAATCTCTCCCTCTCTGAAATAAATAAAAATATATATTATTTTAAAAAGGCCAGGTAAGGTGACCAAAACAAGAAAGACAGTGTCCCTGATTGTAAGCTGTTGCTCGTGAATTTTGAGAAGCATCATTTAAAGATGTTTCCAACTGCAGTTCCAGAGGGCCAACTATTCCCAACAAAGAAGACTTTCGAGTTGCCTGGAACACTAGCACCTCACTAGTGTTGATGAGCAGCACACACTGTTCCCTGCACCTGCAGTTGCCCTAACATCGCATTCAGTCGGGTGGCCTAGTTTCTGTGCCTTTGTCAGGAGGAACCACAGCATTGTGCCCTGATGTTGTTAGAAGGGATTATATCTAATGCCATTGAAGACAGAATATTAGGGAGACTTCCAGTCAAAATCTTCTCTGCAACCCTTCCTGCTAATATTACTTCCCTTGCTATTGTGGGGGAAATGAAAATACAAGTTTTCAGAAAGTGTGGGCTACGGGTAAAGCTGCTGACTGATGGAGGATAAAGGAAGAATGCAAAAATACCGCCGAATCAGCGTTTCTTTAATCCTAACAGAAGGGACATAGGGAAGGTCTGCATCTTGACTCCTTGGATTAGCATTCACTTGGTGTGCTTTCCTGTGGTGGAAGAGTGAGTTTTTACTCAGAGGAAGCATGCAATGCCGCCACCTGAAAGTCGCAGGAAAAACCGAGGAAGAGGGCATTTTGGCAAACAGGAAAATAAGGAACAACTTCACCTATCCCTTGAGTTACAAGGGAAAAGGTTACTCACCAACCACAGACATTTCTTTGAGAGCCTACTACTTAGTATTTGCCAGGTGTTTTGCTGGTAATACAGAGATTCCAAGAGGTATCCGGCACAGTCTTAGCCCTGGAGAAATTCACAGTGTAGTCAACGAAAATGACAAGAACCTAAAAGATAAATAACAATCTGAGCATGCATATGCTATGTGATAAATGGCAACAGTATGGGTCAATAACATTATTAAGGTTCCGATAGATATCTCTTACTAATATACGAGGCATACTCTTCCCTAGGATATGTTATTACTGGGGGAGTATAGGAAAGATAGAAACTTAATTGCTTAGAGTAATTTTCATGTTTGCACATACATGCATAATGACATTATTGATCCTGGATGCGAGCTATCAGCAGAAGCAGTTGTGAAACCTGATGGGAGTTTGCACCTGGCAGCCAGGTTTCCCTCGTCATCAAGGAGCCACAGAAAGAACCCAAAAGAGCCTACAGCTCCCGGGCTGTGGCTGTGACTTAGAATGCTTACCAAACGGAATTAAAGCTGCTAGAAGATCAAGAGAGTTTGAACGACAGTATACAGCAACATTGAATAGGGAGGAGATTGCTTCCTTTATCTCCAGCCATCAAAGTGCTTCACAGATCAATATTAGGAGCTGCGTTTTATAAATCACATCATCATGGGAGATTGTGAATTGGCATGAAGGAAAAAAAAAAGGAAAGTTTATCCTTACTTTTTCTTCAAGAAATCTATTCAATGTGAAACTCAGGAGCTATTATTCGCCCCCCAAATAATTGTGCACATTAAAGAAAAGAATACTCTGTTCATTTACTGTGCTCATAAGGAGAATGTCGGAATTCTTAAAAAGTTTTGATTAAAGTGTTTTTAAACAGTAAAAATAACAATATTTCCAATAAAATAATGAATTTCTTTCTGTTAGCTGTTGAATTGTTTATTCCCATAACTGAATAATAATAGTACATCAAAGCCACCGGTCGTAATTAAATGATTTGTGAACACAGGTTAACAAATTAGTGTATCATGAGGTGCAATGGTCTAATTAGGATAAAAATGCTAGTCTTACCTAAAAGACTGACAAGATGTTAAAACAGGAAGGAATGGGTAAAAGCATCACGGAAAAGATTAGAATATCTACAGTAATATCATTTTTTTTTCTGCTACCTGCTTGAGAGGGGCTAAGAGCATCTTCCAGATCTTATATATACTCACACTGGTTTAACTATAGTCAAGAGAAGAGAAAACAACCAATAACTGTGAACATGCTGTTTTCAGGGTGAATGGGGAGCTACTCAAGTAACTGAATTATTTGTAGTTTTCATATGACAACCACCAGCATTTCAGTCCTCTGAAGGCACTGAAGGGAAAGTTCCCTTGAATTCCCCTTTTGCTCATGTAGGAACTAAGATTTTAAAAGGAAAAACAAAGAAACAAAAAACTCATCTCTCACCCTTAATATTAAGCATTTTCTATTTATCATCCATTTATTCACTACATATTTACTGGGCACCTACTATATGCCAAGCAAAGCATTAGGTTTTCTGAGGGACATGATGATGCATAAAGCATAGATCTTTTCTCCAAGAGTTTGCTTTTTAATTAGAAAAATGAGGCCATACAGCTAGAAACAGTAGGTGGTATAGACAAAGTACTGTAGGATTTCAAGAGAGAGACTGATAACTTCCCCCGGGGGGAATAAAGCCAGAGTGTCAAGGGCTTGGTCTTGACCCATGGGAAGTGATGGGGATGAAAAGCTTTGCAGACAGAGGAAGTGGCCTGCACAAAGGCACATGTAATTTATTATTTATTCTGCCACCAGTTGGGAAGTTTAATCCTAATTAGATCCCAGAAAAGAAGCCAATTTTGTGCTTATTTCCATTGGCAATGGAAGCATTGGGCAGCTGAAAAAATTTGCTCTCACAACAGCCAGTAACTTTAGTGGCCCAGCAGGGGTTTGGAGGTTCCAGAATTCTTTTAATCCTCAGTGATCATTTTAAACAACTGAGCCCCCTAAATATATACAAATCTCATATTTGAATGGATTTGGAAAAATAAAGAGGCCCGTGAAATGCACACAACATTCATTTCCTTTAAGTCTCTAAGCAATGCTTGGGATATTGTAGGGCACTTTAGGTCCTCATTATAGCTCCTCTGAGCAGGGAAAGCACTCTCTCAGTCCTTCCTCCTTTTTTACTCCACTAACATATCCTCCCTGCCGCCTTGGGAAACAGCCTCAAATTGCTGGCTAAACACAAAGTAAGGATGTGTTGAAGGAAGTTTCCTGTTCTGCCCATTAGTTGCAAGAGTTGCCAACAGTTGCTGGGCCGCATATATGTGTGTGCAAGTGTAAATGTTACAGCAAAGATCAAACTGGTTATTCATTCAAGTCAGGGCAGACAGGAAGAAACTATCAGCAAAGAAAAGTGATTTCCTTTTGGGCTTTTGCTCTGAAAGCTAAAATTTGTGTAATTAAATGAGACCTCCTGCCCTATCACTGGCACAAAGATGTTTTCACTTCACACCAGGGACCCCACAGCAAGCGAGCCATTAATACTCAGTCTCAAAACCTAAACCTGCCATCGGTTCAGTTATCCTTGCTGCGGTCATTCAGACCTTGCATCTGGCCACTGTTGTTCATCTCTCCAACCTAATATCATAAGCCAGTTTTTTTTTTTTAACTTTTACAGCGAATGATAATTAGGCACACCTTTGGAAGAATGTATTTTCCAGAATGAGTTGCCTGAGTAAAGAGAGAGTTAAAAAAAAAAAAAAAAAAAAAAAAACTTGAAAGTGATTCAAATGGGAGCCATGAAGTAATTAAAAGTTTGTAAAAGAAAGCTTCTTTCATGTGAACAGAACTGGGTTAGGATGACAGGAGTAAGGAGCACGTAGGGCAGAGGGGAATGTTGGCTTTCATCACTGTAATCGCTGCTCAGACTGCTTTCATAACTTACTGATGCAATCTGGCTGGTAGGGCCTCACAAGCTGTCCCCCTGACATCAAATGCCCACTGGAGAAGGCAGGAGAACTGTTGTTACTGCAGGCAGGAGTGATGGTTTGCAGGCCTGCTCAATCACCAACCTGATGTGGGAGATCTTGTGAAAGTCACTCCCTAGTCTTCAGTTCTCGCCTCTGTAAAATGAGACTATTGGACTAAATGAGGTTTAAGAAGGGAGACTGCATAATTCACTGTAAAAACCAGGACATTCTTTTATTTAAAATATATTTCTATTGATTTCAGAGAGGAAGGAAAAGGGAGATAGTAATATCAATGATGAAAATCATTGATTGGCTGTCTCCTGCATGTACCCCCCACTGGAGATTAAGCCTGCAACCTGGCATATGCCCTGACAGGGAATCAAATCAATCACTGAGCCATCCCCCTGCCAGGCTAAAAACTGGGGCACTCTTGCCAGGACAAATGTTAAACTAGATAGGATGTCTGCACAGCAAGTCAGGATGCATGGGCATAACCATCTCAAAGTCCCTTTATAACCGGGAGCTTGTGATTCCCAAGGCCCTGCTCCTAAGAGTAAACCCAAAACTTAATGACACTCTTAAATTTAAAGGGAAAACAGACTCAGTAACATAAAAAATAACTCCTTTGGAAAAGATATTTTAAATGAAATTTTAATGTTATAGAAGGGAGAGGTAGAAGCAATCTCATGTTAGACATTAAGAATCACTTTAAATTGTTTAGGAAGGGGTATTGAATTATTTCCTAGCATCTTTTGAGATATATTTCTCTATACATATACCGAAAGAAAGATATAGTCTATCACCTATCAATATACCTACCTAATTTGCATATAAAGTCATCTGAAATCAAAGTCAACTTTCTGCAATAGGCAAAATAAACCAAAATATTGTCAAAGAATAAAGCAAGACTTAGCCAAAATTGCAGTGAATTAGGCATTTTAGGCCAATTTTTCTATAATGTTCTCTATTAAATTCCTAGTCTATCATATACATTCTAGCACTATAAATTATCCTAACTTTTTGAAACTTTAATCTAAGACTTTGCCTAGACTGAGAATGTAGAGCTCGCAACACTTCCATAACACAGATGCTCATAATAATGTGGGCTTTCGACATCTTTAACATCCAGAGATCTAACGTGGTAGAGTGATTGGTTTGGGAGTTAGGTTTGGGGGTTTTGCAGTTTCTCCACTCACTCACCATTTTAACATGGGACATTTAATGATTGATCTTTTGTGTAAATTGCTTTCCTGACAATGTTAGTATTGAAATAAAAGACCACCTTTGAAAAAAAATTCTGGAAATATTCTGAAAATCTCAGCATAAGGAAGGACATTCTAAAAACCCAAAGTTGCCAGTACTGAAATAGGCTTACCTGTAAGAAGGGAACTCCCATCACCAAAAGAATTTCAGTGAGTCCTAGGTGGCCATCCCTGAGGGTCACAATGGAGACAATTTCTCATTGGATGAGAGCCTACATAGGGTGGGCTCTGTGGTACCAGCCAGTTCTAAGACTCCCCAGTTTTGTGAATCTAAGGCTTGCAGCGGTTCTCAACCTGTGGGTCGCCACCCCTTTGGTGATTGAACGACCCTTTCACAGGGGTCGCCTAAGACCATCCTGCATATCAGATATTTACATTACGATTCATAACAGTAGCAACATTACAGTTATGAAGTAGCAACGCAAATAATTTTATGGTTGGGTCACAACATGAGGAACTGTATTTAAAGGGCCAGAAGGTTGAGAACCACTGGCTTAGAGGATTCTGACTCTGAATCAGTAGCTAAAATGTCATCTAACACCATCCCATGGGGCAGCCTACTTGCCACACTAACATCTCCCCACAGAACAACACCGCTCTGGGTGTCCTGCGTGTGCTGATGTTTAATTGCTTTTTTTGCTGCTTGGCCCAGAATGAAGCTGAGTTTTATTTCGACTAAAGCAATTTTAATACATCGGGGAGAAACAAAAAGGTATAATAATGCACCTTGGGTCTATGAAAAGATCACATTGTTTTATAGCAGTCGTGGTGAAAAGGAAGCACATGGGCACACATAACAAAAAGTCTATCTCAGTCATTTAATATTTAGTGCAAGGCCAGAGGAAGTAAAATCAGACCTGGACTCCGTTCAACACCCAGGTCAGTGGTGCAATGTGGGCAAATGATGAGCGTTTCCGTTCATTTACGTTGGCAGATTTCCAAGGCCGCTCCACATCTGTACTGTGAAGCTTCTGTGGGCAGGCAGCGGGGCAGAAGACATGCAATGCTCTCCACAATGTTGTGGTGACACTTCTGGGGCGAACAATCAGGCCTGTGCTCACTGAACTGAGCACTGCTTGCAGCAAACTCGGCGACTCAAGGAAAAACCCATCGCTCTTGGGGAACTTCAGAGCTATACTTCACAGCGAAACTGAGCGGGATAAGGAAGGCGGGTGACACAGGAAGGTGGAGGGGTGAGCTGGAAAAAAATCCCCAGTGTTTGAGGGTATTAGATGGGGTTTGCCAAAGAAATTAGCTTTACAGAGATAACCTCTCACGAGTACTTTCTTTTCCTTTACAAGGCTGGACACTACAAATTTAGAATGCACGTAGTTTTAAAACGAGGACTGATACGAAGGGTAATTTTCTTCCTCGTTGGTCATTAAATGAATATTTTCTTCTTTTTTTTTTTTTTTTTTAAACTATCAGAGGAACATTGCACATGGCAGGCTGGCTCTTGAGCAGCCATGCCTCAGCTTCCTCTGGGGTTTGCTTTTTCTGCAAGTCTGATGAATATTTTTTTAAGTGACCTTTGACATCTCCAGGAATGGTCTTCCTACAAATGTTGAAAGTAAAGAGGAACAAGACTTAACTGTTCTCTTTGGATCTGAAAGTGTCTAAAGTCAGGTTGGAATCACCAAAAATGTGCCTTTAAAAAACGAACTAAATAAAAGACAGGTAACAAATTAACTCTCTAAGAATGAAATGTACTGAACAGATAGATTAAGTCAAGGTCAAGAACAAGTATTTATTCTGATTTACAGGCTTTCGTGGGACTCTGTTGACAGCACATAAAGTAGCCATTCTCAGAGGCACTTACTCACTGTGTTCTTTGTCAATATGTGGTAGGGCCATCACACAAAGCATTTGGCCCCAGTAGAACAGACATGGGATCCAAAGGCCTAAATAAGCAACTGACCTTCGATGTGGCCTTGAGTAAATCATTTAACTTTCTAATCCTTGTTGACAAAATCTCAGCTAATAAAATCTATTTAACTGGTTACTATAGTGATTGAATTTTATAATTAATCTAATTATTTGAACATTTAAATGCATATTTAAAATGTACCAGGCATAAAGGATCTAAGAGTAGACATTTCTCCAAAGACATACAAATGTCCAATAAGCATTTGAAAAGATATCCAATACCATTAGCCATCAGGGAAATGTAAATCAAAACCACAATCAGATACCACTAATATCTACTAGACCGGCTATAATAAAAAAGACATATAATAAAAAGTACTGATGAGGATGTGAAGAACTTGCAACCCTCAAACACTACTAGTGGGAATGTAAAATGATGCAGCCACTTTGGGAAATAGTCTGGTAGTTCCTCAAAAAGTTAAACATAGAGTTATCATAAGACCCAGCAATTCTACTCCTAGGTATGTTCCCAAGAAAAAATGAGAACATATTCCCACACAAAAACTTGTACATGAATGTTCATAGCAGCGTTATTCATAATGGCCAAAAAAGTAAAAACAACCCAAATGTCCATCATCTGACAAATAGATAAATAAAATGTGGTATATCCCTGTAATGAAATATTATTTGGCAATAGAAAGGAATACAGTATTGACACATGCTACAACATGGATGAACCTTGAAAACATTATACTAAGTCAGTGATGGTGAACCTGACACGCGTGTCAGAGGAGACATGTGAACTCATTTTTTTTGGTTGATTTTTCTTTGTTAAATGGCATTTAAATATATAAAATAAATTTCAAAAATATACATCTTTGTTTTACAATGGTTGCAAATATATCAAAAAATGTCTATATGTGACATGGCACAAGAGTTAAGTTAGGGTTTTTCAAAATGCTGACACGCTGAGCTCAAAAGGTTCTCCATCACTGTACTAAGTGAACGAAACTAATCACAAAAGGCCACATAGTGTGTGATTCCATTTATATGAAACTAGTGCCCCGGTGCACAGATTCGTGCACATTGAAAGGAAATTAATTAGAAGGTTGCCAGCAGGGCGGGACTGGGTGAGATGGAGCCCTGGAGCCAACCTCCCACAGTCCTTCCCCAGCCCGCTACACCTGGGCCAGCACCAGGGTTCAAAGGTTGTCTGTGGAGTGAGCAGGGTCCCTCTGGCAGGTGGGGTCCCTTGGCCTGGCCCGCGGGGATTGGGCTGAAACTGCCTCTCTGACCTCCCCCGAGGGGTCCCGGATTGTGAGAAGGCAGTTCTTAGGTGATGCATCCCAGAATAGGGCG
>NW_006295827.1:2851661-2852463 GCF_000327345.1 Myotis davidii | reverse complement strand
ATATAAAATAGGCAAGACATTAGAGACAGAAACTGGATTAGTGGTTGCCTGGGGCTCATAGGGGATGGGGGAGGGAGTATGGGGGTGACAGATAAGGGATATGGGATTTCTTTTGGGGGTAATAAATGTGTTTTAAAATTTATTGTGGTGGTGGTTGTACAACTCTATGACTATAGGAAAAGCCATTGAATCATATACTTTAAATGGGCGAAGTGTATGTTATGTAAATTATATCTCAATACAGCTATTTAAAAAAATCTGTCAGGTAATTTGCTAGGCACTCAATACATAACAAATGTGAAATGCACATGGTATGTGCTTAATAAATACAATGCAAACACAAAATGCCTCATTTATTTTGAGTAAAGGGAGAAAAACTTTTGAAAAGAACACAAGTGCATGTGAATTATAAAAGCCTAAATTAATGAGCTAATTAGGAATAAAGTAACCATAACTAAGGCATATCAGCATGTAGTATTGTACTGGGATAGCATTAAACTGTACTTGGGTGTACAGTAAGGCAAAGCTGTTAGTGGCAATGATACTGGTAATACCCTATTGAGTCGCAGTGGTATTTAAACAGAAAGCAAAGGCCATTATAAACTACTAGAGGCCCAGTGCACAAAAATTTGTGCACTCGGGGGGAAGAGGGGGTCCCTCAGCCTGGCCTGTGCCCTCTTGCAGTCTGGGACCCCTCGGGAGATAACGACCTGCTGGCTTAGGCCTGCTCCCGGGTGGCAGAGGGCAGGCCCAATCCCTAGGTGCAGCCCCTGGTCAGGCTCAGAGCAGGGCCGATTGGGGA
>NW_006295827.1:2840317-2851225 GCF_000327345.1 Myotis davidii | reverse complement strand
AACAGAGCAGGGTGGATAGGGAGGTTGTGGCCCTGCCCCCTGTCACACACAGAGCCACAGGGCAATCAGGGGGTTTGAGCGCTGCCCCCTGTCACACTGATCCCGGTGCCAGGAGGCCTCGCGGCTCTGCTGATCCTGGTCCTGGGAGGCATATTACCCTTTTACTATATAGGACAGAGGCCTGGTGCACAGATGGGGCCTGGCTAGTTTGCCCTGAAGGGTGTCCTGGATCAGGGTGGGGGTCCCCACTGGGGTGCCTGGCCAGTCTGGGTGAGGGGATGATGGCTGTTTGCAACTGGTCACACACCCTTCAGGGTGGGGGTCCCCACTGGGATGCCTGGCCAGTCTGGGTGAGGGGCTAAGGGCTGTTTTCAGGCTGGCAGGTGACGGAAGCTCCCAACCGCTCCTTTTTTTCTTTCTTTTTTTTTTTTTTTATTCTGAGCCAGCTTTAGCTCTGAGGCTCCAGCTCTTAGGCCTCTGCTGCTGAAAGCAGGTTTCTTGCCTTTGTTTACCTTCTGTATTTGAAACAATGGTGCGATCCTGCTGGCTGAAGCCCGGTGACTAAAGCAGGTTTCTGGGGTTTTGTTTAGCTTCTATATTTGTAACATAGTTGCTTAGAGTTGCAGCTCAAAGGCTGGCAACAGCAGGCAGGGAACGATGGAGTCCTCCATCACTGAAGCAAGCAAGCCTCATGTTCGCTTTAAGCTGCCTGGCTGCCGGCCGCCATCTTGGCTGGAAGTTAATTTGCCTATCGCCCTGATTATCCAATGGGAAGGGTAGCGGTCATACGCCAATTACCATGTTTCTCTTTTATTAGATAGGATACCTGAGAAGCAAAGACAAAGAGATAAAATGACAGTTTATTTACCTCTACCTCTTTACTGTCTTGGCTGTTATATTCTGAATAGGCATATTCCCCTACTTCCCTGCCTTCCCTAACACAATAAAGCAGAAGCCTTGCCTTTGCCCATCCTGACATTTAAAAAAATAAACAATGTATACTCCCCTAGTCTTTGACTTTTCCCATTCTCTTGTTAGCCACAGGAGGCAATCATTTTACAACCTAAAAGCTAATGCTACCCTCAGAATTATTGATGGGATCAGATGTAACAATGGCTAATGTATTCTCCCATGCAGTGGTCTTTCTTGTTGTTTTGTTGATGGTTTCTTTTGCTGAGTAAGGTGTGAACAGCCTAGGGAAATATGCTACCAGAGCTTTCAGTGGCCCAAGATCTTAGTATTCTTCTCTATGCTTGACATTACAGATAGAGCAAGGCATCCTGGGGTAGCACATTCACACAAGCAAAGGCAGATCTGTGGAATATTTTATACATTTAACATGTGTCTCCCTGGTAGAAGAACTGGTGTTGTAAGGACCAAAACTCTGGATAGAAATCATATGTGAGTACAAGAAACATTTTCTTTAAAATGATAAGAGAAAAAGAGAGAGACCACTGTATCGAGACTCAACAAAAAAGAGTTGAGGTTAGAGGTAAGAAACAAAGAGAGGGAGGTGGGACAGGATGGGGAAGGAATACAATGGAGGCTGTTACTGTATTTAAAAGTCACCAGAAAGAGCAATGTTAACTTTATTTTTTTTTATTTTTTTTAAATATATTTTATTGATTTTTTACAGAGAGGAAGGGATAGAGATAGAGAGTTAGAAACATCGTTGAGAGAGGAACATCGATCAGCTGCCGCAACCTAGGTACATGCCCCTGACCGGAATCAAACCCGGGACCTTTCAGTCCGCAGGCCGACGCTCTATCCACTGAGCCAAACCGGTTTCGGCAAGAGCAATGTTAACTTTAACTACCAAAGAGAAAAAGACCTCTTTCAGGTATACCCTTCCATAAAATGAGATGGTGGCAAGAGAAAGTGAAATATCTTAAAAGTTAATGTATGTTAAGAAAAAAAATAAGGTGGTTAGCAGAGAATAAAGAAGGCACTTCAAAGTACTAAAGAGATAATGAGTGGATATAAAGTTATTCATATTGATATGACAAGGGGATGGGACTTGTGCGCCCAGAAGGCCATGACAAGGATTGATGTGCAGCCCTGGGAACAGAAGGAGGACAAAAGTGAACCATGCAATAAAAACTGAGGCCAAAATTGACTACTCAATGAGTTTGGCTGCAGAAGAACAGTCCAGAGAGACAAAGTAAAATCAGATTCAATGACAGGTGTAAGAAAGAGAGGAGTAACTAAGTTGCATCCCAAAAAGAAGCAAATTTAAGTGAAATTCCAAAGCATTTACTGAAAGGCTTGCATGATTTCAAAGAAATGTAAAGCATAAGCGTTTAGTTGGGAAGAGCAAGAATTTGGGAATAGAACTCAAGTTCTAAGTTTGAAAACAAATATTCAGTTTGCAATTTATAAATCAGTTTGTGTTCTTCCTTTTTATTCACTGGGTTTCTTTGTTTGGCTTTGTAACTGGGAAATACTTTCCCACAGAAGCAATGTAATAACTGGTGGCTAAGTTCCAAAAGTGACCCACCAAAGTCTATTTAACTATTAAAACTCTACCTTCACAATAATTCTACTAAAATCAGCCAAAGTCCTAGGAGAAAGAAGTGACAAATGCAAGGTAGAAGAGGAGGAGAAACAAGAAGAGGAAATGGAAGGGAACGAAAGATGAAAGAAGGTTTTCTCTTTTCCTCTCAGACACAGTTTCAAGCCCTAACTCCAATATTGATGTTTCTGCTTAGGTATCGGGAAGATGTTGAATTCATGGTCAGCTCTAAGGCATCAAAGATTAATTCCCTTTAATCTTCCCAGAGAGAGATCATTGGAGTTTTAAAAAGTGTGAAGGAGGATATCTGGTAGTGACCTCCTGTAGGACAGTTGTCCTAACCTCTCCCAGCCTCATCTTTCTTGATTCTCTAAAGGATCCAGTATTTTGACTTAGGGCTTCTACTGGGTCTTGGTGTACAAGGGAAAGGTAGCTGTTTGTCAATTTTTAAATTTAAGAACTGGGTTGTTAATTAAAATAGTTGTTGTTTATTATTAATAGTTTCTTTTGTGGTTCTTACTCTGCCACTTAAAAGAAAAATTGAAGTAGGTAAAGACATATTTCAGTAATTCCCACAGCTAAAAGGATAGGTGGACACATTTTTGTTTTCCTCATTCATTGTAGAAAATTATAGGCACTGACAGAGACAGTGCCAGGAAATAAATTGATTCCCTCTGTGAGTGTGGCACTGGGACTGAACAATACCGAGGAAAAATAAAACATTAAGCCCAACTATTTTTGTACCAAACATTTTTGTAACTGAAGAAATCCAGCTGTTTGACCAATATCTTCAAAAACCCTGCATAGTCAGAATAGAGCTTACCTGTGGGGAGTTGGGTTGGGCGATTGGGGAGATGAATGGCAAGAGGAACCCTCCAAAGGTGCTGGAAATATTATATGTCTATAACTAAATGGTGGTTACATAAATACATGTACATGTGTAAACATTCATCTAGCTGTACACTTAAGATCTGTGTGTATGTATGTCATATATACAAACAATCTCAGGTTGTTGGCATCATATAAACCGAACATCTAGAGTCAACTGGATTTTCATTTTACTCTCAGATATTTTTATATGCTTTTTTAAATCATTTAAGCTTATTACATATTTAGACGGTGAGTGCATAAACACAGCAAGTCACACTCTGGCAAGCTGGCAGATATTTACTTTTTATTTTTCCAGTTGGAATGATTTTCCCATTTTCAATCCCTAAAAGTTGGACATTTAAGTAGCCTCCAATTTTTCACTATTATGACTCACTAGAGGCCCAGTGCATGAACTTCGTGCAGGGGTGGGGAGGGTCCCCTCAACCTGGCCTGCACCCTCTCGCAATCCAGGACCCCTCAGGGGGTGTCCGACTGCCAGTTTAGGCCTGATCCCGCAGGGATCTCAGCAGTCGGACATCCTCTCGCAATCCGGGACTGCTGGCTCCTAACTGCTTGCTTGCCTGCCTGCCTGATTGCCCCTAACCAATCTGCCTGTCTGCCTGCCTGATCACCCCTAACCACTCTGCCTGCCTGCTTGATGCTCCCAACTGCTCGCCTGCCTGCCTGATCACCTCAAATTGCCTCTGCCTTGGCCCCTGCCACCGCAGCTCTGTCCGGGATGACATCCAGAAGGTCGTTCGGCTGTCTGGTCTAATTAGGGTATTACACTTTTATTATTATAGATAGATTGTATATAAATTTTGTGTGTATCTTTCATTATTAACTAAAGATAAAGTTCCAGGAAGTTGACTGTCAGTGATCTGAAGATAAGAAGATGACATGCAAACCCTGTGTCAACAGTTATCTACAAGTTAAATGTGTACAATGTGTCTCAAACAAATAAGACTTTGGTCAAACACTGACCATTTGGGCCACCTTAGCATAAAAGGCTCAGAATGATGCTTTGTCTCATCTTTAAAAATATTGGAGTTTGGAGAAACCCAAAAGAAAATGTGAGCATCCAGATATTCTGCTTTTCTAAGTATATACCCAGGTCAAATTTTCCTCTCCAAAAACGTAATCTCAGTCTTTAAATTGTAAATATCAGAAGTGGGGACTTTTCCAAAATCTTAAAATACTTTTTTTTTTTTTGGTTAATCCTCACCCAAGGATACTTTTCCACTGATTTTTAAGAGAGTCGAAGGGAGGGGGAAAGACACAGCACTCCTCAACCAGAGCCAGAGACTGCAACTGAGGTTCTTGCCCTTGACCAGAAGCAAACCGGGGACCTTTCAGTCCTTGGGCCTATGCTCTATCCACTGAGCCAAACCAGCTAGGTCTTACACTTTTTTTAAAAAAAGGTTGATTTAACTTCTTATAAAAATGCATCTCTCATTATCAGCTACATTGTGATCTAAACTCTTTCTGATTTGGACTATATTGCATAGGCAGTATTTTTATTGTATAGGCCAGTGATGGCGAACCTATGAACTCATTTTTTTGGTTGATTTTTCTTTGTTAAATGGCATTTAATATATAAGATAAATATCAAAAATATAAGTCTTTGTTTTACTATGGTTGCAAATATCAAAAAATTTCTATATGTGACACGGCACCAGAGTTAAGTTAGGGTTTTTCAAAATGCTGACACGCTGAGCTCAAAAGGTTTGCCATCACTGGTATAAGCAGTATTGGCTAATTAGTTGTTTGCAAGCGTGCTTACTTTAACATTAGGCAGAACTGCTTTCTTTCCGCCCTTCTTGAAGTTATATTTTGTTTTATAGAAGATATATTTTGGTTGGCAGCAGCAAGTCAAACCTCAGCCTCCACTTGCATTTCTCTAACCTCTCAGTACAATAGTGTAGACATTTGTTTGTGAACACAATATTGTAACATATCTGTATTTTTGGTTGGAGTCCAGTTCATCTGTTACAATTTAGTGATGTTCTAAGCTTTTACTTAAGTCTCATAGACCCTAGAATGACTTCATGTCTTGGCTGAGCTTCAGAGTTTCAACATACACAGATGGATCCAAACATATTCCCCCTACTATGCTGGGCTGTTTCCAGCAGTTTCTGGGGTATGAAAAACATCCAAACTGGCAAACTTCAGAAAGAGCAGAAATTTTTTGTCAGGAATATTTTGCTTCATTGTGACAAAAAGCCAACCTGTTCCCCTGTTTAAAATATGCAGTAGAGTGATTTTAGCTTCTGAAATTTTCAATTCTGCGTATGAGTCTATTTTGAGAAAAAGGCACACACACACACATACACACACACACACAAAAGGAGTCTTATCAACTTTGTTAAGTTTAGTAATTGTGCGGTGCTCTGAAGTTAATGGCACTGGTCTGCAACCTTGCAATCTTCACCTAGGTAAGTGCTTAGAATGACAGTGGCTAAGCTTACACCTCCCTTCTCTTCACAATCAGGCTAGCAGGAAAGAATTCTTCCCTGCCAAAACTAAAAAGCTCCAGCGGGGGAAACCTAAAGACACCAGCATTTACAGGTCCTATCAGTGCAAAGCCAACTTGAAGCCTCATCAACCTGAGATGAAGTTCTTCTGGCCCTAATATTCTGTGGAACCTGGTATTTCCAATTAGCTTGTTATTGTCAAACTAGAGGCCCAGTGCACGGATTCATGCACATTGAAAGGAAATTAATTAGAAATATTTTAGAGGCCAGGGAGGGACCGAGGGAGGGCTCCAGGGCGTGTCCAGCCCATCTCTCCCAGTCCTGATCAGGCAGACCCCAGCAGCAAGCTAACCTACCAGTTGGACCTACCTGGTGGTCAGGGTACGTCATAGCAACTGATCGGGTGGTTGACCAAACAGTCAACTGATCAGTCGGACACTTAGCATATTAGGCTTTTATATATATAGACTAGTGGCCCGTTGCACGAAGATTCGTGCAATAGGCCTTCCTTCCCCTGGCTGCAGGCACTGGTTGTCCTCCGGCACCCAGGACCCAGGCCTTTGGTCCGGCCGCAGCAGCAAGGCTTGGCTTCTCCGCTCTGGCTGCTCCCAGCCCCTCCTTTTATTTTATTTTTTTCTAGCTCCTTGAGTGGAATCCAGGGCTGGCTGGAAAACAAGGATGGTGTGCCTTAAAAATGGGAGAGTCAGAGAACAAAAAAGTAGTTCTTTGAAATTAAAAGGTGGGAAACACATTCAGTAGAAGGGTTTGAAGACAGTGTTGAAGAAATCTCCCAGAAAGTAAGGCAAAAAAAAGAAAGAAGAGAACAAGAAAAAAAGAAAAGACAAAGGGATGGAAGATATGAGAGAAAAGATAATAAGATGATCATTTTAGGAGGATCAACATGTGAGTAACAGAAGTTCTAGAAAATGAAGAGGAGGACACTAAAGCAAAAACAAAAGCTTCCCAGCTTAGAATGTCCTACTCCCTGAATGCTTAATGCATGTTATTATACGTTTGTCCAAACACCAAAAGGGAACCATAAGGTGAACTATGAACTTTGGGTGATTATGATGTGTCAATATACATTTAAGAAGCTGGACCACAGAAGCAAGTTGTAAAAAATGACCTACTCTGGTGGACAATGTTAACAATGGGGGAGGCTGTGCATGCATAGGGACAGGGGATATATGGGAAATCTCTGTTCTTTGCCCTTGACTTTTCTCTCAACCTAAAAGTGTTCTTAAAAAATAGCCTTTAAAAAAATCTTACAGAGAGGGAAAAGAGATCTCATATAATGGTTTAGAAATTCCATTAGATTCAGACTTCTCCACAGTGAAATTGGAAGCTTAAAGTGAAGGAAGCAATGACTCAATATCCTGAAGGGAAATGGTTTTCAACTTAGAATTTTGTTCCCAGGTAATCTACCAATCAACTGTGAGTATAAGATAAATAAATTTGTAGCCATTCAAGAATTTAAAATACTTCCACCCATGTTCCCTACTGGAAGGTATGTTGCACAGGACAAGGGAAAAATTAGGAAAGAGGGGGATTTGAGTTTCAGGAAATATTGGGTGTAACTCAGAAGAGTGGCTTAGGTAAGTTTGGGCATGATGGTTGAGGAAAACCCAAGAATGACAATGATGCAGCAAGTAGAGGAGCCCCTAGACAGATTGGAAGGCTCTGGGAGAGAAGTTCCAGGAAAATATGGAAGTGATAGGCAGAAATGTTGTAGTATTTGAAAAATTACATAAATGGAAAAGATGTTCCTCGATTTACTATGAGGTTATGTCCCAATAAACTCATAGTTAGTTGAAAATATTCTCAGTCAAAAATGCATTTAATACACTCAATCGACCAAACATCATAGTATAGCCTGACATGTGCTCAGAACACAATATCCAAAAAACGCTGACAACACAGTACACTGTAGAGCAGTGGTTCTCAACCTGTGGGTCGCGAACAATGAAAATACATCCTGCATATCAGATATTTACATTATGATTCATAACAGTAACAACATTACAGTTATGAAGTAGCAACGAAAATAATTTTATGTTTGGGGGTCACCACAACATGAGGAACTATATTAAAGGGTCACGGCATTAGGAAGGTTGAGAACCACTGCGTAGAGTATCAGGTGTTTACCAACCTGATCACATGGCTGACTGGGAACTGTGGCTCTCTGCCTCTGCCCCACATCAGGAGAGAATATCAAATAGCATATGGCTAGCTCAGGAAAATACCAAAATTCAAAATTTGAAAAACTGTTTCTACTGAATGTATCTCTCTTTTGCGCCATTAGAAAGTTAAAAAATCGTAAGTAGAATCATCATTATTCAGGGGCCAACTGAATATATGAGTTCTCCTATTGTGCCGTTTCCCAGGAGATCCCTGACTAATATACTACCCTTGAAGAAAGGATCCTTCAAAGTTGCCCATGCATATCCAAGTTGGTGCCCCGGAGTCAAGAAGCTGGACTGCAGAAGCAACCCAATTCCTTATGTAGCAGAGTTATATTGTTCATATTTATGGAAATCCTAGGCCATTGTTACTCATTCTATAAGTATAGAAATCAGTCTTCTGTCCTATAACATCTAGCAAGAGAGCAAGTCATTGAAATTATCTTCCCCAGAGAGCAGGGAAATACAATTTTGTGTCCAGATCAGGGAGGATTCAGAAGTTTACCAAAGTCCCAGGAACTTAAATTGTAGGCAGGGATAATATTGCTGTTCATCACTGTCTACTTATTTTCTATTTAAAGAGTTTTATCTTCCTAGAAGAGGGGGTTGGTTTAATAGTGTGCCAGGGGAAATGTCTAGTGAATGTATTGATTGAATGTATGATGATAAATGTGGGCAACTTATCTCCTAATCTTCCTCTAGGTTTGCCTAGGTGAGGGTGAATAAAATTATTTTTAATATAACCCAAGAAGGTCTTTTTTTATTGCCTTGGGATTCTGGTACAGTACATGTGCCTAAATGACTTTTTTTTCTAAAAAGAATAAGAATTTGTAGAATAGCATCAGGTGGAAGATATTTCCATATATAGCACCTTATGACTGAATATAGAGTTTTATCATTTCAGCTAGGAACAATTAAGCTATGCTAAGATAGTACTTAAGAGAGAGAGAGAGCAAAGAAATACATGTGGTGGTCAGATATCAAAGATACCCACATTTTAAAGAGAATAAGATGGTCATAATTCCTCAGGGGGGGGGAAAGTAAGGATCTTCATTACCAAGGGCAAAGAAAGGTTTCTAAGGCACTCCGTACATTGTTTGCAAAATAGAGGCAACCTGAAGGGCTAGGAGAAATGAGACTATTTAAGAAGCAACTTAATTTCATGTCAGATTCCATTTTCCAATATGGAATATTTCTGGGAAAAAGTTGTACAGAAGACAACATTCTCATTATTGTCATCTCCATTTTGCTTACTGGAGACAAGTGCAACGCTGAAAAGGTTTTTACTCTGATAAAGAAGTGTACTTCTGTCATATCTAGAGTGACTGATAATGCTCAGGACTATCCATTACTCCATTTAAATAATAGGGTTTGCTTGCTTTTAAGGTCACATGGGCTATAATGTTGGTACTGCCCTTTCTGCCACTCTGTAGTCTCTGTTTCACAGAGGATTGGTAGAAAAAGAGAAAGGGATCAGGTAGCACTTATTCCCACACACGAAAAAACACACAAAATAAACTTTTTTCCCCCCAATCCTCACCTGAGGATATTTTTTCATTGCTTTTAGGTAGAGTGGAAGGGAGGGAGGGAGGGAGGAAGGGAGAGAGAGAGGGAGAGAGAGAGAGAGAGAGAGAGAGAGAGAGAGAGAGAGAGAGAGAGAGAGAGAGAGAGAGAGAGAGAGAGAGAGAGAGAGAGAGAGAGAGAGAGAGAGAGAGAGAGAGAGAGAGAGAGAGAGAGAGAGAGAGAGAGAGAGAGAGAGAGAGAGAGAGAGAGAGAGAGAGAGAGAGAGAGAGAGAGAGAGAGAGAGAGAGAGAGAGAGAGAGAGAGAGAGAGAGAGAGAGAGAGAGAGAGAGAGAGAGAGAGAGAGAGAGAGAGAGAGAGAGAGAGAGAGAGAGAGAGAGAGAGAGAGAGAGAGAGAGAGAGAGAGAGAGAGAGAGAGAGAGAGAGAGAGAGAGAGAGAGAGAGAGAGAGAGAGAGAGAGAGAGAGAGAGAGAGAAACATCGACGTGAGAGAAACATATGAATTGGTTGCCTCCCACATGCCCCTCTCCCTCCACAACTGGGGCTGGCAATGAACCTGCAACCCATATATGTGCCCTTAACTGGTAATTGAACCCTTGACCCCTGGTGCATGGACTGACACTAACCACGGAGAAACACAGGCCAGGACCAAAATAAACATTTATTAAAATGAAAAAGTTTGGGAAATTCTAAATTGACCATTGTTGCTGTTGTTTTGTTGAAATAACTAAATGAAGAAGTCTAGAATAGTTAATAATACTAGAGGCCCCAACAATTAGAGAGAGGAGAAACTAAGATGGCGGCAGAGATAAACACCGGGAAATTAATGCCGCTCACAACAATTGATTAATACCTCAGAGAAACAATACAGACTTCATCCAGACCAACAGGAAGCCTGGCTGACTGTAAACTCTACAACTAGAAGGAAGGAAAGGCACACTGAGACCCGCAGAAGCTGCAGGAGAGAAGCGCAGAGGTACGGGGCGCTCGCGGGGCTCGCGCGCGGAAAGGGGCCGGCACCCGAGGACGCGGCGGTCCTTTTGAATCCGGAGGGAGTCACAAGCCCCCGACGGCTCTGAACTCCGGTTCCGGGAAGTCTCTGGGGACCCAGAACTCAAGCGGGGAGAAACTGGACGGTCTGGAAGCGGGAGATCTTGGGGGCTGCTTTCCCTCAGAGGTGCTTGCAGCCGCTACAGGACACTGAGACGCGCGTCTCCTTAGGGCAGGGCTGCGGCTCCGCCATAGTCGCTTGCTCCACCGGCGGATTCCCTGAGACCCCGCCCACCCAGGCTGCCGCAGAGGCCTTTGCATATGAATGTCCCGGCCATTTGCAACCTGTAATTACCTCACTC
>NW_006295827.1:2837128-2839988 GCF_000327345.1 Myotis davidii | reverse complement strand
GAGGTGTAAGGAGCCTCTGGGACAACTTCAAGCGCACCAACATCTGAATTATAGGGGTGCCAGAAGAAGAGAGAGAGCAAGATATTAAAAACCTATTTGAAGAAATAATGACAGAAAATTTCCCCTACCTGGTGAAATAAATAGATTTGCAAGTCCAGGAAGCACAGAGAATACCAAACAAAAGGAATCCAAAGAGGACCACATCAAGACACATAATTAAAATGTCAAGGGCAAAAGACAAAGAGAGAATCTTAAAAGCAGCAAGAGAAAAACAGTTAGTTACCTACAAGGGAGTACCCATACGATTGTCAGCTGATTTCTCAACACAAACCATGCAGGACAGAAGAGAGTGGCAAGAAATATTCAAAGTGATGAATAGCAAGAACCTGCAACCGAGATTACTTTATCCAGCAAAGCTATCATTCAGAATAGAAGGTCAGATAAAGAGCTTCACGGCTAAGAAAAAGCTAAAGGAGTTCATCACCACCAAACCAGCATTACATGAAATGCTGAAAGGTATCCTTTAAGAAGAGGAAGAAGAAAAAGGAACTCTTGCCATTTGCCACAACATGGATGGAACCGGTGAGCAGATAAATACCACATGAACTCACTCATTTGTGGAATATAAGGAACAACATAAACTGATGAACAAGGACTGATCCAGAGATGGAGAGGCATTGATTGGACTGTCAGGCTTTGGAGGGAGGGTTGGGGAGGGTGGGGGTAAGGGGGAAAGAGCAACCAAAGGACTTACATGCAGGCATAGAGGCCTAACCAATGGACACGGACAACGGGGGGGAGGGGTGTGGAGGGTGATGCAGGGACAGGGACACACATGTAATATCTTAATCAATAAAAAATATATTAAAAAAAAAATACTAGAGGCCCAGTGCACAAAAATTCATGCACTCAGGGGGGTCCCTCAGCCCAGCCTGCACCCTCTCACAATCCAGGACCCCTCGGGCAGGGCCCCTAGGCCTGACCTGAGATCAAGGCCTATCAGGGCTTTCCTTCCCCCTGCTGCAGGCAGCTGGCTCCACTCCCGCTGCTGTCACCGCTTGCCATCTGTGCAGTGCTGCCCGCCCTCCCCTGCCACCAGTGGCCTCCCTCTGCAGGTGACAGGCTGGGGTGCGATGGCCTGGCTGGCCTGGGCCTCCCTCTTTCTTTGCTGGGGGGCGGGGCCAGCCCTGTGAGGGGCCATCTGCCTACCTGATTGCCCCTAGCCACTTGCCTGCCTACCTGATCACCCCTAACTGCTTGCTGGAGGTGTGAGGCCAGCCCTGTGAGGGGCTGTCTGCTTACCTGATCTCCCCTAACTGCTGGCCTGCCTACCTGATCACCCGTAAGCACTCTGCCTGCCTGCCTGAACACCCCTAACCACTCTGCCTGCCTGCCTGATCACCCCTAACCACTCTGCCTGCCTGCCTAATCACCCCTAACCACTCTGCCTGCCTGCCTGCCTGATTGCCCCTAACTGCTTGCTTGGGAGGAGGGCCAGCCTGTGAGGGGCTGTGGTGGTCTAGTCTCTGGTCATTTTGGTCGTGACACCTCTGGTCTTTTATTATATAGGATAAGACTCCTGGGTTCTAAGTCTAGCTCTATTTCTATGTAGCTGTGTAACATTGGGCAAGGCTCTCTGGGCCTGTGTTTATTTATCTGTAAAAAGGGTATCTTTGACTATGATATCTCTAATGATATATTATATACATTTCCTGAAACAAATATATATGTAGCATGTAGTCTACAGAGTAATGTCCTGCTGATGATGATCTTGCCTTATTTACAGTAATGTTTGTACCCATATACTTGATGTCCATTGCCTTTCTTGCGGGTCTGAAGAAAAACATTTTTTGTTTAATGTATAACCTTCTGGACTGCTTTTCCAGAGAAATACAAGGTTTGGGCTTAATGTATTTCCTCCAGCTTTTTATTTTGTAATATTCCAAACATTCAGAAAAATTATAGGACTATACAATGCTGACCACATAAGACCATATAGCCTTCCTTTAGATTTACCAATTCTTAACACCTTTTCCATGTTGGCTTCCTCTCTCTTTCTCTACTCCCTTTCTGGATACGTAGGTATTATTGAGCCACTTGAGAATTTATTGCAGACACCATGATGCTCTGTCTGTAAACACTTTCCTAAGGAAAAGGACATTCTCCTACATAGCCACAAGACAATTCCTTGAGAAAATATACTCTATATTCACATTCCCCCAATTGCTTCAATAATGTCCTATGTAGCTTTATTTGTTTTTGTATTCTAGGATACAAACAAGGATTATCTGTTGATTCAACTGTTCTCTCTCTCTACCCTCCTTTGTTCTATAATTTCCCAGCCCTTTTGCGTGTGTGTTTTTTCTCTTAATGATATTGACATTTTTAAAGTTTATTGCAGTTTTTTTTTTGTTTTGTTTTTTTTTTGCAGAACGTCCCTCACTTTAGATTTGCCTAGCTGTGCCCTAATGATTAGAGTTAAGTTACAGATTTTTGCAAGGAATATTATATAGGTATTACGTTCCCAGTGCATCACATCAGAAGTACTGTGTTGTCGGAAATGGTGATATAGGGTTGGATCATTTGGTTAAAGGAATCGTCACCAAATATCCTCAGTGTTAAAATTTCATTTCCCCTTATAATTAATAAGCAATCTTGGGAGTTACACTGATACTTTGTGAATATCCTGTTTCCCAAGGTTTTGGCATCCATCAACAATAGTGGCTGTAAGGTTTACTATGTTTTGGTTGTCCCTCTACAAAGGTGAATGGAAATATCAACACACCTCTGGCAGATGGAGGAAAGAATTGGTTAGTGTGGACTTGACCAGAGATGAATGCTGGTCGTGTGTGTGTGTGTG
>NW_006295827.1:2828807-2837100 GCF_000327345.1 Myotis davidii | reverse complement strand
CACACACACACACACACACACACACACACATATATATATATATATATATATATAGAGAGAGAGAGAGAGAGAGAGAGAGATATGCTGGAGTAGCGTAAGAAGCTTTGACATGCTGTTACATTTTAAGCAGAGTTAAGTGAAGGCTCAGGTTGGGATGCCTATTGTGCAGAATGTAAGTAAGCCTTTGTTAGATGTTGAACAGAAAGGATACACTACACTGTTTTTGTATTTGCAATTTCTCTGTAGTATGAGACAAGACCTAGAGCTGAAGAAAAATGGGCACATATAATAAAAATTATGCATAAAAATCTTTGTGTGTTTTTTTATGGTGATTTACAGTTTCCTTCCTTTATTTCTTCTCTCCTCCATTATATTTTTGGTTGTAATAATTCTATATTTTTGTTAGATTAAGTTGAGGTATTATTAAAAGGAAACATAATTAGAAATTAATAATGTGAGAGAAGTGCTTGATTCATGTGATCAAGTGAGAGTAACAGAGAATCCGAACACTCCTCTTTTTATCTTGAAAAATTGAACCACAATGTCTACATTTGTTTTCTTCATGTTTCTCTGATTTATCAGAGTTAATTTTCAACAAAAGCAGAATTCTATACTAATGGGTGGGACTAGTTATTAATGATAGGGAAAACAAATCAAATGTTGCAATAAAGAGAAAAACAGTCTGCATAGAAGAGCAAAAATAAATAATAATAGCAATATTCATGACGATGATAAAGAATGCTAATGAGCTTTGATAAAAGAGCCTGGAAAGCAAAGGTATACTAGTAATAATACAGTAGCTGGAACAGAGAGCATGGAAGATGAATTGTGCACGAGATTACATTTTAAGTGGCAAGAACATTCTGGCATAGGAAATGAAGTATGAAAGACCATGAAACAATAGATTCCATGTATTCAAGCAATAGAAGTAAAGAAGTCCTAGGAAAGACTTCTTTGCCTTGTGGAATTATCCTAACATGTCTTTCTTTGTTATCTTCATGTTTCTCTAATTTATCAGACGATTCGAACTCATAGCAGGGAAAACACTGTTTTACTATGATGTCAGTGTTTTAGGAAAAAGAGCCAGGAATTTGAAAAGTAAGCTCTTTGCAAATCAAAGATGTCATTGTTGCTGCTGTTGTGCTTCTAGAATAACTGTATGATTGTTAATTATGAAAAGAGATAATAGTAGTGGATACAATTTGTCTTCAAACAGGCGTGCACAATGCACAATAGAGATTCAAGAGCAATCAACAAAGTGCAGGATATTATAAAGACTTATTTTTTAGCTGCAACATAGCCAAAATATACTGTCAAGAACTCAGAATTGTCTAGTGATTAAATAATAAAATAGTCATGTTTTATAAGCTTTATTTAAATTAAAACTATCTACAAGTTGAACATTCTTTTCAAGCCCTTTTTAACACTTTTGCAATTTGCTGGAGCAATCATTCCTTTTCTTTTTTTTTCTTTCGAGCTACAGTGGCTAATCTGATTTTGATGTTTCAGTAATTATGTCAATTAATGTGTGCTGAGAGTAATTTCATTTGTTGAAATAGATACCAGGTGAATATGTAGGTAGTAGAAGGTTGTCTCATTAAGACTTTGTGTGCAGTTTCCCAAAATTAGCCACAACAGAGAAGAGTTTTAAAAATAAATACCTTCTGGTTAGTAACCAAACTGGTATCTAGTTTATTTCCTGACAATTGAAATAAATTATAATTTCTTCCCACCTTCTGCTACCAATCAAAGACACATTGTAGTGTGATCAACTGTCCCATTTTGCTCAGGATGGTCCTAGTTCTAGCAATGAATGTCCTCTATCTTGGGAATCCCTTCTGTTCCAAGCAAGCCGGAATAGTTGGTCACCCTAAAACACATATATCACTTGAAAAGAAATGTTATACTTACAAAGCTTTTTTTTATTACTACATAAATTTAACAGAATTTAGAAATGAATTTTCATTCATATTATCACTAAAATAAAGCAACTATATAATATGTACTTTTGTTCCTTCTAAACATTATACAAACAATATATAATTTAACAATTATAAAATCAATTAGTCACAAAATATGTACAATTCTATGTTCATTAGTTAACAAATACATATCCTTACAAAATCATATGTGAAATTTTAATGAATCCATAAAATTATATCATATATCCATGTTTTAAGTTACTTAAGTATCATTCATTGTAGGACATGTGTGTTGTTTTTGTTTTTCTCTATTATAAATGATATTGCTGAAAATACCTTTGTATATATAAGACTCCTCTTTTAAATTTAAGAAATAAAACTGTGGGGAAAACATAAGTAGGGTAAAATTATATTGGCAACATAGAAACAGTTTAAATGATCAATATTTTCTTCTGTTAGCTAATTTCTTATCAATTACCCTGCTGCTTAAATAACTATTTCATGAAAATTCCTGGTAGCATGAGCCCATTCAAGAAAATGGACAATATTTTTTAATTGGTTAGTTGAAATGATAATCTGTTTATTCTGAATGTTGAGAAATTTTTATCACAGATGAAGATGTTGTTCCTTTTAGGGTTTTTCAAAAGAATAATGGCACTTAAAGAAAAATTAGATCACAATTTCTTAGACAAACATCCACTGTGTTCCAAATATAACAGAGGCATTGAGGAACTCAGAAATACTACCAACTCATTTTTAAAGACAGATGTTTGGTAGGAACTCAATTTAATACTAAGTCTGACCAAATAAACTGTCCCTCAGGTTTCCTTTTAGGATTTCTGAAGTATAAGAACCCCCAAATTCAAGTCTTCGTCTGTACTATAATTAAAATGTAACAGCCTGAGTTTATAAAATCTAAACTCAAACACAGGAAGGATAAGACATTGAATAAGTGAATTTTTATTGAACTTCTGGCATTGTCTACCCAGTCACTATCCTCTTGAGTTTACTAAGTTATAGGAAAAAGTCATGGGATGTGTATATAATAAAGTAATACAAGAGTGTGGTAAGTTCCATTACAATAGTATAAAAATGGGGGGCTATGTCTCCTTATATATTCGCATTATTTGTAATGACAAACTTGTAAACTTAAATGGCTATGGACAAGATATAAATAAATACGTTATGGAATAGTCATATACTGGAATACTAGACAACGGGAACTACTATATGTATCAATACCAACAACTCTCACAAGTAAAACACTGACTATAAAAGATGAGTTTTAGAAGAATACATATAGATTTATACCATTTACATAAATTTTAAAACATGCAATATAATATTATATATTGTTTAGAGATACTTCAATGAAGTAAAAATATAGAGAAATGCATGCAATGGTAAGTATGAAATTCAGGATAATGATACCTAGGGGTAAGAGAGGGGGAGGAGGGAAGACACAATTCCAGAGGAGGTACGCTAAAGTATTTTGGAAATGTTCTTTTTCTTAAGGTTCTGGGAGAGTACATGATTGTTCATTATATCTTGAAATATGTAATAATACATTACAATATACACAAATTAAAGTGCCACACAAGCAGAAAAGAGGTTATTAATTCTGAATGGAAGTAGCAATCTGAGTAAGCTTTTCGAATGAGTTAGCCTGATGGATAAATTGGTTGTGATGGATGAGCAGACATTCAGTAAGTCCAGATGGCAGGAAAGGAGATTCTGGGGTGATGGACCAGCATGGACAAAGGCATGGGAGTGTTCTGGGCCAGAGCTAGCTTAGGATGTATAGAAATATTTATGCTGGAATAAAGGCAGTTGATAATGTGACTGGAACCAGACTGCAAGCAGCCTTGAACACAGCAGAAATGTAAAATAATTACTAGGTTTTGTAAATAGGAGCTTGCAATTAGGTCTGGACTATAATTTATTATATTCATCATGTAATTCCAAAGGATTGATAATTTCTCAACCAGAATGGTATCTTATCTGAATCAAATCCTTTTAGATCTCTACTGCACTTCAAATAAGAATAAAATCACGATTCATCACAAGTCATCTACCAAATCCAATAGAGAAATTGATCCTCAGAGTTATAATCAGTAATAAATATGGAGATCTTCCATTGGTAGCTTTCAAGAGTCATTTACAGTGTTTTCTTATGACTACCCACCAATTTTCCCACCTGATCATGTCAAATGAATCTTCAAGTAGAAAGCATTGCCCTGAGAAGGAATACAAAGCCTAGTTAGTGCTGTGAAAATCTGAAGCTTATTAAATTCACCAAATTTTCTTTTTTTTTACATGATCACCATTTCTCACCAGCAGGTATCTTTTTTTAAAAAAATATATTTTTATTGATTTCAGAGAGGAAAGGAGAGGGAGAGAGAGAGATAGAAACACCAATTAGAAAGAGAGAATCATTGAATGGCTACCTCCTGCATGCCCCACACTGGGGATCGAGCCTGCAACCTGGGCATGTGCCCTTGACTGGAATTGAACCTGGGATCCTTTAGTCAGCAGGCTGACACTCTATCCACTGAGCCAACCGGCCAGGGCAACCAGCATGCATCTTTTGTTGGCTTCATATGGCAGAGCCTAAAGAATACCTGTTGATCAATGTGTCATTCATCAGTGGCACCTGCAGAGATGATGAAAGTTTATGTTATGATATTATGGAAAACAGCACAACATTTAGCAAATTGAACCACACATTTCTTCCCCCACCCTTTTTCTTTTGAACATTAAAACTGCAGTTTGAAAGCAACTTCCATTGCAGAAAAAAATTAAAACAGCAGGTGATAATTAGGGCAAAGTTATAACAATGTTATTGCTAATGGGCTACCTGTCAGTTAGTGTAAACTACCACTTCTCCCTAGGAATAGTTATTATTAAAAACAACTTATGGGGGTTGAAGAAGGGACATTCGACGTGTTAGTCTCCTTATTTGCTCATTTGGAAATAGCATAGAGATAGATCCATTAACCACCTCAGTCTACCTTGGTCTCAGGGCAGACACACACACCCACACACACACAGAGAACAAGTGAAAGTTATAAACGACCAAAACATAAACCTTAGCTGCCTTGAGTTAAAAATCAATTTTCTTAATAAATTAAATTCAAGGATTATATACCAGTATGTAGTATCAAGAAGGATGTATTAATAATTGCCATGTTGGCAGAGTTCAGAGTGCAAGAATTACAGGAATATAAAAATTTAGTAATTTAGAAAATCTGATACCAAAAATAGCTATTGCTAGTGGAAGCCTCAGAGTTCAGTTCAGTCGTTGAGCTATAATAGTATTCTCAGACTAGTCAAGGTTGAATGTTCAAGATGTAGTTTGAGTATTAATCATCGATTCAAAAAAATGATTGCACAACTGGAGAGGCTCTCCTGGGTTAAGTAGTTTACTCCTGAACACAGATGTAAGATTTTTCCTTTGTGTATTCCAGAACCACTTGAGTGTTTCCCCTACTAAACAAGAAACCTCTTTTGGAGTTATTTCTTTAGCTTTACTCTTTATCAATTACAATCTTTTGGCAAAAAAGTCACCTAAGCTACTTTGCTGATACTTTGCTGATGTGAATTAGAAGCTCATTCAAACTGCCCATTTCAAGTTTAAGTTTTATTTTTGATTTTCCCCATAAGAAATCGGGAGATATGCTCTGATTTATTTTGGTTTACTATACAGTATTCCATTGTATATTCACGCTGTATAATGTTGTGTAAATAAACCATAACTTATTTATCCATGTTACTGTTGCTTAGCATTTGGGTAGTGTTATGAATACATTTAAAAATAAAGTATTATATAGGTATTGATATGTACACAATTTATTGAAGTATGATATACACACAGAGAAGTGCACATATTATAATAGTACAGCTTGCTGAATTTTCACAAACTGACCACACATGGGCAACCAGCACCAAACCCCAAGAAAAAGAACATGACCAACCTCCCAGAAGTGCTACTATGCCCACTCCCAGTCATTAGTTCCCATCAAGAGTGACCATTATTCTGATTTCTGATAGCATAAATTAGTTTTGCCTTTCACTTAGCATTATAGTAATGAGATTTATATATGTTACTGCATTTGGAAGCAGACTGTTCACTCTTAGTATTATGTAATGTTCTGTTATATGGACATATCACCAATTATTTATCCATTTTACTGTTAATGAACATTCAGGTTGTTTCCAGTTTGGGGTTATTATAAATAGTGTTCCTCTAAGCTGTTTAATAGATACCTTTGATATACATTTGACATTGATATATTCCTAGAAAATGAATTGCTGGGCCATAGGGTTTTCATACGCTTAAATTTAGTAGATATTACCAGTTTTTCAAAGTGTTTGGGCTATATACATAGCATTTGATTTCTTGAGGAATCATTCTGTGTAGAGAATTTCAGTATAACCATTAAGAGAACAAGTTTTAGAGTCACTCAGACCAAATTCAGCTTGCTAGCTATACCACTTATGCATAACCCTCTCAAGCCTCAGTTTATTCCACCGTAAAATAGGTGTAAAATGAGATATTATTTTAACACAACATAGAAAAATGCCTGGCATATAGTCAGTGCTGAGCTATGGTGGTTATTAATCATTAGCTCCTACAACTTAGACAATATGGAGAACTGGAAACAAATATGGGCAATATAATCCACAAACAATTTTCATTCTCTGATGGAAGGAAATTGAAACTCTGACCCAAAAGGTATTACCAATTCTAGGAGCATTACACTTAGATCCCCGAAAAAAAAAATACATTTAAACACGATCCCAAAATGCATTTGCAAATTACTCTTGCCAGAGGCAGGGTTCTTGAATGCAGTGCATTATGATCCATTTTTTTTCTCCTACTAGACATTACTCTTTAAAGACAAGACTGCCAAGGGCTACTCTGGAAAGTCACTAATATTATACTTTTTATTATATTTTCCAATTTCACACCTTCCTTAAACTAACCCACAAAGTTGTTGAGAAGTGACTGTAATTGCAAAATTAGTTACTAGTTTTCCTTGAAACTTACCAGTATCTACAGCATCTTCCACAATCCTAAAAACCCTAAAAATGGTCCCAGATCCTTGCTTTAAACTGCAAAGAATTTGCCATTTTTAGTAGGCAAGAACTTGATAACTTCAGCCTGGATTTCAGCAGCTGATGGGGCAGCATCCTAGAAAGTAATACAGACATTACACTTAGTACAGAGGTACTGTTTTAGCTAGTTGCCGGGGAGCAGCAGACCCAGTTGTATTGGAAGGTGCACCCTGTTCCTAATAAATTGAATTAGATCCCATGTATCAGTCACTATTTCTCAAGAAATAAAGCACACGGTCTACTGGAAAAGATGGCATCTTTTGAGGCCAGTTGTAGACCTGAGAGGGAACTTTTTGAACATTTAATTGAAAATCTTTGATTTTACAGATGAGAAAACTAGTCATTTAAGAATCTTGCCTAAGGTCAAATGATCTGTTCCCTGGACAGGCAGAAAGCTCTTGTGCCAGGGCCCTTCCTATTCTCGCATTCTGTCTCCTACCTCAATTTCATAAAGATCCAGACCTGGGATCCAGAAATGGGGACCCTGAAGAGTGTGACTTAAGGGGATGAACAACCATTACATTGTCATTAGGAAGGGCAAGATGAGTGAGGCTTGCCTGCTGGATAAAACACAGGATCCAAGAGGAAGGACCTTCTACGTTTTGTGGACCACTGCATTCTCAGTACCTAGAACTGTGCTTGGTACATAATAGGCCCTATAATTGTTAAACCAATACATGAATGAATGAATAAATAAATCTTGGTTATGTCAGGTTGTCATGTCCTTACTGTTTTATCTACCATCTCCTTCCAGTAATACAAAAATAAATAAATAAATGTGCACATTTAGATTCTAAAGAGATGTCATGTACAAGCGTCTGGTATGTGCTTGAGCCATTGTGAGCAATTAACAAATGTCAGTTCATTTCCCTTTCCTTCCTCCCCCAAGTGTGGGTTACTGGGGTATGTATGGCGTGATGTGTCACGGTGTTTATGTGCCTGCACAGAAAGTGAAGCGGGTATCTAACTGGCTAGTGAGAAAGAGCTGTTGGCGCCTTTCTAAACTTAGTAAATAAATTACTGCCCGAAAAAACGCACAGCTATTTTATCCAGAAAGGCTAGTCGCTTTTGTTGTCAGATTCTCGGCTGCAGTAAGCTTTTTAGCACAACTTTTTGTAAGAGCTACATCGCGGCGACAGGAGAGGCAGTGAGAAGAAAATCCTGCAAGACCCTCTCCTTACCCAGATTAAAGGTAGCGCGCCGAGGCGGGGCCGGCGTTTAGCCAGTCTAAGGGTCCCGGTCCGCGCGGCCCC
>NW_006295827.1:2828215-2828763 GCF_000327345.1 Myotis davidii | reverse complement strand
TCAAGTTCGGCCCGGCCTCCAGCGGCTGCTCCGCAGCCCCCTGCGCGTCCAAAAAGCCAGGGTCTGAAGGCGGCGAGGAGAGTCCAGAGGTCACCCTGCTGCGGGGTCACTCGGGCACGCGTGGTGCTACCACGTGGAAGAAAAGTTTCCAACTCTGCCTGTGGGACCTCCCAGTGCCCTCCAGTGGAGCCGAGGTGTGCGCTTTGGCACCCGCTGCCACGCCCGTCGCCTCCAGTCGCGACCCCTCCCAGGGAAGCCCCGTTGCGTCCCTTCTCTGAAATCCCTCCTTCGCTCACGGCGCAGGTCGCCCGGGGAGAATACTTGGGGGGGCCTCCCGAGAAGGCGGCCGGGGAGCCTCCGGAGGGCCTGCGGTAGGGGGTCTGGTGACAAGTGTTCCGAGGAGGGTGCGGGGGTGGAGGCGCGGAACGGGGCGCCCGAAGTGGACAGGGGACAGTGGCTTACACGCATCCCCAGTGCGCCTGGCGGGACCATGTCACGGCTTCCACACCCTCGCGCGCTAACTTCGTGGGGCCACAGCCGGCCCTACG
>NW_006295827.1:2827334-2827913 GCF_000327345.1 Myotis davidii | reverse complement strand
CGGCGCGGTGAGAGCGGCGTTCCCAGCGCTTCCCGACCGCGTTTCTCCCTCCGGCCGGGCGAAGCGAAGAGGCAGCGGCACACCGGTGTCTCTCCCGCTGGAGATTTCTTTCTGCTTTCCTCGTCGACGGACTCACCCCCTCCCTTTTTTGAGGAAGGGTGACCTCTTCTCTGGGACTGGAAAAAAAAATTTTTTTTTGAGGACGGGGGTGGGTGGCAGCGACGGGGTCTGCTTCTTCTCCTCTTTCAGCTCCCCCTCCTCCCCCTCCAAGACCGAAAAGCAAACCCCACAACTGCTCCAGCATCCTCCTTCCCTTCCTCCACCTCCCTCGCCACCTCTGCCAGTTTCGCTCTCTCCTCTCCTAATTATTTCATTATTATGCGTCCCTCTCTGGGGGGTCCCCTCCCTCTTAGCTCCCTGGGAAGCCCTGGCCTCCCCTGGATGCATTTCTTAAACATTTGGGAGCCTGGGAGTGAGTTTCCTCCGAGGCGTGTGTGAGAGGCGGCGGGGGTGTTTTCCTGTGCGAGGGGCGGGTGAAGTTCATTGCCCCCACTTTCCCGCGACCTTTTCGGACCTGAT
>NW_006295827.1:2826962-2827301 GCF_000327345.1 Myotis davidii | reverse complement strand
GGGGGCAGCCGTATTTGGGGACCGGGGGGGGGCGCGGCGGAGAATGGCCGCGGGGAGGGCTCCCCGGAGCCTCCCAGTCTCTTGATCAAAGCATTCCGCTATTCTGATTTATTGCCTGCTTGGTGAGTTATTTTTTTTTCCCCCTCTAAAGGAGACCTGTGTGTTCAGCCATTACTTTGCTCGGCGCCGCTCGCAGGAATCTCCGACCCTCGGTGCCGCGGGCAGCCCCGCACTTGGGCTCCTCGCCTCTCGCCCTCGCGCCCGTCCCTCCTCCCTCTCTCCGCCCCTTCCCCCTTTTCTTTCTCCTCTCTTTCTTCCCCTCTCTCCCTTCTTTCGGCC
>NW_006295827.1:2784107-2826835 GCF_000327345.1 Myotis davidii | reverse complement strand
CAAGGAAGACAATGGGAAGCCCCCGTCCTCCGCCCCGTCCCGGCCCAGACCCCCGCGGAGGAAGCGGAGAGAGTCCACCTCGGCCGAAGAGGACATCATTGATGGATTTGCCATGACCAGCTTTGTCACTTTTGAAGCGCTGGAGGTAAGGGGGGTCCCCTCCCCCTGGCTTTCCTTTATGCACGACCCCATTTCGCTATGCCCGGCTCGGGAGCTTCACCCACTGTGCTCCGGCCGGTCTGTCTGTCTGTCTAGGCTGAGATCTTATTGTTGGGGGGAGAACTGGGGGCGCGGACAGACAGGCGGCAGGAGGGCATCACCAAGCCCTGCCTGGTCTCCGGGTCTCCTCGTTTTCGCTCGCCTTTCCCCTGCGCCCCCTCCACAGCAGATGGGCATGGAGAAAGGGGTTCAGGCATCACAACAATGCGCCCCCCTCCACGGGTAGCTCTGCCCCTACTCCTTCCTCCTCTCCCTCCCCAATCATGGCTTCTTAGCTGGTGGAAGTCTCTTTGCTGGGTTTGGGGCGCCTGTGGACGGTTCTCTGTGTGCTTTCGACAGAGCCCTATGTGCTTGTGTGTGTGTGTGTCTGTGTAGTGTATACCTTTCCTGGGTGTCCTCGGAACTGGATACTAACGGGTGTTTTGTGGTTTCTCTGTCCCCTCTCCCTGCCTTTTTTTTTTTTCCTTCTGGTGAAGCTGGGGAAGGGGGCGTTTTCTCCTGGTTGGGAGAAAGGAGGGAGGAGGGGAGAGCAGAGAGGAAAGGATGGAATATCTTTCTGTATTCCCCATGGGGCTCTGTTACAGAAAGGGTTAATTATAATATTTGTGCACATATATATGCACATGTGTGTACATGAGCAATTTGGTTAAAGGACAGAAAAGGTACACCAGGGACGACTGGTGGGAGGAAAGAATAAAATCCGAGCTGGTATCTGAAGGGCTTGTCACCCAATTGTCCCTCTCCCTTTGCGTGTGTGTGTGTGTGTGTGTGTTTTCTTTTCTCTCTTTTTTCTTTCTGATTGGCTTTGTGTTATATATAAGTCTTTATTCCTTGGGTACCTGCAGTGTTGATTTCCAAACGCACATTTTGCTGCCCTCTAACCAGCTTCTGGGGAAGAGGGTGGGTAGTTAGAGGTAGACTGCCCAGGGGTCAGGGGGAAACAGCCTTTACCTGGAAGAATCAGATTTGGTGCTGGTATGGGTCATTGGTCTCTATAAATGTAACCCCCTTTTTTCCCTCCCCCTGCCTTGCTTTCCCCACCCCCAACACACCACACACACAGGAGGCTTTGAGATTCTGCAGAGTTGGTCCAGCTTTGGTTAAGCACAAAATCAAGATAGTTGGTTTCTAGCCTGTCATGCACTTGGTATGGTTAAAGGTTCCTGAAGGAAACTTTTTCATTTCCCTTTGGTTTTGTGCTGTTATTATGGTATTATTTGAGATGATCAAATGCAAGCTTAGTTAATGACAGCTTAAATCTCACATGCAGTAACTGTACAGGTTGAGATTGCTGGTTCTCTCTGTGTGTTTGGGTGTCAGGTTTAATATATTTTTGAACAGAAGCCTTCCTTTGGGGTTGTTTTTTTCTATTTGAACTGCTTTTTGGTTGGGCTGCTGGTGGTGATGGTGGTGGTGGATGGTGGCCAGTGGTTGGGGAGGAAGGGAGGGTGGTTGGTGGTATTAGTGACCATAGATTTTGATGTTAGTGATTGAATCTGTTACCCTTTTGGTTCTAGAACCTGTGCTTTATTGGCTAAAATGGATTGTACACAATCGTTTTGAGTGTTGAGGCTCACCACTTATTAGGATAATTCTAACTGTGGCTTCAACTTTGCCAAGGTGGGAGGGTACTGTACAGTGTGACCTCTTTCTCTCTGTTTCTCTGTTGATTTAAAATAGGGATTGACATAGCAGCATGTATGCTAATAGAAAATGCTGCCTAGAATTTGGTTCATGATTGCTATGTGTGGTTAGTTTAGGACAGTACTTGTAAAATCTGGTTACAAGTGGTTCTGCGTTTTGCACGGTTATCCTGGGCTGCCCCGTGTCCCCTTTCAGTAAGCCAGAGGGATCTGTAGTTTCCCATGAACATTTTTGGAGGCCAAGTAGAAATAGGTGTAACTTACCCAGTACTTTTAAAAATCATTGTTACTTTTGATAAATATTTGCCTGGGCTTGTGATGTGTATATCTATTCATTTGGCATTTGAGAGAAAATGTGCCCTTCCAGTTTCTTTTGGGCTTGAAAAACTTTTAATTTTTAAAGAAGACCAAGTTCAAAGTGTACTGTTAACACCATTACTTTTCTTGCTGTGATTATCTTTTTTTTCCTGCTACTTTTCTCAATTCAAAACCCAGGTTATTTTTAGCTGAATACTATGCTACCTTAATATCTAAATACAGTTTACACATCTGTGTGTGGGTCTAAACGGTCTAACATTTAAAAAAGTTTTCTTAAAACTTTATAGAAAATTTAAACATATACAAAAGTAGAGAGAACAGTTTGATAAACCCCAATGTACCCAACACCCAGGTCACCAACTGCCAGCTCATGTCTCATCTTGTTTCATCTGTATCCCATGTACTCAACCTCCCCTCCTAGATGTGATATGAGAAATATATAAATATTTCTGTATGTATCTGGAAATGGTAATGACTTTAAAAAGCACCAAAACCCCCACAGTACCATTATCACACCTAAATAAACGAGTTTCCTAATATCATCAAATATCCTGTCAGTGTTCACATGTAAAAGATCCAGCTTTTGTAGAAAAGGTGTAAATTTTTCAGATTAAAAAAAAGTGGGGAATAAAAATAATGTGTGTTTGGTTCTATGGACAAAGGTAGATCTCTTTGCTGCACATTTGTGTCCAGGCTGGATGGTCAAACATAAGTGTGCAGTGATCATGAAGATAAAACCTATGTATGTACTCATTTTGGAAGATTTACTCAACTATCACCATAAAATGTGAGGGCTTATTAGGAAACAGGCAACTAAACTATGAAGTTGGATAGAAATGTATGTGACAGAATTATTATAGATGCTAAGAGTACCCTAAATATATATTATTTTTTGTGTGCCTTGTGTTTAGAAATGAAAACAGTTGTCACCATGTAACATTGAGGCTGCTGCTAGTGTTGTGATAAGAAACCAGAAATATTGGCTTATACAGCTAGGCTTGTATCTCATGCCAGTTCAGAGCAATAGCTGGCAAACTGGAGTAGCATACTTTGGATGTTAATGGATGGACACATTGATTTTTGACTCCCACTTTAAAAAAAGAGGCTCCTGACTCAAAATGAAATGTGCTGATATAAGTTGTTCCAGTCCAACTGTGACTTTACTTTTGCTAGAGCAAAAGAAACTTGCCTAATGAGAACAGCATTTTTATGCTGATTGTTTTTTCACTGTTGGATATTTAAGATGATGAAAGCTTTGGGAGTAGTTTGAGAAGCCCACACTTTATAGGTAGTAAAACTGGCTGAGGTAGTTTCATATTCTGCAGGGACACTTGTCTTGAGTAATTGCACCCTGAAGTTCAAGTATGTGATTGTGAAGAGTCTCATGATAGAAGATAAGAGGGTAGGTGAGGAGGCTAAAGTTGATCGTGGTGTTCTTTTCATTAGGCATCTGAGAAACAGAATGACCATTTGGATATGGTATTGTTTATTTGGATATTCTTTGAATAACAGGTTGAGAGTGAATATCCCCTGATGTCATGCCTCATTTAAAAAAAAAAGTGGCTTCTAACAAAGTATAATGAAAATGTTGGGGTTCCAGTACTGTCATTGTACCATGATATGCCAGATAATATTGCCTTTCTGTTCTTATTTGGGTTCCTTTCTGTGTAGTCTCAATTAGTAAGCCACGTGAGTGCTGCAGCTAAAATTTTGACTTTGCAAAATTATTATTACCCGCCCCCCCCCGTCCCCCCCACACTCCTCTGTTGTGCACTGGATTTTTAAAGCAGCCTCCTTTTGTACAAGTGACCACGGGAAGCAAATATGAAATTAGTGGGATTAGCAGACAGGAGGCCAACTGGAGCTCTGCAGGCTTGTAAAAACTAAGGAAGACTCATTTCTGGTGGATACAGGATCAAACCAAGAATTTCATGTGGCCTTCATTTCCTCGCTCTGTGTCAGGGCTTCCCCTGAAACGCTGCACATCGATAGTGTAAATAGGCTGTACAGAAGCTGTTGTACTTTTAGTATACCATGTTAATAGGCTTTAAAATTTACTATGGTCAAATATCATTTATTCAGTTGTTTCAAAAAACAACATTAATCATGTTCTTCATATCAGTCAGAAAATATTTATGGAGTGCCTGATATGTGCAAGGTATTAGAAAGAGTACAAAGAAACCTAAAATATATGTAGCATCTTGAAGGAGTGTACAGTTTAGCTGATGACAAGTCCTGCACCTACAAAATTTTAAAATAGGCACTTGGATGCCTAATGCCAACGACGTGCAATAGGCTTTCAGAGAATGGGGTAGTGAGTGCCATTGGCTAAAGTATTTGAGACGGCTTCATGAAGAAGATGGAACCTAAAGGTTGAAGGGATTTGGATAGATAGGGAAGGAATGTGGGATGGGAAGAGCATTCTAAGAAGAGGGAAAAGTGAAGAAGGTGCAGAAGAAAGAGGAGTGAGAAGATGCTATTTGATTAGGGGTTGGGGGCAAGGAAGGCCTGGTAGAAATAAGTCCAACATTATGGAAGTCAAGAGTGCTTGTTAGGGAGTCAGGAGACTAGTGGAGAAACATTCCAGGCTTGGCTGTCCTAACTGGTTGAGTCACTTTGGGAAGTTACTTTCTAAAAGTATCATTTTCAAAATCCATTAGTTGAGAGGTTTAGGCTAGTTTTAGAGCAAAGGTACCCATGCTGGGTAGGAACACAGCTTTGCCAGGTGTTCAGAGGTTGTTTTAGAACAGAAAAATGTGATCTGCTCTCGAATAGTTTTGGAACTTGATGGACTAGACACAATTCAAGGGGTGACTTGTTAATGTCAGAATTAAGTCTTTTATTATGAGAATGCAAATTTTGAATATCAGAGAAGGTCATGTGATGTGCCTTATTTCCTAAATTTATTTGACCACAGGACACTTTTATTGTTGGCATTAAAATCCATAATCTGGTTTGGGAGATACTGGGAAAGATCTGATAGATTCCTTCCAGGAACTTGGTGATCTCTGAATTTAGGGAGAGTGGACCCAAGATAGACTACTTGGAAAACCAGGCACAGAAGTTTGAAGTTGCAGCGGAGGCTGCTGCTTAAGTGGGAGTGGTAAGGGGAGTGCAAGGTGTAAATAATGATGATTAGTTCATTTGTCCTCCTGCTCTCTTTTCCTGCCTGGTGTCAGCCCTTTCATTGATTGTTGGCAGCCCCACCATGAAGTAAGAATTGGTCAGTGATTTTCATTAATAGCACTTTCAGTGTGATAGCAGCCCAATTCTCATGCCACCAAGCTGCCTCTAGCCAATATGCTATATCCTGTCTTCCTAGTCCCTTCTAGTGTATTGTTGCTTTTTAAGCAAGCTGGAAAGAAGGTTGGATGAAAAAGAGGGGTGGCACTGACCTTAAAATAAAGGTTTCTTTGGCTCGTTTGTGTATGAAGTGCTAGTTCAAGAAAGGTCAGAACCTTTCTGCTGTTTCTCAGCTAGGGAGAGCTGTGGAGATGTGTTTTGTTTTTGCATTTTTCACTTTTTATCTTGGGAAGTTTGGAATGGCATGGCAGGGTAAATGGGTCAGTTCCTCCTGCATTTCACTTCTGAAAATGTGCATAAGATCTGAGGAGTTCTAAGAGGTGAGAAAGTTTGCAGAAATGGAAGAGTGTGAATACTGTGCCTGGTTATGAATTCAAATATTTTACAGTGTGTACTGAATTACAGCATTTTACTGCACAGAGATCACTTCAGAAGTATTTGTGTGAGATGAGGTCAAAGATTGTGATATGATGATTCCACACAGTTTGTGTTAGCTGTTGAGATTAACGACTTCAGCTCTTTTTTTGGGAGTAGAGAGAATATAAATGAACCAGTAAATTGAAAAAAAAAATGAATCACAAAGTTAGTGATTAGCTTTTCATCCTTTCTGAGAGTGTTGTTCTCTAGCTTTCACAGTTGGAAAAGGGTTAAAAAAACAACAACTAGAGCAAAACTAGAGCAAGCTCCGTTAAAAAAAACCCCAAACTAACACAATGGAGCATTGAGAGTGATAAAGAGATTCGGAGATGCAACAGTTCTATATACTGTAAAAAAAATTGTGATTATTTAGTTTTAAAGAATAATAGGATTAGAAATAAGGTCCCTATGTTGAGAAAATCATAATTGAGGTCAGCAGTTAAGTAATTTAGGTCTCAATGGCTACAGGATTTGGAAGCCTTTTGGACAGAATGCCTGTAGCACTTTTTTTTTTTTTTTTAAATCCTCACAGGAGGATATTTTTCCATTGAGTTTTAGAGTAGAAGGGAGGGAGCAGTGGGAGGAGGAGGAAGCAGAGGAGGAGGAGGAGGAAGTGGAGGAGGAAGAGAAGGAGGAAGAGACAATGACAGCTATCCATATGGTTGCCTTCCTCATGAGCCCTGACCTGGGCCAGGGATTGAGCCTGCAACCCAGGAATCAAACCCACCCGGGACCCTTCAGTCCACAGGCCGATGCTCTAACCACTGAGCAACTGGCTAGGGCCTGTAGCACTTTTTGATGGGCTGTGTGTGTGTATCCACATGCAGAGAGTAGAGGACAGTGGGTTAGAGATTCTACATTTTATTTTACCCTTATGTCGCAGGTAGTCTAATACACTAACTTTGTGAAAGTGCCTCATAGTGTTTTTTCCTCTTTAAGAAACAACACTTTTCAGGGTCAGGATTAAACCCAATATTCTGCAGATATAGGAAAAAGAAGATGGAAACAAGATAGCTGCTATTCATTTGGTAAACTTTCGGAAAAATCAGGGAGATTAGAAAACTCGGGTAATTGAAGTCTGGAAGAGCAAGGTAGGAATTACTTTGGTGGAGAGGTTCAAAAATAATTTAGGGACATTGTTAGTTGGGTCAGAACTGTTTTTCTTATATAATCTGTACCTGTTCCATAGATGAATGCCAATTTTGTTTTTTCTCGAAGATGGCAAAGAATTTAAGCCTGGGACACCCTCAGTTTGTTTTCCTCCTTCAAAATCTTAGCTGTGATCTTCATTTCTTCTCATAAGTCTGGAGGGTAAGGGTCATATAGTCAGTAGGTATCATTGTAAGAGCCAAAGAATAGGCCCTGTTTATGCTGTTGGTAACAGGAGGGGAGAAGTGGATTTCACATAGTATGGTTTCCTTTGCTTGCTTAGGAAGAGACTAGACACGTGCAGGCTTCCGTGTGTCAGTCCTCTTCAGATCTCTGATTCTATCCTTTGCAAGTGGACCTGTAGCCTGAAATGGTGTCTTTTGCTCCTTCTTTGCAGGAGTTTATTTCACATATTAGTGTAAATGGCAGTCTCATCTCAGAATCCAGTTAGATTCCCCACCCACCCACTGCCTGCCTGCCTCCTTCCTTCCTTCCTTCCCTCCCAACTGTACTCCCTTCTTCCCCTCTCTCTTCCTTTACTGAGGTAGATCTATCAAAATTATTAATGCAGTTAATAGAAGGCAATAGATTTAGGAAGTTGTGAATGAAATGTGGCAATTTAAACACTTCAGACCTCATTGTTTGAACTTTGACAGTCTGAGGGTGGGACTCTGATGTTAGTAAATTGCTTGCCACAATTTTCTGGGCTGTTACAGCTCATCATTCTGATTTCCCATTTATATCCAAACCTCTAGTTAGGATCTGCCTGACAAATGACACAAATTGCCAAATTACATATAAATATTTTTTACTTTACTGTCATTTTTAGCTTGTCACTATACCTCCAGGTGTGCCATACCTCCTTTGTACCTTCAGAGTCCTGGAAAATCCAAGTGTGGTAAAATGGAGGCATAAGAGAGGAGGGGAAAGCCCAGAGTTTGTAAGTAATGGAAAATGACTGGGATTCATTTTTGGCAGAAAGTCTTCAAATTGCAGGTACTGTGTGCTTGCTATTAACTGAAGCATTTTGAAATGACCTGGGCGAGATTCTGAAGCATAGCCTGTGAAGACAAATTGTGACTCTGGTTATTATGGCTGAAATCTGATACTTTCCAACTGCAGTAACATTCTGAATCTGGGACAGGATTTAAGTCAATTCCAGGATCAAATTGTGATGGGACCTGAGGGATGTTGTTTTCCTTGTTGTTCCCACACTTGCCCTACAGTGCAGCACCATACCAACCTACCAACCTCATTTAAGGTTTCTACAAAGTTTCTGATGGCAGTGATATTTAAGAGCTTGAAAAGAGGCATTAAAAGAGTCCAGTATTGCAGTTATTCCTCAAAAGTTGTGCTGCAGTAGGCTTTTTGTTTTTGTTAGGTAGGGTCTCTGTTCACTTATACTTGCTGGCTAAATGTTGTTCAGTGAATAGTCTTCTATAGTTAAAAACTAAGTAGGGAAAAAAACCTAAGAGAAGGAGGATGTAGATGGAACAATAGATGAATATTAGATTATCATTTGTTTTTCAGCCACATACTAGAAATTCCACCCTTTCTCTCTGCACGTGTTCAGTTGGCAAAATAATGAAGGTCCAGGATTGTGCTGTTCTAAAATGATTTTATGTAATTCAAGTGAAGTTATGCTTTCACTGTGGCAGAAGGGCAAACATGCATTTGTTATGTTTTGCTGTTACTTGTTACTGTTATTGCATTGCTGTGTATTGTAGTTTGCTCCTTTCTCATTTCTTATCAGGTAATCAGTTTGATTACTTGGGAAAATTACAATTTTGAGCTTAGTGTGTAGAGCAGGGGTGGGCAAACTTTTTGACTCAAGGGCCACAATGGGTTCTTAAACTGGACCGGAGGGCCGGAACAAAAGCATGGATGGAGTGTTTGTGTGAACTAATATAAATTCAAAGTAAACATCATTACATAAAAGGGTACAGTCTTTTTTTTTTTTTTTAGTTTTATTCATTTCAAACGGGCCGTACTTTGCCCACGGCTGGTGTAGAGCATCTTTAGGAGGAGTTTATCCTAAAAGTTAGGACTCAGCTTTTTTCAGAGCAGTCTTTTGATCCATTTCACTCCAGCCATTGTTGGCCAGTGTACTTTTATAAGTACAGATGATGTCTTTAGTGATGTAGTTCTGCCTCTACTTTTGCAAATGAAAACAGCTCCGAGGTGTTAATTGACCTGCTCAAGAATATACTGGGAGTTAAAGAATCTCACTGTTATCCCATGAAACTAGGAGACTGTCTGCTTCTCATTAGTACTAAGGATTCTCAAGGACTGGAAATGTTGGAAATTGTTTTTTAAAAAACAAAAGTAATACTACAAATGAGAATGAGCACCCATGATTGTAAAGCTTCCAATTTTGCTAAGAATTTTAACACCCCACCCAGACCCCACTTCCCAGAATGAGGATGTAGAAGAAAAAATTATTAGAGTGATGATATGAGGATTTCTCATCCTTGAATGTGTAATGGAAAGATAAAATAACTATTTGGATATAAAATGACAAAATTTTAACATAATTTTTTGGATGAAATATTTTCTTCAGCCTGACAATTCAGAGAAACTCAGAGTAACTTACAAGTTTAGTAGCAGGACATATGGAACAAGTGAACTTTGGAGTACAGTGGAGTTGAAGACTCAATCAAACTTTTCTTTTGCAGCAGAAAGACTCAGACCATTAAATAAATCCACATGGTGTATTGGCTAAGCCATCTTGCATCTTTATGGCTGAACCAGAAAATATATAATAACTTTGTCATGTGTATGTTTTTATAGTCATTCATATAATGAAAAGAAGTTTTCATGAGATTGTAATAACATCAAGATGGATATAATTAAAACAGAAGCAGATTGACACCCCAAATTAAATGCAAACCATAAAACATGATACCTGAGCAGTGTGCTTTACATTTTTGCTGCAGGGGGCAGTCAGCCAGATATACAAATAAAGACATTGATGAATTTCTCGGGGTGTGTATGTGGTTGCAGAGAACCCAACTATTTTATTAATCTTTTATCAAGCCTTGTTTAGATTTGCAGCAGCAATGGGATGTATTAATTTGGCAGACCAAATAGCTTAGGACCAGAAAGTAGGAAATAATAAAGGGAAGGACATGATTGATATACTCTGTTATAAATAACACATGCAACTGACAGAGGGGCTGAGTAATCTTTAGATCTGTGCTTGATGTCATTAATGGAGTTGTTAAACCAGGATGTTTGAGTTGTTCAGTCAGAGAGGCTGCCTCCCATTTAAAATGCAGGCCTGTCTCTCCTTACACCATGGACAGGTATGTTGACAAAATTGGTGTAAATGGAATTTTTGTAAATTGGATCAAATGCACCAAGAGAAACTTACTGTGAAACATGAGTCTTTTTTCTTTTCCTTTTTTTTTTTTTTAAATCAAGTATAGTATTCTTCCTCTCTGCAGGGAAGTTGGGATTTTGGTAGAGTGGGTCTAAGCTGGACATTGCTTTTCCCAAAACACTTTTCTGCGTGTGTTCTCTGTGCTCCTGGAAGAAAGTGACTGTGAGATTTGCATTTTCTGTTCAGGTTGCATACCTCACTTGGTCTGTGCTTCCAGGAATAATTGGTGGTGATTTGAATAAGCCCGCATCATTCAGATTTCAGAGGTTGGTTTTCAAGTGCGTGTTAAGGAGGGCTTGCAGCTATGCATGTGGAATATGATTTCCATATCTGTTCCATTGGGGAGTCCAGGCATGTCATAACCACTTTAGAGTCATAACTGTACAGAGACACCCTAGCTATAAATTTTCTATATGACAGTTCAGTTTTAAAATTGTAAAGATGCCAAATGCAGGGCTGTATTGTTATTAGGGAAGTCGGTGACATCTGTTATATCTTGTTAACCAGGGGAGGAAAATGCTTTAATCAAAACAGCTAATTATGTCCTCTCAACTGATGAAAGATCTTTTGCTAAATTTTTGGAATTGGCCTTAATGGAAGAATCTGGCCTCTACAGGAACTTGAAGTATATTTACTCCTTTTATTTGAAAAATACTATTGTTAACCGTGGTGACATAAGGGTGTTTTAATTTTGTCAGATTGCTCTTACACTGAGTGTGGGAAGAGCTGTTTTCAGAAGTTGTCTAAGCCAGCATGAAGTTTTTGCTTTTGTCCTCCCTCTTGCCCGCACAGCGTCTGAGGCCCCAGAGGGAGTTTGTATTTCCAGATGTGAGCCTAGGAGGATGATATATGGTGGCTCAGAGCCACCTGGGGAGAGAGCAAATGATAATTACAGGTGAGAGGCACGGGGATAATTCAGCCTGTGTGCAGGGAGGTGCGATTTCACACCTGAATGTTGAAACCTGCTGTGTTAGACAGTTGTGTTGTTTTAAAATTAGTTTTGTTAGTCTAATATAGAAATGGGCCAGATTGTTCCAGGTCACCTTCAGTTGAAGGACTATAACTGTTTTAAAATATTGGAGTATAATATGATTACAGAAATACTTACTGTTTTTTGAAAAAGTAGTTTCATATGATACTAAAAGTGTAAAAAACTGTGTTTTTAACTTAGCATATCTGCACAGCTTCTAGCTCTCTTGATCACTTTTTAAAATTTGTTTAATATTTTGGCAGTATGTCTTTCCACTTTGAATCATTCAGACTTCAAAACCTATCCAGTAAAGCCATCCTATTATCTATATTTCAACCAAGAATTAATTTTATCTGCACATATTTCCAAAATCACAGATGATGATGATGTTGATAATAACAAAGTAAAATTTATTGATAGTCTTAATGTTGGGATATGGAGTAGATCAGAGAAATGATTTGTTTCTTAGCTTTCAGAATATTTTATCTGTCTAAAATGATTTTCCTGTGGATTGAGATCTTGGGGGGTCAGCCTAAAGGAGTTTTTGAAGTGTTGACCATGACACAGTGTACTCTGTGTTTTACTTGGGATCTGGTGGGAAGCTCAAGAGCTATCACATGCTCTGTAATGGCTTATTGTGTGTCACTTAAAAGAGTATGACTGGAACCTTGAAAAAGCCGGTTTTCTTCCTGTATTTCCAATGTATTTTATTTCCCTCTGTTCTCTACCTTTAGCCTCTCTACTGTTGAGGTTCTCAGAATCGTTGCTTCCTTTGCTCAGTAATCCATGCATAGTAGGTGCTCGATCAGTGCTTATTTAGAGTTGAATTATTTCCTCAAAAATTCCTGGAAAAGACATTTTTGAAAAGGGAGCTACTGTGTATTGAGATCTTACTCTGTGCCAGGTATTGTGCTCAGAATTTTGTATTCATTAGAGCAGCCAATCGCTACCCCTGTTTTATGGTTGAAGACACTGAAGCTCAGAGAGGTTAAGTCAGCTTGCCCCCAAAGTCAGTACCAGAGAGGCAGGAAATGCAGCCGTTTATAACCTGACCTGAAAGCTTGTGCTCCTCATCTCTTTCCACTCTTCTCTTTAATATAGATTCATTTTGTGAGAGAGTCCCCAATGGGTCTCTGGTAGACCACATTTGTTCTTTGATGCTGCTGAAAATTGTCTTGGTTAAAAGGGATTTTTTTTAAGGCATTATAATAGGCTTTAGGGAGGGGAAAGTACCTCATCATCTTTTGGTAAGTTCTTTATTTTCTTTTTAAAAGGTGGAGCTTACATTGGTGGCTGCCACTCCTATAGCACATCTATGGCTTATTTATTGTTGGTTTTTCTGTTTCTTTCACTGCTTTTCCCTGTATTGAAATCTGACCTTTTCCCAGGTCACATTACTCAGGTGGATTTTTAAGCCTTTGTCAAAGACAAGGGTTCAGGCTCCTAATATTGAGGGTTACTGTTTGTCAGTCCCTGTATTAAACCCTTTCACACACGTAATCTTACGGATTTTTTTACAGCAGCCCCTTAGAACAGAAGTGTGAAATTGGAGAAGGGACTGGCACCCCCTCAACAGGTCACTATGGGTATAAGCTTATTTTTTTACTATAGTTTCCTAAGTATTTATTTTATTTTATTTTATTTTTTTACTCTTCTATGAAGTGGTATTTCTCTTGGCAGTCTATTCCACATAAAACAGATCTTTTTACTACCTTTTTTTTTGTTTTTTAGCTAGTAGAGTCTTTATTTTTCCTAGTGAAAGATCATACTAAATAGTTCTTTGCTTCTCTGGATATCTTTCCCTTAGATTGACAAATGGTGCATTATTTTCTGTTATTGTTTCCTTTTATTATACAGCACACATTTGCAAATTGTTCTCCCTTTTCCCCCACTTCACCCTGTAGAGGTTTGTTTATGCTGCAAAGAGTATGCTAACGAATCAGATTGTTAGATTTGCTCCTTACGGAAATCCAAACTGTGATTAGAGTACTATACATACTTGAGAAGCCCCTTCCTCCTCTGTTCTGGGCCAACATGGGCCTCCACACAGTTCATCCTCTAGGACTTCAGGATTCAGACTTGGCTGATGACCATCCCTTGAGGAGTTTACACACACGCACACGCACGCACGCACGCACACGCACACGCACGTACACACACAATGAGTGCCTTCACTGGGCCTGAAATTTCCAAAGATTTCTCTGAATATGAAGATCAATCAAATTAAACACTTCTCTGAAAAGTCTCTTTTTGAAGAGAGGAGGCTGTTTCTTGTTGGAATCATCATGCTCTGAGACCTGTAGTCTTGCTCCTCTCTCTCCAGCTACTTCAAGGGACACAGATATTCTTTTGCTCAACCAAAATGGAAATATAGTAGAATTCAGTTTTTATCCAAGTTTGTGATCATAGGGGTGACCCAAGTCAAAGCATATCTTTTGAAATTTAACTATCATTATAGAAATCTAGTGTAATAGGAACCACACCTTTAAGAGCAGGGTCTTAAAAGGGATTTCTGAAACCTGAATATGATATATTTATAAAATATGAGTTTTGTATTACCTCTAGGGCCTGTCTCAGACTGTAAATACTTAGGTAGGAGCTGTGTATTTTTAACTTTTCCTTGTGTTGTTCCTTACCCCTCTGAGGTTTGTAAAACCCCTGCTGTGATGTTTTCAATTAAGGAAACAGTGTGAAGAGGACTGGTAGAGATCTGTGTCACTTTCACTTCAGGGCAATGGGTGCGCTCTGTTTACTGTTTACAGATGAAGGTTTCTTTAACATTCTTGTAGATTGCTACATCTGCTGCCCATATTTCATTGGTACTCTTACTTTTTTTAGTATGGCTTACCAGGATTAAGGACAGAGGAATACTAGTATGTATACTCAGGCAGATTTGGAAATTACATTGTTGAAATAGAGCCCATATGGTCATTGTAAAATGGTTAGTACTGCATATGATTGCCTTCCCAACGATGTGCTTTGTCATTGCTTCCATCTTCCAAGAAGCACTCCTGTAGCATGCTGACAGCAAAGGCGTCATTAGAAAACATATGGACATGCAAAGGCATTAAATTGTCTTTAGTTTAAGGGTTGGATTACTGTATTAGAGGATGGGTCACCATGCTTTCAGTCCATACCTCTTGCTTAGTTCAGTACTGCTAGACTGGATGATAAAGATTTGCAAAAATCCTGTATACTTGTTTGTTGAGTGTGTTTCGTATCTTCCCCGCAGTTCTGAGGAGGTCTTTTAGCTGTGCAGAAGACCTCATCACATTATTGGAGCCAACACGCTCCTCTGGGGTGTTTCTCCCAACTCTTCATGCCCTGTGCAGAGTTCTTCTCTATGATTCTCTCAGCCTCTGCTTTCCTAAATGTAAGACCATAGCAGGCTAAGCCAGGAAGTCATTTAGATGTAAAAAGGGAGTAAATATTGGAGTCAGGAACCCACTGGTTGGCTGCCATATTACCAAAATTTATATGCTCCATTATGTAACATCTGTCTCCATGTGGTTCCTGAGTCCACCATCCTTCTTCCTTATTCCCTTAGAAGTGGTGAGGTTTTTGCAGCTTAGAGGCTCAGTGATAAGTCCCAGAGGCCCAGGGACCACATGATAAGGCATGAAAGAGACACCCTTCCAGCTGCCTTATGGAGTTGGATCCCCCCCCCCCAGCCCAATCCAGAAATGCCTTCTATTTGGTTGTAGATATGGATTTGGGGATGCAACAGTTTTCGGACATGGTATGCTTTGAATTTCCAGGGAACTTTATGCAGCTGCCAGTGAATAGTAAGTGAAATTACAGAATGGAAAGTCATTCATCAAATTTAATGTTTCTTGTTGGAGTCTAACAGAAATAACATGGACTTGGAGACTTTCTGAGCAAGAAATGACCTTGGAAAAATTTGGGGCAGTGGGTTTGAGGTACCTTAGGGACACCGATTCAGCTGTGGGGAGGCCCTGTCCTCGTTCAACCAGAACACCACCATTATCTGTTTTATATATTAGGGTAAGTTTTTATTTGGGAAGAAAAAGGTATTGGGATTCTTTTCTTTCATTTAGGAAATCTCAATCACTTCTAGGCAGACACTGTTGTAGGCACAGGGGCTGCAGAAGTGAATAAGAGAAATAGATATCTGCTCTAATGGAGTTTCTACTCTAGCAGGGGTGGGGAACATACTGTATATCATAAACAAATACATATATGCTGGGTGATGATGAGTTTTTTTTAAAGCAGGGTACAGATATGATAGTGGGAATGTAATGTATATGCATATATGCAAGTTTTATTTTTGTTTTCTGTTTGCAAGTTTATTGCTTCATCTTGACACAAAATCATGACGGCAGTGTGAGATGTCTCTCTCTCTCTCCTTTAGCACATGTGCAATTTTATAGAGGCTCATCTAGGTGAGGCCTCTCTGAGGAGGTGATATTTGAGTAGAAACCCTAGGAAGTGAGAAATCAAGAAATGTGGTGAGTGAGGGGCAGAGCATTCAAAGAAGGGAAGAGCAAGTGTGGAGGCTTTGAGGAAGGAGAGGCTTGGTGTGTGAGAAACTGTAGGAAGCAATGGGGGATAGAAGAGAGCAACACAGTGAGAAGGAGAGGGGCAGAGATGGGGAGGGCCTGTAGGAACTTTGACTTTTAAACCCCAGCAAATTTGAGAAACTTAAAAACAGTGGAAAACAACTGTCCAAAGCCCTTATTTCCCAGACAAAAAAGGCTTTTAATTTCCCCAAGGTCATCCAGCTTAAAACAAGACTTATGTGTTACATCACTGCCATCATTCCAGGCATGAGGCAGATTTGGTCTCCTCTGCCATTTATGGGTATGGCTCTCCCAAAAGACATGTTTCAAGAATATAACAGGATTACAATGCTCAGCTACCACAAATTGGGGACTAGCTCTGTTCTTTAGTGCCATAATCCACCACCATTTGGGTAATAATTTTAATGACAAAAACAACAACAGTGATAATGGTTAACATTTATCAAGGACTCATTGCATATGGTAGCATTGTACCCAAAGTATTGTCACATTTAGCCCTCACGGCACCTTGTGAAGTAGGTAACATTTTTATTATCGTTTTAGAGATGAGGCAACTAGGTTCAGAGAAATGAAATAATTTTCCTATGGTCATGTAGATAGAAAATTGTTGAGTCAGGACTTGAGCCCAGACTGTCTGATGTCAGGATTTGCACTGTCTCCTGATGAAGAGGAGGGGGGTGAGCTTATGCCTGGATAAACTTACATTGGAGTTTGCTCTCCTCAACCCCATTTTAAGTTAGTTTTAGAGCTGAGCCTTGGGAGTATTACTGTCGTGTCATAACCCACTTCTGTGTCTGCAAATGTTTGATTATATAAAGGTTTTCACAGACAGTCTGGCTCAGCCCTGGCAACTGCTGATTTTAGGTGGACTGCTGGTTAAGCAGATACCTTTTGGTCTTTCCGAACTAAGTTTGATTGGAACATTTTTCAAGACCTGTGCTGTGGAGTGTTACTACAGAATTCAGGCCAGGGTTTTCAAGTCAGCAGATCTAATGAAATTGGTTTTGATCCCCCACCCCCACCTCCAGTTAAGAAAAAGCCACCAATACCACAGTGCCTGTGTACTCCTTAGGAATCTGAAACCATCTTTTTAATACTTGTGCTTTTGAGGACCAATGTATGATGAACTTGCTTTAGATATATTTGTGTACAAATGTGAGTATATGTATACATAGGACTATGAAATATTTTGTGAATATGGAATAATGTAAAACATAACATAACCAACACCCATGCACCACCAGTTTTTAACAAACCATAGCACTTTACCATGCTTTTCTTAAAACTGGGTTATTTTTAGTGTGTGCTCTGAAGAGGAAGCGAATCAACTGTTAAGCTTTAGAGCAGGGGATTCTCAAACTCGGCTGCACAACAGAATTGCCTGGGGAACTTAAAAAAAAAGTTCCCCTACCCATGGGAGGGCGGAGGAAGCCCCCACTCCATCACCAGAACTTTTAAACACTCCCAGGGGTTCTGTTTTGCAGTTAGGGCAGAGACTGTGCCTGGAGGAGGGTGTGCAGTTTTTCTTCAGATGCCCAGTGAGCTATACTCAAAGCCTTTCGGAGACCAGGAATAAGGCATTAGAGCGGCAACTGAGAAATTCAGAAGTGTTGGGAGCTCTTGTTGAAAGTGTTAGGGATGAGCTGACAGTTATAAAATTATCTTAGAAGTCAGGGGACACAGGGTTTCATTTCAGAATCCTGGAGTCACATGCATCTGGAAGGCTCTGAGCTGTTAGATGGCAGTTGATAAGGCTGTGGCCAGAGTCACAGCTTTATCAGTAAGGTATGGGGTAAGATGTACAGTAAGATGTGCCCTCTGACCAGAGTGGCCAATTGTCTCTGTGGATACATCCAAGGCCATGACATCTTTCATAAGTACTGCCAACTTTCGATTATGCTGGTAGCCTAATGTGGAGCGCCCATACTCCTTCCACCCAGTCATCCATTCAGCCAATGGTTCCTGAGTTTCTTCTGTGTTCCAGGCACTGTTCTAGGCACGGGGGTAAACAGAACTCTTGGTTTCAAGGAATGGCATCAGTGGGGGCAGGGGTGCTGTTACATTCTGGTGTCACATTGTTCTTTGGTGTGTCTAACAGAGAAAAGATGTGGTGAAACTGTAATCTTACCCTAGGAAAGCTCTAGGGCAGTGGTTCTCAACCTTGGCTGCACATTAGAATCACCTGGGAATCTTTTAAAAATCCTGGTGTCTGGGCCTCATCCTCCGGAAATTGTTTCTTTGTGTGACACGGCACCAGAGTTGAGTTAGGGTTTTTCAAAATGCTGACACGCTGAGCTCAAAAGGTTCGCAGTCACTGGTTGTGGTCCCACCCCATAACAAAGAAACAGAATTTCTGGAGGATGAGGCCCCGAAATCAGGATTTTTAAAAGATTCCCAGGTGATTCTAATGTGCAGCCAAGGTTGAGAACCAGTAGGGAACCGTTTGGCAGGTGGGAAGCATTTTTTTTGCCTAATTTGTCTTAAATTTAAGTGTTTGATTCTGAGGATTTCAGTTACAAATGCTTTCATGACTATATTTCTTCAAGAGAGGTTAAATGATAGGACATTGAAAGTTGCAGGGATTTTTGGAATTAGTTGAATTTTATTTTATTATCAGCTTAACATGATGAGAATGAAATAGACATACAGCTTTAAGGTTCAAGTTTAGGGAAGATGCTAGAGAAATGATGATATTTTCTTTCTGCTCATAAATTTGAGGGAAAGGAAGGCAGAAGGGGAAGTTTATTTCTAGAGCGCTACACTGGGTCAGGCTATCAGGTTACTTTCACTGGGAAGACTTAATCAGAAGTGAAACTTAAATCTGTCAGAGTCCTCCACAGCAGTTAGGGAATTGGGCACTGATGAATATCATTGGGTCCCCGAATAGAGGGAATGCATTAGAGACAATGTTTGCAGTCAGTCAATAAAATGGATTCGTGGGGAGAAAATGGAAAGTTTGAGGGAAAAAATACTGAAAAATAAATCTTAAAGCTTTTGGGTTAAGTGGAGGAAGAAAACAGTGGTTGATAAGATTTCCTTGCTGGATGATCATCTTCATCAGGCATGGTTTTTGGTCAAAGAGGGAAAAATAAATCCCATTGTGTAAAAAATTCTTTATACCTGTATGCTCTTTAAAAAGAATCATCTAAAATAAAAAGCAAGTGCATATTGTTTTATCAGCCTTTGGATTTCAAACATGGATTTTGATGCCAGGGTGTCAAAGGGTGGGTGGGAAATGAGATTTTTTTTGTCATTGTTTTTCAAAGGATGAGAACACTTTCTTTTTCCAGCTTAGGTTTTCTTGCTGGGTCCTCAGGGACTGTGTGTGAATAGAGTCCAGTACTTATGTACCTGCCCAAATGAACAGGTTTAGGAATAAGGACAGAGTCTTCTGAGGGGTCATAGAAGTGAAGATTGCACCAAAACTCATGTAGAGTTATAATATCTGTTTCTTTCTCCTTTGATTACATACAAATACTTAATTCTTTATTTGTCAACTTTGTCAGCTCAGAGTTGATGTATTAGATAATAATAATGAGAACTAGCATTAACGTGGTCCTTGCTGTGTGCCAGGTACTATTTTAATTGCTTAAATCAATTTTCGTAATCCTCAGACAGTGTTCCTGTGAAATAGGTACTGATCCTCATTTTGTAGGAGAGGGAACAGCTGCAGAGTTCATGCCCAAGGTCACACAGCATGAGAGTGGTGGAGCCCATACATTCTTGCTTCAGAGCCTGACCTGAACCACTGCATCATAGAACTAAATAAATACTTAAGAATTGTATTGTGATATAGTTTTAATGGGGCTTTTACACCTTTCTTAATCCCTCCCCCCTTCTATGGTGATAACATAGCCCTTAGGCCAGTGGTTCTCAACCTTCTGGCCCTTTAAATACAGTTCCTCATGTTGTGACCCAACCATAAAATTATTTTCCTTGCTACTTTATAACTGTAATGTTGCTACTGTTATGAATCGTAATGTAAATATCTGATATGCAGGATGGTCTTAGGCGACCCCTGTGAAAGGGTCGTTCGGCCGCCAAAGGGGTCCTGGCCCACAGGTTGGGAACCGCTGCCTTAGGCTGTCACCTTATTATACCTGAGAAAATAGAGATCTAGAAAGTTATGTTATATAACTGTTCTGTATGACCTAGTGAGTTAGTGGTAGGACAACCCAGGTTTCCTAATATATAGGTCGCTGCTTTTCCCACTGCACTGTATTGCTTCCATTAAAAAAATTTAACTGAACTAAAAATTTATAAATTTAATTTGTGTCACTCCTGTGGATGAACTAAATTAAAATAGCTAGCTTCTGAGTAATTTTGCCCTAGGGAGGAGGTGGTAGGTATTTAAGAAACTAACATTGCTTGCCTCTGGGGTTATCTGACCTACTCTTGAGGATGTGTTTCTAGTCTTTGGTAGGCTCACTTAAAAGTGGAAAGTATTTAGAGGAAATACAAGAGCTATCCACAGACTTAAGTTTTGCATGATCTGAAGATTCATGAAAAGGCAAGTGTGCCTGTCTGCCTGCCTTCCTCCCTCTTCCCTTCCTTCCCTTTTTTTTTTTTGTTTAAGATTTTGTCCCCCTCTATGTTAAAGTTTAAAAAGACCTAAATGAGGAAGGAAAAAAAAAAATAGGCCGGAATGCAAACCTTCTTTAGCAACATTTTCTTGTCTGGCAAATAAGATTTTAAAAGAGGGTGGGAACAACCTTGATTTTTGATGTTTGGCCTTTTGTTTTTGTTTGTTTTTTCTTTCGGTCCTGTGATTCCTTTTGTTGTAACCTCTTTCCTAGGCTAATGCTTTGTTTAAAAACAAGTGCTCTGGTATTCTAAAACAAATTATCCAGCCGGCTCCCTGATTGTGCTTTCAGATAAAAGACCCCAGGGTAGTGCTCTCTCTGTCTTTGAATTGAAGTTGCCTGTGCACACCCCAGAGCAGAATTCAGTTTACTGCGGAGCTTCCAACCCCACTTTATGTGGTTATCGGAAGCTACAGAATATAAATTTGAAAGGGGAAACCTGGATTGGATTTAACCCTCCAAGGCCCTTAGTGGAAAGCTGATCTGTGATGGGTAGTAGAGTTTTGTCGCAGGTTTGAAACTGTGGGCTCCAGTTTGTCTTTGTGTTTTTAGCTAAATGACTTCGATCGCGTCATTAACCTCTAAAAATCTAGACTCTCAATGACACAATAATTATAATTAGAATAGTGATAGGCTTCCAGACTGGGCTGGAGAAAAGCACATGTTGAGATTTTTGCCAATGTCTCTGAATGTCATGTAGCCACAGATGAGTAATTTGATTCCAGTTTGTTTTCTTAAATTTTCAGGATGGAGGTACCCAGTAGGAGTAGTTTATTGATTATATTTCATATTGTAATTGTGGGAAAAATATTTGAAATACTTAACCAAGTTTTTTTTTTTTTTTTTTAACTTGGTGAGAGTGTACCATTTTAGTTGTTAAAGCTGCAAACCTTTTCTCAATAATAACACTTTGTCACCCATGTTGGATATGAAGAATCTGGATTGGATGGTATCAGATTGTTGGGAATCACAAGTTCTTGTGCAGTGGTTTCCAAACCCAGTTGCATATCTGCACCTCCAGGCTAGCTTGTTAAACACATAGATTCCCAGCCCTGTCCCCATCTACTAACAGTTAGCTGCTGTGTGGCTCTGATACATTAGATTTTTAAATAGGCTGCCAAGGAGGTTTTTTTGTTTGTTTTATTACAGCAAACCCCTGTGCAGAAGAATCACAGTTTAATATAATTAATTTATCTGCTACCAAACCCTTTCTGAAAATAAAACATTCATGCATATATGGATTTAAAACCTCACATATTGTGATATAGAACACATCCTGAAATAAGTGTAGTGTACAGATCGCCCAAGTCACCAGGACCAACATTGCAAAGATATTTGGTTTTTATTACATTCCTCAAAATTCCTCTTCTACCCTCCTCCTCAAATCCCAAGAAATTGGGACTGTAAGTAAAAGTTAATAAAACAGTATAATGTACAAGTGTAAAAAGCATTCTGCTTTTCTGTGCTAGGTATTTTTTAATCATTCTCATTTCTGTAAGTTTTTGGTGATATTAAGTTTGTATTGTTTACCTATGTTTTGAGTCAACCTTAAATCAGTTCCTGTCCGTGATGTCTATTAATGCTCACAGCATATATCAAGATTAAGCTCTAAAATCTATCTTTTTTGCAATCTAATTCACTGAAAATAGTCTCATGATAGTTTTGAAAAATGTAAAAGGTTTGATAAGCCCTGAAAGTTATGACTGGTAAACAAATGAATCTTGTCATTACAGCCGAGTGACCCAGTAAACATGTCTCAGTAGCCAGAAGCCTTTATCTTGACTGGGGGTATTTTGGTTAACAACCACCACCACCACCACCACCACCACCACCAAAATTTGCCCTTCTTTCTATCCATCCCAGAATAATCTCTCCTCTCTTACATTGTACCAGAGCATTTAAAGCCAAAGGTAATGAGGTTTTCTGAGGGTTTTTTCTTGTTTTCTTTTTTCTTTTGACACTGATGAATCTTTAGAACTGCTAGGATAAGTTCTAGCTGTATTAAACATCAACCTTGTTTTCTTGGGAAGGGGATGCTTATGGTGGAGAGACTGCACTGACCTGTGTTCCAGGGAAGGGAGAGAGCTGTCTGAGGCTGCAGGCCAAAGTGACTAGTAATTCTGTGTGAGCAGCAGCTGCACGTCAGTACTTCCCTGGCAGGCACATGGGCTCTGTGGATGTAAGAGCCACCCCTCCCCCAGCCTGCCTCCCACTTCCCCGGCTCCCGTATCTTCACTATCAACTAAACTGGTGACAAGACTCCAATCACCCTCTTCTGAATGGTATTCCATCTTTCCAAAAGTACACCAGAGGCTTGTTTTGTTACAGTACATTGATTAACTAAATATTCCTGTGTGCACAAAGGAACGGAAATCAGTTATGGTATTCTGCAGTTATCTGTACATTACTAGCTAAGGAAGTACTGCCCTTTTTCTCCCCTCCCCTTTTTATCCTCTCCACCACACAGTTCTCAGAGGTGCAAGTAATAGATAAATTAATTACCTGACCTCCACTTTCAGTTGCTTGTGAAGCAGGAGGGGTAGTGTCCTGCGCTTTGGTGCAGCATGCCCTTGGGGCAGTGCCCAAGGTGTATGGATAATAGAAGAGCCTGAGTGATTTAGATGAGAAGATGCTTTCTTGCTTTGAGGTTGTGGACCTTTGCTAGTCTTCTTCAACTCTTAGCAGAAGTGGATTCAGGAAGGTTTTTCAGATTAGCTTGCCGCTTATAGGCAAGTTTGTGTCTGGTGTCACCTGGAAGCCACAGACCCTCTGTGAGACTTGGTTCCCTTGTGTTTACTTATGTACAAGCTCCCTTCAAATGGCAGTGGCGGGAGAAAAGACCCTCTCATCATTTGGGCAGATAGCCATAGTGGAATGATAGGAATTCTAGCCATTGTGGTGCTGGTGGGTTTCCTTTCTTTTGAGGGGTGGAGGTGGGTCTGGTTAAGATGGATGTTTGTAGATAAAAAACAGACTGATTTAGAAAGTGTTCCATGTAATCCTTTATTGTAACCTGTCAAGTATCTTAGTAGTAAGGAATTATTTCTCAAGCAAGTGCTAAGTGACCAGTACTTTCCTTTAATACAGGCATTAATAAGGGGTCCAGGACACGGAGGTTAGAGGGGAGGAGGAGAAAGAATGAGAATGCAATGAAGGACATTAGTCTGTGGAGAAGACACTGTGAACATTATTTTGGTGTGAAGCAAGTGTCATGAGGAGAGAAGTGTGACCAAAGGAGATGTTGAATTGTTAGCAACTCCTAACATCTACCACTAATAGGGGATTCCTTTGACAGAAATGAGATGGATGCCCCTATGTAACTGTGACATTAATTTTTTTTTTTTTGAGGAACCTTGTATCTGTGTGGGTGGCAGAGAGAGAAGTAGGGAAAACTGTTGCATTAGGTAACGTGAAATCTCTCATTGTCTCTCTTCCAACTGACTGTAGGTAATTAGTTGGAAATGACATTAACCTGAGCTTAATTGTAATTTTGCATAGTAACAACATACCAGCTGTTTCACTGTATTCTTTCCTGGTGGTGGGATTTAATTATTTTTTGCTATCTTTTAAGCTGAAATTTTCTCTTGTGTTTTCCTTTAACCCCTCCTTGCTGCCATGTGTACAGCCCCCACATTTTAGCAGTAATACCATTTCTGTGGCTTTGGTGCCCATTGGTGTTGAGGCTTGGGATGCTCTTGGTTTTGCTAATCAGTTGGATTTTTATAGGTCACATCCTACCATGCCCATGGGTGATTGGCAACTTTTGTGTTTTGGGCTCTTCCAAAGGTTTTAGCTTATAATATGTATAAATAATATGGATAATTCCAGGTCTGTCAAAGGTGCTCAAAATATCAAGTGAACAAGTTGAAAGAGAAGTTAATTACTCAACAGTGATTGCTTTGATATAACCAATTACGGATCATTAAATGTTTATTACCTTTTTAATGCTCCTTTCCCCCATAAGGGCAGTTTCTTTTTTAAGTCATTAAAACAGAAATGGGATTTAAAAAATTTCTGCTTCAGAAATTTCCATGAGAATGAAGTATTGAAAAGGTCTTGTGTGATCTGACAGCTGAATAGTCTGTTTTTCTTTGGTCTGTTGAATTAGTAATTAATGAAATGTATTGCCTGAGCAGAGAAAATATTAGTTTTGCTTAGAAAGAAAACAAAAGCAAAACATTAACCCCTAAATGCAGCTTAATATTAAAATGCAGTATAAAACATATTTATCTATATATATAAAAGCCTAATATGCATTTGTCCCCTCAGGAGTTTGACCGGCAGGCTGATAGCTTGCTATGACATGCACTGACCACTAGGGGGCGGCGCGGAACAAAGGAAGGCCCTGGCTGGCAGCCAGAAGGAGGGCACTAGCCGGCAGTCTGAAGGCCCTGATTGGCCCTGATTGCCAGCCAGGCCTAGGGGCTCTACCCGTGCATGAATTTTGTGCACCAGGCCTCTAGTATATATATAATCTTTTATATACATATATATGAAAGGCTAATATGCCAGGTGTCCCTCCTACCATCTGACTGGTCGCTATGACACACACTGACCACTAGGGGGGCAGACGCTCATTGTAGGAGTTGCTGAGTGTAGTGACTTGGCAGTGGCAGTTCTTGGATGATGCACCCCAAAACCAGAGAGGAAGGAGCCCAATTCCTCGAGGGGCTGTGCGATTCCACCTTCGCCCATGGGTTATGTCATTGCTGGGGCACTGTCGGCCCAAATCTGGTTTACTGCACACTTCTGTTTGCGTTCCACATCCTGTATGAGGGCAACTTTGCAGAGTGCCCTCTTGCACTCCGGGACCCTTCAGGGGATGTCAGAGATCCGGTTTGGCCTGATCCCCGCAGGCCAAGCCAAGGGACTCCATCTGCTGGAGGGATCCCCGCTCATTCTGCAGACGTTGGGGAGGGACCGTGGGAGGTTGGCTCCAGGGTATGTCCGGCCCCTCTCGCCCAGTCTCGCCCTGCGGGCCACCTTCTAATTAATTTCCTTTCAATGTGCACGAATCTGTGCACCTGGTAACTAGTAAAAAGAATAAAAAGAGTTGTGTCTCTTTAAATGATCAGTTTCTTAATGGTAACATTCATTTAATTAATTCATTCACCATGTTCTTGAGCACCAACGTTATATTTAGAAGGAATGGGGTTATGTAAATACAGAGGAGGCAAGGGGCCCTGTCCTCATGGAGACTGGGTTAGCAGAGCAGTTAAACCAGATCCTTTTTGGAACTGGTATTGAAATGTCCCAAGCAGCGATGTCAATCAGTATAGGTGCATTTCTGTGGGGCAGGGGTGGTATTTATGAAGAGAGAATTTACTTTTGGAGGCCACACTACCCTGTGGATTAAGAGCAGGGGGAGGTTGATTATCAACAGATATCTTGCTTTTGGAGGTCATAGTATCCGGTGGACTAACAGTAGCTTCTTTAGAGCTGGGTTCACATCCCAGCTTTGCCACTTACCCCAGTTTCCCCAACTGTAAGATGGAAAAATAGTAATGTAGAGCTGTTGTGAGGATTAAATGAGTTAGTAAGTGATTATGACAGTGTATAGCACGAAATGAACATCTAAGGTGTCTGTGGTGGTGTCATTTTTATGGGATAATGTAATAAAGAATTCCTTCTTAGGAAAAATGGTAATTTAATTGGATGCTGAAGAAGGGAAAGATGTTTCAGGCATTTTTTTGTATTGTCATGTGTAACCACATACTTAATTTATAATGCCTACAGTAATGTGTGCTTATGTAGCACCATTGTCAAAAGATTACAAAGGGCATTTACAACTGTTTATTCTCAGAACAGCCCCCTGAAGCAAGGAGACTGTTTATGCACATTCTCTGTAGGTGTGAAAGGCTGTAGAGCAAGCATGTCAAACTTGTGGCTGGCGGGCCGCATGCCTTGTTTGTTTGACATTCTTGCTGTAGAGTTCTGTATTGCCAGCAATTGTTTTTAAAAAGTGTGCTTGGAGCCTGGATTTATTGTGGGTAAATTAGACCAGTGGAGAGAGAAGATTTTTAAATCTTTTTATTTAATTTTTAATTTAAAAAGTTGTTTTTGTGAACCACTGTGTTATTTATGGTCAATAAGTTATAAAAATGTTTTCTGTAGTCTTTAGTAATAGTGAAACTTTTTTATTCCTAAGGTACCAGATCACAGACAGTTGAGTTTATAGGAAGTTATCATAATAATGAAAATACTAATATTTGTTGAGTACTTACTGTGCTCCAGACTTTATCACTCTTTTGTTTGTTTGTTTTGTTAATCCTCACCTGAGGATATTATTTTTCCATTGATTTTTAGAGAGTGGGAGGGGTGGGAGGGGGCGGGAGAGAAACATCGATTGGTTACCTGCACATACCTGGACCAGTTTTGGGGATTGAACCTGTAACCCAGGTACATGCCCTTGACTAGGAATCAAACACTGACTCTTTAAAAAAAAATTATTGATTTCAGAGAGGAAGGGAGAGGGAGGAGTGAGAGAAACAATGATGAGAGAGAATCATCTATCACTGCTTCCAGCATGCTCCCACCAGGGACTGAGCCAGCAACCAGGCATGTGTCCTGACCTGAAATTGAACTGCAGTTTCCTGATTCATGGGCTGACACTCTAACCACTGACCCACACCAGCGAGAGCAGGCTTGGTCACTCTTATCCCCGTTTTACAGATGAGGAGGCTGAGACACTGAAATGTTTAATAATCTGCCTGAAGTCTTGCAGCTGTGTAGATCTAGGGCCTAAGCTAGCAAATCACGTTTGGTTTACATTTATATAAACCATTTCATTTTGATTTGTATGCTTCACAGCAACCCTTTGACAAATGCCAGTTACCTCCATTTTATAGAGAGAGGGAAGTGTAGTGTATGACAAGCTAATGGGGCCTCATGGTGAGCTTAGTTTGGCCTGAAAATTTGGAGGTGGCTATTTTATGCTTTTTTTTTTGTTTTGTTACTATTTCAAGGAAGGCATTTTTTTCTTGGCCTCAGGATCTATAAAATGAATAGAAGATGATATTCTTACACAGTGTTAGAGTTTGGAGAAAACGTTGACTCTTTACAATTCCCTGGGTTTATGTAAGCCTTGTGTAGTTTGGTCCCAGAGAGACTTATATGTGCATCTTGGTCCCACTACTTAACAAGACATGTCACCTTACCTAAGTTGTCTGAGCGTGTTTATGATTTGTAACATGGCATTCCGGTTCTGCCTCTCCTCAGAGTTGTTTTGAAGAAAATGCATGTAAAGAATCTACAGATAATGCCTGTCAAGTACCCAGTTCTCAACCATAGGTAATTGAGATTCTTATTAATTGGCTCAAACTAGGGGTCACACAGGAAGCTGGATCTGGACTAGAACGTCACCCTCTCAACTCCCCTGGGCCCTGGCTGTCGCTAGTACATGTGCCACATGTGGGATGAGGAAGATCTCATCATAAAGAGATGTGCCCTGACTTCTCAATAGAAACGATAGTCCTGATTCTTTCCTTTATATGCAGTGGCTCCAGTAAGGAATTTGTTTTCATGAAGTAATTTCCTGAAATATCTACAGACAGTAGACTGTGAACAACAGGAGGACAGGAGACCTGCTGTCTGCAGTTTTCCCCTTGTACTGCGCTGAGGGCTGGCATATGGGCACATAACTCCGGCGCCTAGCATCATATACTGTGCGAAGTAAGGAAGGAATGAATAATCTCATTGAGCTGTAGAAAATAGGAATGAGAAGGGGAACGGGTTTTTAAAATTTCAGTTTTGTAGGAAAGAGGAAATTGAGGCACCTGATCAGGTAGGTTAAGCCCAGTCTCTTAATCACCAGGTCTTACAAATTGGGCTCAGTTTATCCACGATGCTTTCTGTTAATAACATATTTTTATTGTGAAACAAAATTTTATCCAGGTTGTCAAGAATTTCCTCTAAATCAGAGCATATTCATTCCTGTTTTGTGGTTTGAACCCGTGGAATGAAAATGTGTCAGGAAGGTTTAGCAAAGCTGTGCTCCTAATGATGTGGAGATCTCTCTGGCAGCTATGCTAAACCTCTTGCTGTAAACTAGCGGCTCCAGTAAGCATCTGGTTGTGAATCACAGCATGACCTTTCAGGGAAAACAAAACAAACAAACCACCAAACACACTAGTCAGATTCTTTTTAGTATCAGCATTGTAAACTCTGGTGCTTAACTGTTTGTCAAGCCCACTTGCAGCATTTGAGACAGCTTTCTTTTCTTATTTCAGTTTGTGCAATACATAGACATGTATATCCTTCTTTAACAATACATCAGGAAAAAAGTTAAAGTTTCCTTCCACTGAGTTATGGTACATTAGTGGTTTACTAGTCATGCTGCATCTTCTTACAAATACAGATTCCTGAATACTACTTACGACGTCCTGAATCTGAATCTCTCAGAGGTGGGGTCTTTGAAGAGCACTCTGAGTGATTCCTTGATTAATCGTATTTGGAAGCCACAAAGACAACTACCGTATAATACTGGATTTTCATCCATTCATTTTATTCTTATGTATTATCTATGTCTTGAGTAGATGAGAGAATTGTTTACTCATGGGGCAGTGGTAATCTTAAAAACTGGGCATAGAAACCAGAATTAGAACACAATACCTGCCCCACAGGGTTCACAGTTTGGCTTAAAAGTTTTTAAACTTTTGGTCAAGCTTTAAAGAATTCACAAAGTTCCCAAAAGTCATAGGCAGAAAGTTTTGTGTATACACGTTTTTTTCTAGCTTTCATCAGATTCTCAAAGGGGTCAGTGACCCATAAAAGGTTAAGAACCAAGGTCTGGCTCTTTTATAGCTGTTCTGAAAACAGTAGAAGAGGGCAGTGTTTCTGTTGTCACCTACAATGTTTTTGACCTTTTGAGAGGCAGCAGTAGTTTGAGAATTGCACTTGTTTTCTGTCCCATTTAAATATTTAAAAAGAAGAAAAGATAGTATAACACCTGGATTGTGGTAATAACAAGACCAAGAGACGTAGTAAACAGCTATTTGGTGAACTGTATCAAATTTAATGTTAAAGAGTTGCTGATAGCAAAGTAGCCCAGTGGTCAATCTATTAAAAGAACTTCTTAACCAGGATAGCAGAGACAAGATTCACTCCAATATCCTTCCAGTATATAATTAGTCCATTATATATTACAGTTTTCACCCCATGGACGTGCATAAAGACGACTGTCTTATTTTTGTGGCATTCTGTCTCAGCATGTCCATTGAGTCGCTTAATTCCAGAATAACTTTACTAGCTGTACTGCTGGCACTCATCCTAACTTAGCTCCTAAAATCCCTCCGTAACACTGTTCATCATAGAACAGAATTAGATATGAGAGGTCCATCAGGATGAACTGCTACAAGTTTATGTAGCAAAATACTAGAACCCCTTATGTATAATATTTTTATCTCTAAGGGTAGCTTTATAATTCAGTTTTATTTGAGGGTCTTCTGTTCTCTAACTTCATGTTTCTTTGGGGAACAAAAATTCTTCAAATATTGTAGCTTTGATAATGCTACATTTTAGGGTTGTACAGATTTGGAAGAAGCATGCAGTCAATGGAATTAAAGATTATTAATCATTAAAGTTCTTTGTTTATTTGGGTATTGTTTTTTGGGGGCTTGGAGGGAGAGACCATCATTATCACTGAAGTCTTGTAACATCATTTTAAGCTGTTTATATGTCTATATCATGTATTTTGAACCTTTACATATATATTTCCTTGAATTATTCATTATTTTTTTAAAGTAAATATTTTATCTCTTTACGTAGATTTTACCTTACTGGATAGTGATTATGTGTTCTTGTCATTATTTAGCATACTGAGCATATAATAGATACTCACTAAATGTGTGATTATTAGTGTTGATTACTTTTGAATCTTGGATCCCCAAGAAATCAGAAAATGGAATAAGTATATAGTCAGAGCTCAGCACAGGATTAGAAAGGTAGGAATGTAAAAATGGATTGTCAGATCTGTCTCTTAGGCTTTATTCTATACATTCTTATTCTCATTCAAATTTATGTTCACATACATAAGTTTGAACCACATATATAACTGAGCCAGTTCCTTAAAATCGTTAAGTATTTAGAATTCCACACTTAAAAGAGATTTTAAAAAAAATCTTTACCTGAGGATATGTTTTTATTGATTTTGAAAGAGAAAGAAACATCGATCAGTTGCCTCTAGTATGAGCCCCAACCACGGACAGAACTCACAACCTAGTTGTGTGCCCTGACCAGGGATCAAACCTGCAACCTTTCAATGCACGAGCCAGCACACCAATCAACTGAGCCACCTGGACAGGGCAAAAAGAGAAATTAAAAAAGCACACAACATTTTTATTGATTTCAGAGAGGAAGGGAAAGGGAGGGAGAGAAACATCAGTGATGAGACAGAATCACTGATAGGCTGCCTCCTGCATGCCCCACACTGGGGATTGAGCCCGTAACCCCAGCGCAACCTGGGCATACTAGTATGTCCTGGCCGGGAATAGAATTGTCACCTCCTGGTTCATAGGTTGATGCTCCTGGTTCATAGGTTGATTTGGCCCACACCGACTGGGCCAAAAAGAGAATTTTAAGGAAGAGCACAATACTTAAATTTTCATTTGGAAAATGTTAGATGGAGTGAAACTTGAGATGTGTTTATTAGTTATTGCTTTTGAAAAGGAAAGAGATTTCACCACATATGTAATTGCTAAAAGATATCTGTCTTTTTAAAAAAATCTTTAAAAATTTTTTTATTGATTTCAGAGAGAGGAAGGGAGGAAAGAGAGATGGCCCCTACTGGGGATTGAGCCCGCAACCTGGGCATGTGCCTGGAATGGAACCTGAGATCCTTCAGTCAGAAGGACAATGCTCATTGAGCTAAACCAGCTAGGGCATAAAAGATATCTATCTTAATCAAATACAATCCTAATCAACTACATGTGGGAGGAGGGAATATTGGAAGCTTTTACTGAGTGGATGACTGTCATTAGTTATCTTGAGAATCAAGACTTAACAGGCCTAAGGGAGAGGGATCAGAACTGAAGGAGTGGCCACAAACTTTGCTGCTAGTATAGGTGACATGGATCTAGGAATGTTTCTCCTGAGGAAGATACTGTTCAGGACTATACATGGTGGCTGTTTTAAAGTATTTATAGTGTTGATTTCAGGAAGAAGGATTTAGATACAAGTGGTCATTCCTTCTTCCATTGGAGGTACAATTGGAATTCTATAGAAAAAATAACAGATTTCTAAGAATTGCTGTCTCAGAGTCTTAAGTTCCAGTTGCTGAAGGTGTTCAAACAGGCTCATTTGTCACTCATCTGGATGATCCGAATGGGGGTTCACATCAGGGATTACTGATCATTGAATGAATTCTCTCCATTCCAAGTGACTATAATTATATAAATTTCAAGGCAAAGTGTAAATCTAGTCATGGTTCAAAGTCCAGATCTGTTCCTAATAAATTCATTTTTTTTAAAGACCTCAGTCTTGGGTACTGTTTACTTAGTATTTAATCCCATGCCATGGCATAATGTGTATTGAATTGGAATGAAATGAAACTAATATAGCCCTCTAGGTGTCTAAGTTTCTTCTCATAGGCTGAGTTCTTAAAGGTAAGGACACTTAAAAGCAATATCTTGACATTTTCCTTATTGGAGCTTGCCTGTATGTTTGGAAATCAAAATGGGAATTGAGCTCAGTCATTTGGGATATACAGGTTTTCATTCTAAGTCACTTGAGTGACATCCTAAAGGAAAATGTTCATGCTTTACTTACCATAGGACCGCGCCCCCTCTCCCCCCCTTTTAAAAGAACCACAACTGCCAGTTTTGAGGCTGAAAATTTATTTTGTGATGACTGAAAATGTGCCATAGAGTATAATATAATCTCTATTTAAACAGATTGGAGATGCATTGTTAACAATAAGTGTATATTTTGTAAAAGGTTTTTTTTTGGGGGGGTGTGGTAGTTGGGAAGCAGGGAGTGTGTATATGGGGCCAGTCTTACTAGGAAAGCTGAAATGAACTCCAGCTTTGAAGTACCAGAGGGCATTACGGATTAACATCCTGGCCCTAATTCAGTGTCCTGTCTCTTCAGACACTTGGCACTGATTCGTTCATTTCAGAACTGAAGTTTTAAGGATTGAGAGAGAATGGAAGAGCATCGTTTTCTCTGCCAAGGGAGGTACTTAAACTGGGAAAAGAGGAGGGGATATTAACAAATCAAGCCTTGGCAAGGAAATCTGTCATGAATCAGCAATGATTTGTAAAGCCTCCTCTCTATTGCTGTCTATTTTATAAAACTAAACATTTGCCACTACCAACACTTGTCTCTTGCTTACCTTTAGGATCAGCTTCAGGTCCTTCTATGGAGGGAATGAGTTCTTTTTTGCCCATTTTGACAATATTAGGTAATTAATTTACAACTAGCTCAATTAGACTCTAGTCTAGCCCATACAGTGTTTGCATGGCCTTTTAAAGAGCCTTTGTTCTGATGCCAATTGAACTGGTTGTAGCAGGGACAGCCAAACAATTTACATTTATCTTTGGCAGGACACAAGGGCTCTGCCTTCATATGGACAGCTGCATTTTTTCCCCTTCTACCAAGTCTGGTACTGACATATATTATTATAAATTGGAAGATAGATAAGAAAGACAATAAAGATAACATATAATCTTAATACTACCAAAATCATTCACAACCTGGCATTTGTCCTATATGTTTCTTCCATAAAAGGGAATGCATGAATCTGTGTATATAAATGGTTCTAGAGGTTCTGTTTTTATAAAAATGGATCAAAACATACAAACTGACTTGTAATCTACTTTTTTCCTACTTAATAAATTGGCAATACTTTGTCATGTCATAAAATACTGTCCCACAGCATTTTAAATGGCTTGTATATAAATTCATTGTGTGGCGATACCAAACGTATTTAAACAATTTATTATTGGTCAATTAAACTAATTCCAGGTTTTTCACCTTACAACCAACATTGTGATATGTATTCTTGTTACTGAATTATTTTTGTTAAGTTCTTTATTTCTACAGATAAATTTTTAGATTACTTTGTCTGAGACATTTATTTTTATTTTTGATGCATATTGCCAAATTATATTTCTCAAAGGTTTTACCATTTATATTCACTAGCAGTATATGAGAGTTTTATGTTTATTCTTGCTCTTCAAGAGTACAATATAGAAAATATTGACTAAGAGATGAATTATATTACAATCAGTGATTTTGCTGTTGCTTCTGAAATTTATGCAACTTTATAAATAAACTAGAGGCCTGGTGCACAAATTTGTGCACAGGTGGAGTCCCTTGGCCTGGCCAGTGATCGAGGCTGATTGTGGCTGACTCGCCCAGTCCCTGTCGGGGCCGATTGGGGCTGGCCGGCCAGGGGGAGGGACCACGGGAGACTGGCCGGCCACTAGAGGTTGGCTGTGGGAGTACACTGACTACCAGGGGGCAGCTTCTGCATTGAGTGTCTGCCCCCAGGTGATCAGTGTGCGTCATAGTGACTGGTCAACCAGTCATAACGCTCGCTTAGGCTTTTATATATATAGATGCTCTGTTCCCAGTATCAAGTGGAAGAAGCCAGCTTACCTCATATGATACACTAGAGTTTGATTATTTTAATAATGGTATTTTTTTTTGTAAAGGTATGGAATAAAAAGTAGCTGTTTATTTTACAGAAGTGGTTTATTTTTCTCTCAAGGAAAATTCTGAAACAATATTTTTCATATGAATAAGGACTAACCTAAGGAATATAGATGTAAAATCAAAACAAGAAGTGGATAGCTTTGCTCGGTTTATGAAAAAATGTATTACCTTCCTGAGGTGGCAAAGCCCAAAGATTGATTGTTAACCCATGACTAGAGGAGAAGGATAAACTCTGGCATCTCCATCTAGGGTAGCCTTGGGGAAGCTATCACAGCACCTTGTCTAAATTTGTGTTAGGGTATCTACTGCATTGTTCTGTATTTTCCTTACTTGTCTAAACCACTAGGCCAGAACACTCAAGAGCTGGTGTTGAATCTTATTTTCTGTGTTTGCAGTGTCTGAAAGTTGTATATGCAGTTGGACTCACAGCCAGGTGCTCATTGTTCACTGAACGTATAGTATAGATTTGCAGGAGAGTTAAGATTAAAAAAAAAATCTTTCAGAATATCTGGGATACCCCCGCCCCAGTTTTATAGCCGAGGAAACTGAGGCTCAGAAAGATTAAGTATCATCTTGCTCAACAGCAAGTTAATGACCAAGCAGAAGTTGGAGTTCTCTTATCAAGGTATATCCCAGATTGTTACAGTACTAAGATTTTTTCCAGGATGGTACTTTGTACGGTTACATTTAAAACCAGTTATAAAATTCTCATTCCATATGCAGTGCAGCTTCCTTAATTCCTCTTTCTCTTCTCTGGTGACACCAGCCTCAGTTTTTGTTAAAATTCAACACGCACATTATTTTTTCTTTCTCTAATATTTTCACCTCTCTAATTTCATTCTCAGTAGATGTTTTAATTTACTCCCAACAGTATTGCCATTTGGATGTCAAAATGCATTGAATTGACCTCTTATCGGAGGTCTCACCTCCCCTGGAAATGAGGAAGTTAGCCAGGAATTGAGGCAGGTAAAGCAAAAGCTTTTCCTAGGGCCCAGGTATTGCCCTTTGGCCTACCTGTGATTTGATTCACAGTGGGGTGCAGATATGTCTGCTTCCTGGTGGAAAGCAGCTTCTGAATACAGTTTCTGTTTGGAACTTTTCAGTTTGCCAGTTCTAAATAATGTCTGCAGGAAAAGTTGGTAAACCAGGAGAAAAGGGGAATTAAAGAGAAGTTTTAACATTTCTGTATTTTAATTTTTTTCCAGTGACTTTTTTCTTTCCCCCTTAGTGAATTATCACAGAGTTTTATTAAAATTGTAAGTTCTAGGAATTAGACACCATGCTAGTTAGACCAGCCTGGGATAATGTACTCTTAGGTTCCATAATATTTCATAGTACATCTCTTTATTGTATGTTAAATGATAGGGAAGTATAATAAAATGTACCTAGAGAGTACTTATCTATTTTATGTCCTGTAACATTCAGTACTTGATGCAAATGTAGCAGATCCTGCCTCAAAAAAGACAAAACTGGTTATAGCCCAAGAGGAGGATGACAGGTTCTTTGTTGCTGACATAAATTAAGCAAATCATGGAATTTGAGACCCTAAGCGGCCTTCATAACCTCTAGTCCAACCCCTTCTAGATGGAGAAAGAATTAGCTTGTGGTCCAGGGTCATTCAGCAGGTTACAGAGAGCCTGTGGGCTGAACCTAGGACTGACTGAAGGTCCACTCTGCTAGGCTTTTAATTTTCTGATCATATTTGAAGTATTTATTATAATCCGTCTTCAGAAGAGCATACTCTTTGATGTTTTGTTGGCTTGAAACCTGTTGTTGTGCCCAAAGGCACCCAAAGGCTACCCTGTTTCTCATTTTTCCTGGTTGCCCAGGTTATTCCATGATTCTATAAAGGTGGGTTTGGATATGATCAAAACGATAACTGTGCTGTGACAGTACTTAGAGAATTGTCACTGATGAAATAACTTTTTACCTTCTTAAAAAAGCAGTGGATTGTTAGTTCATAAAACCATTGACTCTGGATGGAGAGAAGCCCCAGGTGGCAAACGGTCAAGGCCTTTTGCAGCTGCATTGCTGTCTTTGCTACCTCTTGCAGTCTGTATGACCCTTTTAAAAAAAATTATTCCTCGCCTGAGGACATGTTTTTTATTGACGAGAGAGAGAGAGAGAGAGAGAGAGAGAGAGAGAGAGAGAGAGAGAGAGAGAGAAAGAGAGAGAGAAACATCGATCGGTTGCCCTCCTTATGAGCCCCAACCAGGGATCAAACCCGCAGCTTAGGTTTATGCCCTGACCCGGAATCCAGCCCACACCCTTTTGTGTGTATGTATACGTACAGGACAGCACTCCAACCGACGAAGCCGCCAAGTTTGGCACAGCAAGTATGATCTTGGTCAAGCACTTAACCTCTTTGGCCTCAGTTTCCTCTCAGGAAATTCAAGGGGATAAAGTGGATGATTTCTAAGGTACCGCCTAGGTCTTGTCTTGAATAATTATTCTTCAAAATGAGTGTCTTTATGGAAGTTTATCCACATGATCAAATAACCAAACATGGATTTCAGCAGTCCATTTTATTACCGTTTTGATTGATTTTCATGGGAATTTGGAAAATGTCTACAGACTTGACTATGATCCGGCTGCTAGCAGTTATTTACAGAACACCCACCAGGTGCTTGGGGCTATAAAAGAACTAGTGTCCAGCCTCAAGGAGACTAGAAAGACTTCTTTATCTCCCAAGCTGGGGATGGAGGGCATTCTTCCCTTGCACTGGATTTAAGCTCTGTGAGTGCTGGGCCTTTGTCTCTTTTATAGGGCAGGGCTCAGTAAATACTGGTTGTATGAATGAAACAATGAATCCACTTGTCAGTCTTGCTTATATTTACTGAAGATTTCCCACTGAGATTTATTGTTTTCTTCAGCCGGTAAATGCTGTTAACTTGAATAAATTTCCCAGAAAGTATTCCTCACCTTGTGTAGAAGAATGAGACCAAGATGCTCTGAGGCTAAATGAAAAACCCATAAATACCACATTTCTTTCTTGGAAATTCACTTTAATAGTAACACATTGAAAGCACTGAGTTGTCTGCCTTAAAATGACTTTGTTTAACTAAACATTTCCCAAACTAATTTGAACTCAGAATCCTATCCATTCTACTCCCCCAGGGAATAGTTGTTAATATCCTGCAGAATTGTGACCTGTGAAAGGGAAAGGTTGGTAGAGAGTAGTAAGATGGAATAAATCAAAGCAGCAACATTAGCTAAGAATAATTAATTACATAGTGATGGAACTTACGTGTTAAACACTGCTTCTGTCAGCTCTGTGTGAAGTCGTAGTAGACTGCAGGTTTTTTTTTTCCTTTAAAAAATTACTGTCTTGCTTCATTGAAGATTTAAGGTTAGGCAGTACAGAGATTAATGGAAGTTGCAAGTGATCGAATAGTTGTTTTACCGTTATGGAAGTTGAATGGTAGAGTTTTAATTTCTGTCAAAGGCTGTCCAGCTAGGTACTGTACTGAAATAATGATGAAAGGTGTCTGTGTTGTATGTGCTCCATAAGGAGCTGGCTGTCCAGTGGAGGAAGAAGACAGGTAAACAGATTATAGCAGTAAAGAACTCAAATGAGTAAAGAACAGAAATAGGACAGAGGGAGGAATGGTATTTTCCCCCCAATTTAGAACAGGGTTACTATTTATATAATAAACCAAAATCATATTAGCTGGATCCCCTATTGATCCTAGACCAGGCAGGGGTGGGCAACCTTTTTGTGAGTACGTGCCAAAACCAGCAAAATCTCTGACTCAAAATTCTTCTGTGTGCCGACCTTAATTTTTTGAGAACATGTTATGCCTACTTGATATCTCTTAAGGTGTACGTATGTGAAGAACCTTGAAGAAATAATAAAATTCATTCGAGCGACAAAAACACAGTATATGATGATGAAAAATACATTTATTTTTTAATGTATACATGTTAGGTAAAATTATTTATCTAAGATGCACCTACACTGAATTTATCTGAAAAATAAAAAAGTCAATATTAAGAAAAAAATTGTAAATGGAAGATTATAAGAGAGGGTTTCGCATGCCAGCAAAACTGGCGTGCCATGTTTGGCCCGTGTGCCAGGGGTTGCCCACCCCTGTCCTAGACTAAGTTCTACTCATACATCAAAACTCAGATGACTAGGCTTCTGTATTCTTTCCTTGCTCTAGAATTAATCTTATCATCTGTAGTTAGAGCTTTGCTTACACCTCTGTTCATTGGCCCTGTGTTCCTATATCTCCAGGGCCTTGCAGGCACAGTGTGTACCAAAATCCACAGTGCACACTGGCTGTTTTGTTTATACAAGCATGAGAGCTATAAAAGGTAACTAACTCACTTTAAGTAAATTCAATAAATAAAAATGGGTTTATACAAAACATAGATTGAGAAGATGTTAGTGCCTGAATATGACTCCAGTTTAAAGAATTCAATTTCCTTTTTTGTAGAAGCTCAACAATTCCATATCATGAAGTGTTTTTATTTCACATAAATGTTTTATAGTCATTAGTTTTTGCAGGACCTTTCTCTTATGTCCTGCATTTCATTTGGAATACCCTAAGAATAAGTTCAGTTTGGTATTCTGTCCCCTACTAGTGGTTGTATTTTTTGCCCAAGGTCAAGGTGTTGATTGATGAGATTTCCCTTTAAAGCATTTGTAGCCATATGCAATTGAGGGGGCGGACTGATTCTCAATATGGTGCAATGGAAATAACTCAACTGGAAGGTAACCTAACTTGATTTTGTAGTTCATTTTCTTTGTGACCTTGGGTAAGTTACTTAACCTTCCAGAATTAGCACAATTTCTTCTAATGCTGACATTCCATGATTCTCGGGGGAGGATTCACTTCCTTGGAGAAGCTTTAAAAGTGGATACATTTTTAGGTTAAATGGCTTTGTTCATTTAGTTCCCCTACTCGCTCCCCCAACCCGTTTTGAAACAGTAACACTGCTTGTTACGTAGTAAAACTACATTACCCAGGACTCTCAAAAGGCTACAGTTCTTATGCTATTTTTTTTATTTTTTATTTTGGAGTGGAGACAAAAAGAAAAAAAAAAGACAGTTAAACAGTTTGTTCATATCCATGAATCAGGACAAATTCATCCCATTTTTCTACATAGACCATATACATAACTATATTCAGTGGGTGCTATGAAGTCTTACTGCCAAAGAAATATTTGGTTGGTTTGCCATCTTCAATCTAGGAAGAACTGTACTTGATAGATACATTTTGAGTGTTTTCATTTAGAGTTGAGACAAGAAATTTCCTTGGGTGGAAAAAGCCTTGTGTATAGGAAGATGGCTCCTAGCTTTTGTATGAATACATTGTGTATCCTTGAATATGTCACTGAATCTTTCTGAATTTCAGTGCCCTCAATGGTTAGATTTGATAACATTCTGATTATGAATAGCTCTGTGATTATACAATTCCAGGCATTTATTTTAGGCTCCTTCCTGTTCTTTTCCTTGAAAGATTAACAATATCCCTATTTCCTCCCCCATATGCTCCAAGACAATTGTTGATTTCTGAGGGAAAGGAGAATTTAAAAATTTTAAATGGTACATTCAAGAAAATTACCTTGTATTAGTTATCTACTGTTGTATAACAGTATTACCACAAACGTAAAGTTTTTGTGGCTTAAAATAACACATTTATTATCCTACAGTTTCTGTGGGCACAGGTTAGTTGGGTTCTTTTTTTTTTTAATGTTTTCATTACTTTTATAGAGAGAGGAAGGGAGAGGTAGAGATAGAAACATTGTTGAAAGAGAGTCATCAATTGGCTGCCTTCTGCATGCCCCACTGGGGTTCTAGCCTGCAACCCAGGCATGTGTCCTGACCAGGAATTGCACCAGTGACCTCTTGGTGCATGAGATGATGTTCAACCAACTGAGCCACACCAGCCAGGCTTAGTTGGGTTCTTTGCAAGGCTTCAGTCAAGATGATGTTGCCCAGGGCTGGAGTCTCATCTGAATGCTCATCTGGGGAAGGGTCTGCTTCCCAGCTCACTCAGGTTGTTGGTAGAATTCATTTCCTTGCAGCTGTAGAACTGAGGATTTTATTTTCTTCCTGACTAGGGTCTCTTACTCCTGGAGGCTGCCCACAGTTTCTTGTGACGTGTGGTTCTTTCACATGGTTGCTCACTTTCTCATAGCCAGCCAGAGAGAAAACAAGGCAGATACCACAGTTTTTTTGGTGTCATGTAATCATGAATATCTGTCATCTTAGCTGTATCCAAGAGGTTAGAGGCAAGTCACAGATTTCTCCCACACCCAAGGAGAGAGGATCATACAAGGGAAGAGCATGGACACCTTAAAAGCTTGTCAGCCACACCTATGAAAGATAGAAACCATAATTAAAATTTTTTGTTTGTTTCTTCTTTTGCATCTGTGCTTAAATATCTTACTTTATAGTAGAGCCTCAATAACCATTGACTAATTGGCTGAAAATACTTCTGTTCAGTAAAGCTTCAAGCCCTATAGTTGTTGTTTTTCCCCCAAAATACATCTTATTGATTTCAGAGAGGAAGAGAGAGTTAGAGACATCAATGATGACAGAGAATCATTGATTGGCTGCCTCCTCTTCATGCCCCACACTGGAGATCGAACCTGCAACGTGGGCATATACCCATATTGGGAATTGAACTGTGACCTCCTGGTTCATAGGTTGACACTTAATCATTGAGCCATGCTGGCTGGGCCCTATGGTGTTTTTGTATTACGCTCTCATCAGGTATAGGTGAAAGCAAGATTTGAGGTTTTTTCAATCTTTTGCTTCCCTACCCAACACTCCAGTAGTAGCATTTACTTAATTTGAAGAAATTCCCTACCATAGACTGAATTGTGTACCTCCATTCATATGTTGAAGGCCTTACCCCCAATGTGATGGTATTTAGAGATGAAGCATTTGGGAGATTATTAGATTTAGATGAGACATGAGGGCTGAGCCCTCATGTTGGGATTGGTACTCTTATAAAAAGAGGCACCCTGTGTCTTTGCCCTTGCCATGTGAAGTTAGAGAGAGATGTGGCAGTCTATAAGCCAGGAAGAGAACTCTGGTCAGAGACGGACCATGCTGGCACCTTGATCTTAGACTTACAGCCTCCAGAACTGAGAAAACAAATGTTTGTTGTTAAAACTGCCCAGTCTATGGTATTTCATTATGGCAGCCCGAGCTGACTAAGTCTTCCCCTCCCCACCATCCTCTTATTCTTGCCAATTAGAGTGTGTATCAAAAGCAAGAGATAACAACTAAGTACAAAGATTGCAGGATGGCAGTTACCCCCTCGCAGCCATTGAGCTGGTGTTTAATTGCAACCATACCCGTTCTTTGCTCACCGTTAGTCATAGCTATGTGTAGAGAATTACTAGACTTTTTTCTTTCTGGGCAAAATGATGATCCAAAACATAATGCCCTCGGTTTTTAAGTGTCTAATTATCAAGCAGGAACACTTAATGAACAAAAAAATGTTGCTTTAAAAAAGCCTCCATGGTAGAAACTTACATAGTGAATTCTTAATTTCTTACTCCTGAGTTTTATTTTTTTTTAAACTTTTGAAATTCAGTTGTTTGTCATTCGTTTGTTTGTTCATTTATTCATTCCTAGGTTGAGATGTAGAGGTCTCTCAGGATCCTTCCCCCAGTGTTCTACTTTTCTGACTGTGATAAACTTGCTTTATCTCTCTAGGTTTCCTCTTGGTAAAATTGGGATATTGACATCTATCTAAAAAGAATGAAATAATTACATAAAGCTCCAAGCACATAATAGGTGCTCATTGAATGACAATTTGACTAATTGTAGAAAAATGATTGAAATGTTCCGTTTATTCAGTTTCATTTTTCATACCAGCAGTGGTATCATGATATAATATAGTAGAAGTGAGTAAGATTATAGGGGTGGGGAAGGAACCAAAAAAACAGCAAAACAAAACAAAACAACCACTGTCTTCCTTCTGCTTGAAAACAAATATTGAATTCCTGATCAGATGTTTAAAAAATATTTCTAAGCCATATAAAATTTGTTTTTGATAATTGCAGTCAAAATTATCAAGCAATAAAAGTCATATATATGTATATATGTATATGTATGTGTGTGTGTGTGTGTGTGTGTGTGTGTGTGTGTGTGTGTTGACCTGGCATTTCATTGCAACTTAAGAACTCACAAGTGACTTAGAGGGAGGATCTTAAATTTTAAGAAGTCCATCCCTTTCATTTTATAGATTTTGAGGCTGAGAGCTTTGTGCACTGACATATAATTAGAGGAAGGAAATAGGAGTCATAAATCTTATCTTTTATACAAGCTCAACATTTTCAGAAATTTCATTGGAAGAAACTAAACAAATTTAAACCTGTGAAACCCATTGGGGTTAGCCTGAAATACCTCCCCCATTGTCCCCCACTCTCCCATGTGTCATCTCTGCTTTGAAGAGATTGTATAGTTGCATTAGGAGTCAAGTGTCAGACTCCCTCAGTGTTCAACACTCAGTTTCCTACTTAAAGGTGGATTGTATGGTTTTTTTTTTGGGAGGCTAGGGAAAGAGAGGAGTGGAAAAGAGACTT
>NW_006295827.1:2764722-2784056 GCF_000327345.1 Myotis davidii | reverse complement strand
TCTGGCCCTTTAAATACAGTTCCTCATGTTGTGACCCAACCATAAAATTATTTTTGTTGCTACTTCATAACTGTAATGTTGCTACTGTTATGAATCGTAATGTAAATGTCTGATATGCAGGATGGTCTTAGGCGACCCCTGTGAAAGGGTTGTTCGACCCCCAAAGGGGTCGCGACCCACAGGTTGAGAACTGCTGCCTTAGGGATTTAGGGCCTGTGAAAACACATTTAGTTCCCTGAATGGCAACACATAAATAGCAATGACCCTTAATTGAAAGGGCGGAGACCAAATGGACTAGCAGTCAGGCTTTTATAGAAATGACTAGTGGCATGGTGGTGTCTGCTGATATGGTCTGGATTTTTCCCCCTTACACTTTCCCCCCTCCCCACTTCCTGGGCTGGAAATCCTGGAAGGAAGGAAGGAAGGAAGGAAGGAAGGAAGGAAGGAAGGAAGGAAGGGAGGGACCATTAACTAAACTAGGATTCTAGGGTTCAATACGGAGTGTTCCTGGGTGGACTGAAATTTCAAAGGAATGAGAGGTCCCCAAGCATCTTTAAAACCAGTATATTACAACCTGACTGCTACCTGCAGTTTGCCAATTACCCAATTATGACACAAATTTGCACATTTTTTTTAAAAAAGTAGGCTGCTACTATTCTTCCTTATACAAGGATTTTAGTCACTGTACATCTTGTGTCTTTAAATAATGTATTAGGAACATTTTCAAGTCTGTAAGTGCTTTTTTAATGAGAGTGTGAAGATTTTAATGGGACTAGATTGCTTTTCATGACATTTCAGAGTGACTTAATTGTAAAAATGTTGAGAGTCTGTATTTTAAAGTTTGCTAAGTATGTCTGCTATGGATTATAGTCAGACACTTAAAAGGATGGATGAGTGGAGAGTGGAACCAGATAGCTTTTTCCTCACTACTTTCCTCCAAATATTGGCTCTTTGCAAATAAGGTTATACCAAACCGGGCACAGGTCAGGGTTCTCTTGAACCTTTTAATTAAACAATAGGAACTGAGACCAGTAGGTAAAGTTTCAGAGACAGTTCCTTTAAAACTTACTTGGGCAGCAATATATGTCTGAGGGCATTTCCTATCTCTTTTAACAGAACCAGGAGGCCAGGCTACCTTTCTTTTTTTATACTCCCTTTTAGTTCCTGAACTCTCTTCTCTGTTCACTTAAAAATATATCTGTCTTATTATGTCTCATTTCTTTTGCAATTAATTTCATTGTGTTTCTAAAATATTGTTACTTCCAAATAACAGTTTACTATTTTAGTGGTAAGAATTTTAGACTCATCATGAAACTCGGTTTTTTTTTTTTTGTCTTCAAAACAATGTGGTTATTTAGAGGTCTTTTCCTGCACAAATGTTCTTAGGGTTCTAGAACCTGCAGCAGACTTCTCAAAATTATATCTGACTAGGGCTCAGTGCACGAATTCGTGTACCTTGAAAGGAACTGTGGGCCGTGAGGCTGCAGTGGGCATAGGGGCGGGTCTCGGTCCATCCTCTGCGCCCCCACCTGGCCCCTCCCACAGTGGCCCCTGGTCTCCTGTCTGCCGGCAACCCCACTCCCACCACTGCCACTCCCACGTGCTGGCCCCAGCTTGCACCTGCTGACAGTGTGGTGCCAGCCATGGGTACGAGTGGTGGCTGCTGCCCTGATCGCCCCTCAGGAGCAGGGGGAGGTGGAGAAACCTTCAGGGGCGATCTGGATTGGCAGCTACCACTCGCACCTGCTGACGGCGCCAAGCGATCAGGGCTGAGTGATCGGGGCTGGCTCTGGGTGCTGGCAGGGGGTATGAGTGGCGGCTCTGGTGCTGGTAGTGGGTGCGAGTGGGGCTGGCGCTGGCAGCAGGTACAAGCACCTGGCAGGACCATAGCACGTGGGAGTAAAGAATTTTCAGTAACTACCAGAGGCTTGCCCTGATGACAGCGACCAGCATCCCACTGTGGTCTGGTGTCTCCACTCAACTGCTTCACCATCCCATCGCAGCTGATGCCCACCATGTTTCGCATGTGCCCCCTGGTGGTCAGCGCACATCATAGCGACTGGTGGTTTGGTTGTTCCGCCATTTGGTCTATTTACATATTAGGGTTTTATATAGAGAGATGGTTAGGCACTTCCAACACCACTCTTAGTCAGGGTTTGTATTAGTTTCCTAAGACAGGGATTACTGTAACAAAGTGCCACACACTGGGTGGCTTAAAGCAACAAAAATACATTCTCTCACAATGCTGGAGGCTAGAAGTCGGAAAATCAGCATGTCAACAGTGCTGTGCTCCCACTAAAACCTGTAGGGAATCCTTCTTTGCCTTTTTCTAGCTCTTTGGCAGGTTTTGGTAGTTCCTTGCTTTACAGCTGCTTAGCTCTAATCTCTGCCTTCTTTGTGAACACCTTCACCTGGTGTTCTCCCAGTGTATCTCAGTGTTCGCATGGCCATTGTCTGTGACACCATGCACATTGGATTAGGGGCCCACCCTATTAAAGTATGACCTCATCTTAATGAATTACAGCAAACCCTGTTTCCAAAAAAGGTCACATTTTGAAGTATTGAGAATTAGGATTTCACTATATCTTTTTTAAAAAATTAAATGTATTGGGATAATATTGGTTAATAACATATAAGATTCAGGTATAAAATTCTGTAATTCATCATCAGTTTATTGCATTAAGTGCTCATTTCCCATACTCTAGTCTCCATCCATCACTATATATTTGACCCTCTTTATTCTTTCTCCCCCCACTCCCTTCCTCTTTGGTAATCACCATACTGTTGTCTGTATCTATGAGTTTGTTTTATTTGTTCATTTGTTGCTTTCTGTTTTACATTCCACATATGAGTGAACTCTTATGGTTTTTGTCCTTCATTGTTTGATTTATTTTACTTAGCACTATACTCTCGAGATCCATCATGTTTTATGGCTGCATAGTAGTCTATTATATGTATGTACCAGGTCTTCTTTATCCAATCATTGGTTGAAGGACACTCAGGTTATTTCTATGTCTTGGCTGCTATGAATAATGCTGCAATGAACATAGGTGTACATATATCTTTATGAATAAGTGTTTTCAAAATTTTCAAGTAGATACCCAACAGAGATTGCTGGGTCATATGTTAGTTCTCTTTTTAATTTTATTGAGGAACCTTTATATTGTTTCCATAGAGGCTTTACCAATTTACATTTCTACCAGCAGTGTATGAGGGTTCCCTTTTCTCTACATCCTCTCTAACACTTCTTATTTCTTGTGTTCTTGGTAATAGCCATTCTAACAGATCTGAGGTGTTATCTCATTATGGTTTTAACTTGCATTTCCCTTATAACTGGTGAAATTGAACAACTTTTTCTGTATCTGTTGGTCATTTGTATGTCTTCTTGGGAAAAGTGTCTGTTCAGGTCCTATGTCCATTTTTAAATTTTTGTTGTTGAGTTGTGTGAGTTCTTTATGTATTTTGGATACTAGTGTCCCCTATTGGAAGTATTGTTTGCAAATATCTTCTCCCATTTGTTTGGTTGCATTTTTGTTTTGGTGATGATTTCTTTTGCTGTGCTGAAGTTTTTTAGTTTTATGTAGTCCCATTCATATCTTTCTTGAAGGGACACATTCAACCCCTAATGGGATTCTATTTCATAAGGTATCCAGGGAGATTCTGATGTAGCCTGCACAGGTTCCCAAAGCATGGTTCCTGGTCCACATGCACAGAATTCCTGGGGAGCACTAAAGAAATTTTATACATTATAAAAATGGTTTAAAGAAGGAATATAATCCCCAAACGCATGTACCTACTACCCAGTTTGCCGGGAGCCAGTCCATCCTTGCTGTTTCAAGGGACCTGGCACATATGGCATACTGTTCTTAATATGTTTGCTCACCTTCTTGGCGCTGTGTTTTAACCAAGGTCACCTCTCCGAGAAAGGTTGTTTCCCCAGGTAGGGATTTTTCCCTGAAGTCAGGGAGGGGATAAAACTCCTTAACTAAGTGCCAGACGGGTAGTTAATCACTTTAACGACTAGAACCTGGTGACTGAACCTGGCTGGAGAACCTGGACAGAACCTGGCTGGAGAACCTAGCAAGAGAACATGGACACAGAACTTGGCTGGAGATTGTGGCTAGAGATCCTGGCAAGGCTGCTGATCAAATGAACGCTGTCTCCATGTCATTCCTCCTTCGCCGACTCCGTCCACACCTTTGGGGATCCCTGGACCTGCTGGGGTTGGACCCCAGCACCAGTTTAAGAAATAAAACATTACCAATACCTCTGAAGGCCTTGGAAAGCTTGAGGTATTTATTTAAAATACAGATTCTCCTCTGAGCAGTTAGGTCAAGGAGATTCAGGACAATGAGTTTTAGAATTTAGTAAATTTTCTTCTTTTTTTCTTTTATCCCAAGGTGGTGTATTTTTTTTTTTTGTAAATATTTTATTGATTTCAGGGAGGAAGGGAGAATGAGAGATAAAAAAATCAGTGATGACAGAGAATCATTGATTGGCTGCCTCCTGCATGCCTCACACTGGAGATCGAGCCCACAACCTAGGCATGTGCCCTGACTGGGAATCAGACCTCGACCTCCTGGTTCATAGGTTCACGTTCAACCACTGAGCCACGCTGGCCAGAGAAGGTGATATATTTTTTAGAAGATCTAGAAGATGTAACTGTGGAGTGAGATGGGATTTTTTTTTCTTTTTATTACAGAATAAAAGCATGCAAGGGAAGGTTTAATGACATTTTCCCACACTGTAGTAGAACAGTCATCACTCTTCTTCTTTTTGGGATGGTTTCCTGAAAAATATCACTTACAGTTTTTTGATTTATCTCAGATCTGTGGCTTAGACAGAATTTTAGTGGTACACTCTTGGATTTTCATGAGATAGTCATGTATGTATGAAGGTAAGTGACCTATCATTGATTATGCTCCTTAAAATCTTTCCTCTGGGAGTTTTGTGAAGATTAATGTCTGCTAGATGATTTTAAGTTTGTGAAATGCCTTGAGTTCCTCGGGGGAAGCGTTACATAAATGTAAATAAATTATGCAGCACCTGAATTTGGTTGTTTATCATTTTTTATGGTGCGTTTTAATTAACAACTCAGTGCTATTTATGTTGGGTGACTAGGGAAAGGTCTTAATCACTCAAAGGTGGTTCAAATAAGTAGGCAGGAGCAGCATTTAGGCTGGTACCCAGGAAGGAATAAATAAGCAGGACCTCTTCTGTAAATTAGGAAATTTGTCATTTTCTTTTCTTTCTTTCTTTTTTTTTTTTTTTTTACATAAGGAAGCATTTATTTAAGGTTTAACATGAATCATACAAATAAAATTTGTATTTGTATAAACACAAATTCATAACAGCAAAGGACAAAGTAAAAACAAAGAAAACTAATTGGCAGCTATCTACTTGTAAAGTAGGAAGTCTTTTACAAAATAATCATCTTAGATGAACAGAAGACCAATCTCCAATGTCATCCTGCAAGATGGTTGTTTTAGCAATCTCCTTCTATTTCCTCTAGTGTACTCTTTCAGTGTGGCTGATAATTGTTTTGATGATTGCCACTCTCTCGAGATGCCTTGCAGTAAGTACTCTGTTGGTCGCTGTGGTCTGCATATTTCTGTCCATATTCATAGTTCCCATAGTTATACCCAGTATAATGATAGCCGCCACAGACACTATAGTTTTGATCACCACCATAGGCACTATTGTAATTTTCATATCCTTGATCATAATAGTTATTATATCCTTGGTTCCAGTTTTGGCCCTGACCTTGTCCATGACCCTTAGTAACTCCTCGTCCACCAGCTGCAGCACCTCTCCCTTCATTTTATTGTTGCTCTTGCTGCCTGTATACCTCTTTGGGTTTTGTAACTTTGATCTCACACTTCCCAGAATCAATTAGATGATATCTGCTCTCTAACAATTTCTTTACTGCCTCTTCATCTTTATCTATATATATAAAAGCCCAGTGACCAGAATGGCAGGACGACCAGAACAACTGATCGCTGTGATGTGCACTGCAGCAGCCGACCAGCCCAATCCAGGCCCCGATTGCCCCCCCACCCCCCATAGGCCTCGATCGTGGGCCAGGCTGAGGGATCCCACCTGTGCATGAATTTGTATACCAGGCCTCTAATGTGATAAAACATAACCTCTTCTTTCATTTGTTGCTATATCTAAGGGAAGTTCAATATTTTCAATCTCTCCAAAGTCTCTAAAGTATTTTTTAATTTGTTCTTCAGAAGTAACTAGTCTTACATCTACCCACAAAAACTTTTTTGGGGGGTTCCTCCCCTTTTAAAGCATGTGTCCTTTTGGGAGTTCTATCAATTTGCCATCCAGTTTGTGTTCCTTCAGTTCCAAAACCTTATCACCACTATCAGCATATTTGAAAAGATGCCCGGATTGTGGGCTTGATCCCCAGTATGGGGTGTGCAGGAGGCAGCTGATCAATAATTCTCTTTCAGATCCAAATCCTCCTGATCTTCCCGTGACTGGATCTGTTTTAATTGTATGGTCTACAACTTTCCCAAATGGATACACATATTCACTTAGATCTTTCTTGCATCCAGCTCAAGCCTACAGTAAACATTTTACCGTCATCCTGCTGATTTTTTTGCACGTTGATCTTGGGTCCCTCTGTGAATTCCTCTTTGTTGCTGTAGTCATTCATGTTCTTCTGGCTGTTTGGCAGGGCGTGCTGGGTGTAGTCCTAGTCGCCAGTCTCGGCAGCAGGGGTGGCAGAGCTTTGTATGGAGCTGGATTTAAAACTGTGACAGAAGAGCGAGTTGGTCATTTTCCATGGCACTTACTGAGCTGAGCTCTGGGTAAATGCCTTCTATGAGTTTACAGTGTGCTGTTAGAGACTCAGCCTTTTTATTTATTTTTAACGTATTTACAGTTTGTCTCAGACTTTCAGATACCTTGGACCTCTTCAGTTTTCCTGAGTACGCTGGAAACATTTTTTAAAAAAAGGTATTTGGGGAGCAATGATGCTTCTGACAAACCAGCTTAACTTTTGGTATGCTGTGCTTCTATAGCCCAAGGAGCTAGGTTCTAAACTACCTCCCTTTTTTTGCCTATTACACAGAGCTTTGTGCTTCAGTAGGTGACACCATCCTAGGTCCGTTGAAGAGTGAAGATGGGAAAGTAAACCCCTCAATCTAGTTGCGCCTCCTTGGTTTGCTGTGTTGTCAGAGTTTCATCAGTATGCTTGTTTTTTGCCCTGTTGTTCTGTGAACAAAGAGTTACTTTATCCCCTTTCCATGGCTGACCCCATACTTGTAACTTTCCTCATTTATTCACCATTTCTATTAAGCACTATTTGGTGCTAAGCAGTGGACATGTGTGAGTTATACAGAGTTCTTGATGCTATGGAGCTGTCCAGTGGAATATATAATTATTAAAGAAAATAAAAGTCAGAACCAATAGCCAAATAGTTATAATTAGATGAGGGGTGTAGTAGTGGGACTCTAACTCTGCCCTGGCTGTTTTGAGGAGCAATAATTCAGCAAAATCTGGGAGGATCCCTGGGAATCAGGAAGGAAGGCGAAAGAGCAGGGTATTTGTCTTCTAGGAAGTATACCATGAAATTAGTTTCTATTCATTTCTCTGCCCTTCTCCTTCTATACACTGTCTTATGTAGAGGCACAATTTCAGCTATCCAAGGTGGGCCAGTTTGCTACGCTTGGGTGATCGGAGATTGGGGGCTATAGGAAAAGGGGAGGGAGTTGAAGCTGAATATAAGTTAGACAGCAAGGGATGGTAGAGTAGTTTTGTTTCACTGGAATGAGTAACTCATTAAATTGGGCATACTGTTTCTCTAAATTGTGCTCTGGTAACTTTTTTGGAACTCTAGGGCTATCTATAGACCCTTGAGGGTCTAGAGTGGGTTAGGGGTTTGGGAGAGATACACTTGCTGAAGGAAGTCCTTCTCTGCACTCTATCTGTAGGAGACAAGACAGTGTAAATATATTTTACTTTTTAGATGTAATTGCTCAAACTTCTGACGTCAAGTCACCTGTTAAAAATTCACTTTTCATAGCCTTTTTATTGCAGACCTGCTGACTTAGAATCTTATCATTAGGTCTCCTGGCCATTGTCAAGCACTCTATTGAGAGCCACTGCCATGATGACATGGACTGCGGATGGGTCATTCAGAGCTTAAAGATGAGGACTTCCCCATTTTTGCCCCAGCAGGCTCCTGCTAGATTTCTCAATATCTTTCACCTCTGGTACCAGCTCCATAATTGGCAGGGCCCAGGGCAAAATGAATATGCAGAACCCCTTATTAAAAAATTAAGAAACTCAAGAGGGTGACAGCAGAGCATTAAACTAAGTATGGGCCCTTCTGAATGCTGGGCTCTGGAAGACTGCACAAGTAGCCAGTCCGTGAGGCTCTGCTCACCACTTCTGTTTGCCTTTTAAAGTGAGCTGCTTATTGTTCCCCATGTACCACACTCTTCTTTGCCTTTGTTTCTTGGTTCTCACTGTGTGAAATGCTATTTTTCATCTCTCTTCTGTCTCATCTAAACTTACCTGTTTTTTTCATGTACTGTATTAGAATCCTGTGCAAGTTGCCACCACAAGACTGTGTGTCCTTTGAGGTTCCACTCTTCTTCATTCTTTTATATATATACTAGAGGCCTGGTGCACAAAAATTTGTGCACTCGGTGGGGCGGCGGTCCCTCAGCCCGGCCTGTGCCCTCTCGTAGTCTGGGACCCCTCGGGGGATGACCACCTGCTGGCTTAGGCCTGCTCCCTGGGGGATTGGGCCTAAGATGGCAATCAGACATCCCTCTGGCAGCCCGGCAGCCCTTGGGGGATGTCCACTTGCCAGCGGGGAGGAGGCCTAAACTGCAGTCGGACATCCTTAGCGCTGCGGAGGAGGCAGGAGAGGCTCCCACCACAGCGCGTCACACACCCTTCAGGGTGGGGGTCCCCACGGGGGTGCCTGGCGAGTCTGGGTGAGGGGCTGAGGGCCGTTTTCAGGCTGGTGGGTGACTGAAGCTCCCTACCCCTCCTTTTTTCTTTCTTTTTTTTATTCTGGGATTTATTTACCTTCTATGGCTGTCACTGGAGCTGAGAGCCGGCTTTAGTTTTGAGGGTTGGCTCCAGCTATGAGACCTCGGCAGCTGAAGCAGGTATCTCGGCTTTGTTTGATTTTCTATAATTGATAAACTGTTGCAACTCCAGCTCAATGGCTGGCTGAAAGCATGGGGTTTGTTTAGCTTCTATAATTACAATGTAGTTGCTTAGAGTGCAAGCTCAGAGCTGGGCCACGGCAGGCGGTGAACCTTGGATTCCTCCATCAGTGGAGCAAGCAAGCCTCCTGATCACTTCAGCTGCCTGCTTGCCGGCCGCCATCTTGGTTCGCATATAATTTGCATATCGCCCTGATTAGCCAATGGGAAGTGTGTCGGAGGTATGGTTAACTACCATGTTTGTCTATTATTAGATAGGATACACACATTTTATTGATTTCAGAGCGGAAAGGAGAGAGAGAGAGGGAGAGAGAGAGAGAGAGACATCAATGATGAGAGAGAATCATTGATCAGCTGCCTCCTGCATGCCCCACACTGGGGATCGAGCCTGCAACCCGAGCATGTGCCCTGACTGGGAACCCAACCATGACCTCCTGATTCCTAGGTAAATGCTCAAATACTGACCCATGCTGGCCAGACTCTTCTTCATTCTTATATTCCTTTCCCTTAGATGAGACTCTGCCACCGTCTCCTCATAAGTTTACTGAGTAAAATATTTTTTAACCTGGATGCTTTTCTTAAAATTTAATTAGGTTACGGATCACTGGGAATATAGATTTGGTTCAGAGTGAGGTGTTGGAGGCAGCGTTGCCCCAGGTAGTGTTACACGAGGGGCCAGGCTGCCTGGTTATGACTGGTGTAAAATAGGGTGAGGAACAAGCCTATTTAGATACACTGAGGACATTTCTGGCAAGTTGCGTATCCTCTGTGGCTAACACCTTTGTTAGCTACCCTTCCTCTGATAACCAGTGTTCCCTTTCTGGATCTCTCATTGCCCTCTTCAGTTGCTGGGAACAACTTTTTCTAAGTCACTTAAGTGACTTGAAAGTGCTGTTAGCAGAACCTGAGGAAATATTTCTTGTGGTAGAAAGGTGACCATTTTGCTCAGTGGTTAATACTTGAAACTAGACGTTCTGGATTATTTGAGCTAATGTGTTCTGGAGAATTCTCCTAAGCTGGATGCATTTGGTAAATGCAGTCATAGTTCAGTAGGCTGAGAATCCGGTGCTACACATAAAAGGACTGACTGTTCCTGTCTTGAGGTAATCAGAGATACCTATGAATATGTAGAAGAGGTCGGTGTAACCTCTTCATCTTACAGATGGATGAGCAACTGTTAAGTTCAGAGAAGTTAAACAGCACATTCAGGGTTGATTCAGATATTTAGTACCTGAGTTGGCACTAGAATCTGTGATTGCTACTCCTTCTGAGGCCTCAGTAAATATTTGTTCAAAGACTGTTCCATTCTTACTTTGAGGGTTATCATCTGGCCTTGACCTGATGGAGTTAATGAAATGAAATATATACTTCTCCTTTGACATTGTGGACAAATGAGCTAAAGTGGACAGATTGACTAACACAGTTCTGTCCAATTGAAATACGTTGAGCCACACATGCTGTATTAAAATTGAAAAAATAAAAAGAAAGAGGTTAAATTAAGTTTAATAATTTACTTAGCTTTAGATATCAAACCTTTTTAATCATTTCACCATTTCAATACAGAAATATTAGTGAGATATTTACTTTTTTGTTCAGTGTAGCTACTGTACTGGATAGTGCAGGCCTATAAAATGTACTAGCCTATACATTTAATTTTTATTTTCCTTTCTAGGTTGCTTTAGCCCATACTATTTAACATACAAAGTTGGTCATTGGTGTGATGGTATGGATTTGGGGGTGTAAGCTGATTAATTAGCTTTAGTGTATAAGTTAAAGGGGTCAGGCAAACTCATAATACTCCAACGTGGTTTACTGTAGACATCTGTCTTCATTCTGGGGGACAGAAATCACCTTGCACAAAGACATGGGCTGTCAGTTAAGGATAATTTCTCTGCTATTGACTCAGTCTTGGCTTTGACTCCCTGTCCGCACAGAGTTTGTTGCTGAATTAGAACCTTGCTCCTCTTACAGGGAATTAGGAAGGAAAGTGTGGGTTTTTTAGTAAGATTACTAATCAACATGTGAAATCCTGTGCAGTTTTATTAAAATCTAAGCAAAAAGTAGATAACTTGATCATTTCTTAGCTTAGGTAGATCATAGTAACTAGCAAATTAAGGCAGCAAAAGACCCACACACACTTGTAGTCAGGTTTGCACTAGTTTCTAGATAAAGGGTAATATATATTTGGTCTTCAGGGTATGATTTGAATGGAAGTTTTTTCTTCATTTTTAAGATCACTGCACAGAGTCCACTAACTGAATACAAGGAGACAGCCTTGATTAGATTAGGCTAGATTGGATTAAATCAAATGGTTAAAGCCTTTGGAGCCTCTAGCTTGTAGGAGACACCGTAATGGCCTTCATTGCATCCCTAAATCCTATTACTTAGTTAACTATCTTATTGAAGAATTCAGGTCTGCATAAAGGAGCATTGCCCTGTACTCTCTGTGGCGGTCTCTGGCCCTTAAGGTGAGCTGACAGATAAGAACTTTCTTGGAATAGGTTGGTTATGTTGGTTTGGGGCAAGTTATTCTAACTAATTCGAAAGTAGTAGATACCTAAGTTGGTAGAGGGAGTATTTCACACAGAAAAGTAGTCTGTCTCTTGGCTGCCCTTTGGCTTCGTGGCTGTTAGTATCTGTGGCAGGGATTTTTAAGGCAAAGAGAATCAGGAGAGATGTGTGTAAATAGTTGTAAAATTGGCTGCACTGTCATTGTGGCAGGTGTGAGGGTGGATGGATGGGTTGGAGCTTTATTTTTAAGCTTTGTGAAATCATCTCTTACAGCCTATATCCATTTTAGAGGCTGTCATTAAGAATCATATGCTGAGTATATAGTACAGGTGAGACACTGTGCTAGATGTTGGGAATAAAATAAAGAATCTTGGAATTTGGGAGCTGTAGGCATCTTTATCTGTGATTTCCTGGCATATTTCTAGTTTTATTATAAGTGTGAGTTGTTATTGCCTATTTCTACAGTGCCCATATTTTTCTGAAGCAAAACATTCTTTTTGCCATATGATTTTTTTCTAATTTGTGAATTTATAGACAGGCAAAATTTTACAAAAGCGTATAAATTATGTCAAATTTTATTGTAGATTTAATGTCTTTTGGAAAAAAACGAAAACAGAAACAAGAAATTGGCATTGTCCAGTTCTTGGATGCTTACTGCAACCACAATGAAGACTGGAGGGACTATGAAACAAAATAGTAAATTTGACATAGAACTTTGCTAAAGGTAGTTTAGTTAGACAGCAACTTCAAGACCCATAAGTGATCATTACACACTGGATTGGCCTCCTGTGATGTGGGGAATGTTTTTCCAGGCATCTTTAAAAATCAGGTGCATACTGCCTCAGCTAGGAGCTGATCGTCCACCATTCAGATTCTGTGAGTTAACTGGTTCACAAGCAAAAAGTGAGGCATCTGATGTTCTGTCTGGTACTCGATGAATTGCCATGAGAAGATTCCTACATCCAAGGGGCTGAGGTGACACTCTGGCCGGGGCCTTTCAGTGCTTTCTATGGAATGGAGACTTCTTTCTTCATAGAGCCTAGGGGGCTTGTAGCTCTTCATTTATTCCCCCATGTGGGCTCTGCCAGTTCTTAGGTCAAGAAAATGAGTTAAGCTTAGTTCTCTATTTAACCTTTCTGGTGAAGTAGCCCTGCATCTGTGTCCTTTCCCTAAAGACAAGAAAACTTCAGGTGTGGACCAGACGTGGAGTCTGAAGAGCAGTTATGAGAGATTAATGGTTTTGATTTGTTTTTAAGAAGAAAAGTACAACTAGCCCTTTGGATGATGATAATATGTCTCTCCAACCCTCCTGTGTATCAAGTGTGCAGTGTTCTCTTCCTGTATGGCACTTGTATTTTCAAGAGCTAGGGTCATTGACAGAACACTGCTCACTCTTGAGTTTCAGAGCACAGCAGAGTACACAGTCTGAAGCAAGGGATGTAATTTTCTCTAAGTGTACTAAGAATTACTTTAATACTCTATATGTGCATGAACATGCTCACACAGTTGTGTGTTTTTACCCATGCTCCTTGAAGAGGAATAGCCCTCATTTTACTTTTAATGATTCCTGATTGCTCACTTCTCCAGGTTACCTTTTTAGGAATCAGCTGCTGGAGAAATGTGTGCTCATTTTGTCCTCGAGAACTTTACTCCTGTGGCCCTTTGACCTGAGGCTCACCCAGCCTGCCCTCTTCTCTGCATCAGCCCAGCTTTGTTCTTCCGGGTCTCCTGTTCCCACTCTGAAGGAGACCTTCTTGCTTCAATTTAGTATGTATTTCTGTTGAGGCGGTTCCACATTAGAAGAGGCTGGGGAGGGAATTTTAAGGAGAAAATTGGATCTGGTTAGGAGAAATTTATAAAACTTCTGTATTATCTGCTAATGGTTCTCAGATGCTTTGGGGTCACAATATGAAAGTTCTGGTGGACTGTGAGAGCTGATCTTACCAGCTGTCAGGCAGCCCTGACTGCTTTTCTGTCTGTCCCACCTCTGCTCTTCCCATGCAGTTTGCCTAGAGAGCCCAAGTCCTCTTTTACAGTCTTCTTTAAAAATTAAAGAGAAAACAAAACATGTTTTTATTGATTTCAGAGAGGAAGATTGAGAGAGAGAGAGAGAGAGAGAGAGAGAGAGAGAGAGAAACAGCAGTGATAAGAGAGAGTCATTGATTGGCTTTCTCTTGCATGTCCCCTACTGGGGATAGTGCCCTGACTGGGGATTGAGCCATGTCCTCCACATGGCCAGGCTCTTTTAAAGTCTTCTTGATTTGCTTCCCACATCTGCTGCTCCCAATCTTGCTTGATCCCTTTGGGAAGGAGGAGAGTTGCCCTCCTCTCCGTAGTTGTTGGCATGCCCAGGGGGAAGGAGGGCACAGACCCTTTCATGTTCTGCTCCAGAGGTCCATAGGAAGCAGTGATCATGCCTAAAGCTTATTAATTACTCAAAATGTGCCCAGCACTACTCAAAGACGGAACCAGAACACTCCAGTTAGTGAGTGAATGACAAGCACTTTGCGTGGATTGTGTCTTTTACTATACTGAGCCTGATAAAGTATATGTGCTGTCACTATCTTCATTTCACAGATGGGAAATTGATGTCGAGAGAGGTTCAGTAACTTCTGACTATGTACACCGCTGGAATCAAATGATAGAATCAAGATTCAAACTGGGCAATCCAATCCAGGGCTTGTGTCCGACTCCTCAGGGAAAGGTTGAGAGTTCAGAGTCAGGAGAGTTTTGCTCATGGTAGCTTTTCTTACCTGGGATGTCTCCCCTTTTACACTGACGTCTTGTGGTCTTTATATTTTCAGTTCACTCACTAACTGGAGTGTTCTGGTTCAGTCTTGGAGGATGCCAACTCAAAGACTGTGTGTTTTAAAGAACCAGAAAGAAAAATGTTAGAGGTAGGCTCTATAAACTGTGCAGTCAGATAACAGGACTCCTGACAAGGAAATGGGGCCATAAGTGCTCATGCTTTGGAAAGATTAGTTCATTGGTAGAGGTGGTGTTTCTGCGGTTAATATGTGTTCCTGTCATCATAATACGTGAGTGTCCGTATCCACAGGCATCGAGTGTGTCGAGTGTGTCGTCCAGTAGTTCCATAAAACAAGTGACTCTTCAGAGCCAGCACCAGTTGGTGCACCTGAATAACAATAGGGAAGCTTGTTGACTGTTTGGCACTTCACAGCCCAGTAATTAGAAACTGTAAAACAATAACACAGACATGAAGCAAATCCTCTGGTTAATAAAAAAAATCTACAATCCTGCTTTGTGGCTGAGTGCAAAATCACAAACTGGCTGCAAACACTTCAGGATTTTGACAGCTGTTTTATACATATAAAAAGCTCTGGGCTCTATATTAATTTTGGGGCTTCCATATTTAAAAAAAAAACCCTGAAAACAGCAATTACCCAACTTTCTTGTTTTTCATTAATTTACTGCAGTAGTTCTCAATTTATTCTCTCTGGATCAAGAAGTATCAGCATCATTGGAAACTCCTGAGAAATGCAGTCTTTCTGGGACTCTACCCCAGACCTACTACTCAGTACTTTGGGGTAGAGCTCTGCAGGTTATGTTTTAACATGTCCTCAAGGGGGATTCGGAGTCACTCTAGATTTGAGAAACACTGGCGAGTGGGTAGAGGAATTCAAGGGGCGGGGAATGGAGTCCTCTTTTGGCCTTTACCTGAAGAGGAGCAAAGGGCTTCTCTAACCATAGATGGATGGCTGACCTGAGGCGTGATAATAATATATGAAGGCCCCCTGCCCTCAGGGGCGGTTTCTCAGGGAAGGTGCTGTGACTTTGTGGGGACTGGTTGGGAGAGGGGCCTTGGGCTGTGGCTTATAACTGGACTAGTTAGCTCTGACAGACCAAGATAGTACTGAACAGAGGAGAAGGGATATGGAGAGGAGACAAAAACAAGCACCATCTTATTTCTCAAGCGGAGCCTTAGCAGTGCTGCTGATGTAATGTGCTCATCCTTGTCAAGAACCATTGTTAAACACTGAAAGTTAGGATGGGACTGGGATGGTGGCAGGATAGATTTCTTCTTTTCCCTGTGTTCCCTCCTATTTCATTTCTCTGCCTCCAGCTATCTTGGCCGATGGGATTTGTTTAATAATTTTCCTGGGATCTCCTGACAAGTGGCTCCTCTGCCTTTTCCTTCCTGCTTGTTGACCGCCGCAGTGATACAGGTTCATTTCAGAGCCATTAGAAGTCCATGCACAGCTGACTACTAAGACGTCTTGGAAAGGCCTCTTGGGAAATAAGAGCTTGTTGCCAGAGTGAAATGAGTTCCCAACTGGTGTTGCCACAAAGGCCGGGTTCCTGACGCTCTTTGAATAGGTTGGTTGACTGTCGGCTGAGGACAAAACCTGTTGCAAACAGAAATACCTATCCTTTGGTTTCTTGGTATTTATCCAGCTTTATTAATTTTGCTCACATTTTAAAATTAGTTTATTTTGCTCACTTTTTTCTGCTTTTTAGATCATTGAGTTTTCTTGTTCTGTAACAACAAGGCATAGGACCTATTGTATCCTATTCTTTGATTTAATCACCTACATAGCAGGGGAAAGCCACAAGGATAGAGGTGAATGAGACCTAACTTCTGTCCTCCCTAACCTGGAGGAGACTGATTTCTAGGGGGAAGAAACTAAGGAAGGAGTCATCCAGATCTTGGGTTCAATTTTTTCTCTCTGTGGTCTTAAGTGGGAGAACTTTCTTGAATACCTGAATTTGATATTGGATCACAAACCCAACATCATGCTTTATTTATTTATTACTTTATTTTGCTTTCCTGGGGGGAGAAAAAATTTTATGCCCCAAAGTACCTCCAATAAAGGAACCATTAAAGCTTGATGCGATCTAATGTGAAGATACCAGAACACAGAAGTCTACTGTCACAGTGAGGCAAGGTATTGCCTATTCCATGAAATCTTTGGTCACTTACACATCCAAGGAAGGAAGCTTGTTGCCGACACATCTGGAATTTTGGTAGAAAGTGAGAATGTGTGGACCATTCATCATTGTGAAGGCTTATTTTGTATTTTATCTTATTCTAAGGGATCTGTGGCCTGTTGGCTCTTAGCAGTACTTAGTTGCTGATTCTCCTTCTATGTGACATTTAAGGTTTATGGAGAAACCAGAGGCTCACACTGGAGTGTTTGCCTTCCTGGACATCAGGAACGACGGTCCTTCTGCCAGATGAGTGGGAGGGTCTAAGTCTTTAGGTCCTTAGATTTTCATGAGTGCTGTAGCCTTTCTGTATCTGGACAGGAAGGCTGTGACCCACTGTCCTTTCCAGCCAGCCTGTGCTTCATGTTGCTTTAATTAAATACACAGCTGATGATGTCAGCCTGGCTCCTGGCTCTCTTAGCTTCCCTCTTGGAACAAAACATCCGGGCAGACAGTTGTGACAATTAAAGTCTCAAGACCCAAGCTTCGTTTGTTCTGATGTAATTAAACTAAATCTGCCTAAACATCTCCAAATGCAGATAAAACCTAATGCTGATTAGAGGTGACCCTCTAATAAATCTGATTTGATTAGGCAGAACCAGTGGGGTGCAGGCAAATATCTGAGACTCTGGCCAACTTGATTATTTCTTTGGTTTTCACTTGAGGGGGAAAAACCTGTTTGATTCTTTCTATCACAGAGTATTTGAAAACTATTATCTGTGACAACTAAAGGACTTAGGTGAAATAAACAGTTAAGACCTGTGGACTTGTCCTTAAGAGTCTCAGTCAGCCACCACCTGGGACATGCTTGCTTCCTGTCAGATCAATGGAGAATGGATTTTACCTGGAGGTCTGGCCTGGAATGCTAATTAAAAAGGACATTCTAAACTACACCCAGGCACGTTCCGATAAAGTCTTAGCAAATGTGGGTGGTGGAGGTTTTTTTCTTAAAGTCACAGTTTCTTTGTTCATTAAGGTATAGAGAAAAACAAACTAGAACTGCTTTCCTGTATAGCAAAACCTCATTGCCAATTTAAGAGAAATTTCCTTAATTGTTTTGTCTTCTGGCTCCTGTAACACAGGTCACACATCTCTACTTAGCATTTATTACATTGTACTAAAATTGTTGTTTTATTTCTCTTGTTCTGTCTTAGAAATTAGGGAAATTGTCTAATACTTCCTGATGTCTACCCAAATGCCTATCACATGGGCCCAAGGTACAGGGGTTGGCAAACAATGGCCCACAAGCCAAACCAGGCCACTATCTGTTTTTGTATGGCCATGAACTACGAATGATTTTTACATTTTTAAATGCTTGAAAAGAAATGAAAGGAAGAATATTTCATGGCACATGAAAATTATGTGAAATTCAAATTTCAGTGTTCATAAATAGTTTTATTGGAATACAGCCATGTTCATTCATTTATGTTATTGTTTGGCTGCTTTGTGCTACAACAGCAAAATTGAGTAGTTGCAAAAGATCCCATATGGCCCCAAAGCCTAAAAATATTTACCTGGTATGTTACAGAAGTTTGCTGACCGTTTTCTATTATATAGTAGGTGTGTTGGAAATGCTTATTGTTTGAATTATTTCAGATATAAATCTGAGTTTGCAGATGGAGTTATTCTGATTCTGTTCAGGGAATGTAAAATGAATGACAATTGATGGATCTCTCTCTCTCTCAATATCTTTTTAGTTTAGGTGTTATGGTTCTGGTTCATTTCTGAGAGCTAGATAATTACATACAAGTATTTTTCTTCTTAGTAACATAAAGAGCTCTGCTAATCCTTATTAACTTTCTTGGCTCTGAACCTGTTGTATGGGATGCAGAGATACCAAAAGGTACACAGAAATTAAACTAACCAGGTCACACAGTAAAGAAATGGGATGGCTCTGCATGTATTCATCATTTCCTCCAGTTGCTAAAGCCATTCATTGTGATGAAAAAGAATTCACATAAACTTGGGGGTATTTATGAGCAAATTACTGTCCTAGATTATGTAATGCATTAGTTCTTTTATTTTTTTAATTCTTTATTGTTTAAAGTATTACATATAGTATTACATATGTCTCCTTTTTTCCCCATTGGCCACCTCCCCCCGACCCAGCACATGCCCCCACCTCCCTAGTGTCTGTGTCCATTGGTCATGCTTATATGCATGCATACAAGTCTTTCGGTTGATTTCTTACCCCCCACCCCAATCTTCCTCTGCCTTCTGAGAATTGACAGATTGTTCTATGCTTCTATGTATCTGGATCTATGTATCGGTTTATGTTGTTCACTATATTCCAGAAATGAGTGAGATCATGTGATATTTTTCTTCCTGCGACTGGCTTATTTTGCTTAGCATAACGCTCTCCAGGTCTATCCATACTGTTGCAAATGGTAAAAGTTCTTTCTTTTTTTACACTAGCGTAGTATTCCATTGTGCAGATGTACCACAGTTTTCTAATCCACTCATCTGCTGATGGGCGCTTAGGTTGTTTCTAAATATTGGCTATTGTAAATTGTGCTGCTATGAACATAGGGGTGCATATGTCATTTCTGATTGGTGTTTCTGATTTCTGGGATATATTCCTAGAAGTGGGATTACTGGGTCAAATGGGAGTTCCATTTTTAATTTTTTGAGGAAACTCCATACTGTCTTCCATAGTGGCTGCACTAGTGTGCATTCTCA
>NW_006295827.1:2760173-2763150 GCF_000327345.1 Myotis davidii | reverse complement strand
AGACTTACATTTTTGATATTTATTTTATATATTTAAATGCCATTTAACAAAGAAAAATCAACCAAAAAAAATGAGTTCGCATGTCACCTCTGACACGCGTGTCATAGGTTCACCATCACTGTACCTAGGGCAATGGAAAGTAAGGAGAAAATAAACAAATGGGACTACACTGAAATAAAAAACTTCTGCACAGCAAAAGAAACCATCAACAAAGCAAGAAAGCCCACTGCATGGGAGAACATATTTGCCAATGTTATATCCCATAAGGGCTTTAGTTCTTATAGACACCAGTATCTTTGTTTATAAGCACTTCAGTTCATTGCCAGGGAAATTCTTTTAAAAAAATAAATCCGTGGTTTAATAAAGTAAACACTACAGAGAATGATAGCAATTACCAAATATATACAGTGTGACCTTTGGGAACCACTGTGAAATTGTTTTGTGAATTAAATTATTATTCCTTTGATTATGTCTAGTCCCATTGACTGTAAGGCATGTGCTTCAAAGAGGACAGATTAGATATAAGGAAAGTTTATTTTTAAGACGTTAATGTTCTTAGGTAAATAAAACAACAGTTTGTAAATATACAATGACCTACAAATCTGGCTTTTGTTTTGAGAAAATATTTTTAAAATGACCAATGCCACAAATGTAGTAGTAAGTCCATTCATATGCAGGAGAGTTGAAGGGCATTGGCTTATTCAGGAATAAAGTGAGAAATAGAAAGTTATTAGTCTGCTGGGATTTGAGAGAGTGAGGAATTAGCAGGAAGGAGAAGGAAGGAAGGTTGGGAAATATATAAAGAAATATGGTTCTAAGCTTTCCTAGGAATCTGAGGTAAGACACTTGTTTAATGTTGTCCAGATTTACATTGTTTCCTGTGGAATCCTTGAAGGGAGTATAATTTCTGTCCCCTCCCTTTATCATATTAAATACAGAGTGTCCCAAAAATGTATGCAGACTTTAACAGCTGGTAGCTCAATTTTGAAAATGAAATGTGTTTTAATAAACACTGCCTTTATAATTATTCCAAGTATGTTTAAGTTTTTTTGGGACATCCTATATATTTAAAAGGACCAGATTCAGTTCTTCAGGAAGCATTCTTGTTCTTAAAATAACTGCACTATATTCACTTATTGCCCATCATAGGACAGGTACTTTTTGTATATTTTAGACAGCTTTACAACAGCCCTGAATAGTCAGGAGAAAATCTCTGTCTTATGGATGAGAAAGCTGAAACTTAGGTTAATTGGCTTGCCTGAAGTTTTATAGTTAGTAGCCCGCAGAGCCAACTTTCAAATCCAAATCTGACTAGTCTTGTTTCTACTGTTGCAATTTCTCAAGTGCTTGTTGCCCAGAGATTTTGAAATGGAAATGATATGTAAAAATATGTGGCCTTAGCTGGGTTTGCTCAGTGGATAGAGTGTCAGCCCACAGACCGAAGGTTCCCGGTTTCTATTCTGGTCAAGGGCACATATTTTGATTGCAGGCTTGAAACCCAGCCCAATCTGGGCATATACAGGAGGCAAACAATCAATGTGTCTCTCTCACATCGATGTTTCTCTCCCTGTCTCTCTCCCTCCCTTCCACTCTTCTAAAAGTCAATGGAAAACTATCAGGCGAGAAACACCACCATCACCATCTATCAGTCTGTCTGTCTATCTATCTGTCTGTCTATCTATCTATCTATCTATCTATCATCTATCTATCTTCTATCTATCTATCTATCTATCTATCTATCTATCTATCTATCTATCTATCTATCTATCTATCTATCTATCTATCTATCTGTAAAGCCAACCTGAAGCCTTAATTCACCATTTTGTGTGAATAAATCTCTTCCCTATTTCACCGGCTTCCTCTTCCTTTCCAATGACTTTGTACATCTTTGATTTGTCAGCTTCCCATGTTCCCTCCTTTAGAAGTTAATCAATATAAATTTTTTTTTTGCTACTTAATGTAGAGGGACGGGACCTTAGGAAGGGGATAAAAACTATAACAAAACTAGTAACCTCCACCCAACTGAAAAATTAGGTTGGTTTATCTTTGGGGGTAGGTACCCCATTCTTTTGCCCAGGAGCTTCAGAGTATTCTAAAAGGAAGAGTTGAGAAACAACATTCTAGACCAGGGGTGGGCAAACTTTTTGACTTGAGGGCCACAATGGGTTCTTAAACTGGACCGGAGGGCCGGAACAAAAGCATGGATGGAGTGTTTGTGTGAACTAATATAAATTCAAAGTAAACATCATTACATAAAAGGGTATGGCCTTTTTTTTTCAATAGTTTTATTCATTTCAAATGGGCCGGATCCCGCCCGCGGGCTGTAGTTTGCCCACGGCTGTTCTAGACTTGGAGCCTCCACATTCCTTGGGTTCTGTTGGAGGACTTCTTGGCAGCTTTCAAAGAGACCTGTGCTTTCCTATTAGTTTTTCATCTTGGGCCACCTGCTTCTCCTGTCCTGCTATTTTCCTTTTGTACCTCTGTGGAAGGTGCTCTAAGGGGCTTTTTACAGCGGCTTTCATCATTTATACCACTGAGTTTTACAGGAGCTTTCCTTTTCACATTTTGATGTTTCACACAGTTATATACTTTTATTTATTTGATTATTTTTAATATATTCACTTCTAAACCTTTTTGGATTTAATGGTGGCAGCCTCCAGGAGAGACTAAATAAAACCAGGTAAATTCTAGGTAGAGCCAGGGAGCAAAGGGCAGAAGGAATAAGGTTGAAGGAAACCAGATATTATTGATTTCTCAGGATCCAGATCTGAGTTGTTGGTAAATTTAGAATTCACCTATTTTGGGGGATAGTTCTGTAATGTCTGTGAGAAGTTGATTTTGGAAAAGATGCTGACAAGGATGTGGCTGGTGTCAAAACAGTGATGAGTCAATGCAAAGGAATAGAGCATCTTCACTTTTAAACCTCAGTTGCAGGGAGACTATAGAAAGCCCAGAGCATTGGGAAGTGGGAACCCTC
>NW_006295827.1:2759632-2759991 GCF_000327345.1 Myotis davidii | reverse complement strand
GAGTAGTTGCTCTCTTTAAAAAGCCTGGCAGCCCTTTGTGTTTTTGCTAAGGTAGTGTTCCAAGGTATAAGACAAGTTAGGATGTGTGTTCTAGAATTGTGAACAAGGCTGTCCTTGAGAGCGATAAAACATGCCTCAGTGCTGCATGTACATGAGTGCCATGTGTTCTGGACTACGTCTGTGCCATCCTATCTAATAAAAGAGAAACATGCTAATTGGCGTACAACCGCTACCCTTCCCATTGGCTAATCAGGGCAATATGCAAATTAACTGCCAGCCAAGATGGCGGCCGGCAGCCAGGCAGCTTGAAACTAACATGAGGCTTGCTTGCTTCAGTGACGGAGGACTGCAACGTTCCC
>NW_006295827.1:2757168-2758805 GCF_000327345.1 Myotis davidii | reverse complement strand
CTACCCTGAGCGTGACTGAGGGTGGCATCGCAACCTCCCGATCCGCCCTGCTCTGTGCATGACAGGGGGTGGCACCCCAACTCTCCAATCAGCCCTGCTCTGAGCCCGACCAGGGGCTGCATCTAGGTATTGGGCCTGCCCCCTGCCACCCGGGAGCAGGCCTAAGCCAGCAGGTCGTTATCTCCCGAGGGGTCCCAGACTGTGAGAGGGCACATGCCGGGCTGAGGGATCCCCCTCCCCCCCAAGTGCACAAATTTTTGTGCACTGGGCCTCTAGTGTACTTATAAGCTATAATGGTGCTGCACAACCACTCTGTGGCAGTGTTATTTTATTTTACTTTGTTTTTTAAATTTAAATTCTTTACTGTTGAAAGTGTTAATGTATGTCTCCATTTCCCCTAATTGACCTCTCCCCGCCCACTCCCTCCCCCTGAGCACATGCCCTCACCCCACTGCTGTCTGTGTCCATTGGTCATGCTTACAAGTCCTTTGGATGATCTCCCACCCCCTGCCCCCTGCCCTGCCTCAGCCTTCCCTCTGAGGTTTGTCGGTCTGTTTGATGCTTCTGTGTCTCTGGATCTATTTTAGTTCATCAGTTTATGTTGTTCATTATATTCCACAAATGAGTGAGATCATGTCATCTATATCTTTCTCCAACTGGCTTCTTTCGCTAAGCATAATGCTCTCCAGGTCCATCCATGCTGTTGCAAATGGTAAGAGTTCTTTCTTTTTTGCAGCAGCATAGTATTCTATTGTGTAGATGTATCACAGTTTACTAATCCACTTACCTGCTGGATTAGAAACTTAGGTGGTTTCTAAATCTTAGCTATTGTAAATTGTGCTGCTGTGAACATAGGGGTGCATGTGTTTTTTCTGGTTGGTGTTTCTGATTTCTTGGGATATATTCCTAGAAGTGGCATTACTGGGTCAAATAGGAGTTCCATTTTATACTGTTTTCCACTGTGGCTGCACCAGTGTGCATTCCCTCCAGCAGTGCATGAGGGTTCCATTTTCTCCACATCCTTGCCAGCACTTGTGGTTTGTTGATTTATTGATGATAGCTATTCTGACAGGTGTGAGATGCTACCTCATTGCCATTTTGATTTGCATCTCTCACATGATTAGTGACTTTGAGCATATTTTCATAAGTCTCTTGGCCGTCTGTATGTTCACTTTAAAAAAGTGTCAATTTAGGTCCTTTGCCCATTTTTTGATTGGATTGTTTATCTTTCTTTTGTTAAGTTGTATGAGTTCTCTATAAATTTTGGAGATTAAACCCTTATCGGCTGTAACATTGGCAAATATGTTCTCCCATGCAGTGGGCTCTCTTATTGTTTTGTTGATGATTTCTTTTGCGGTGCAGAAACTTTTTATTTTGATGTAGTCCCATTTGTTTATTTTCTCCTTAGCTCCCATTGTTCTAGGAGATGTTGCAGTAAAGATACTGCCATAAGATATGTCTGATATTTTGCTGCCTATAGATTCTTCTAAGATTTTTATGGTTTCCTGCTCTTATATTTAAGTCTTTTATCTATTTTGAGTTTATTTTTATGTATGCTGTAAGTTGGTGGTCTAGTTTCATTTTTTTTTGGATGTATCTGTCCAATTTTCCCAACACCATTTATTGAAGAGAATGTC
>NW_006295827.1:2733379-2756195 GCF_000327345.1 Myotis davidii | reverse complement strand
ATTTGTTTATGTGATCTATCATGTTTATTGATTTGTGCATATTGTACCATCCTTGCATCCTGGAATAAATCCCACTTGGTCATGGTGTATGCTCTTTTTAATGTATTTCTGGATGCAATTTGCTAATATTTTGTTGAGGATTTTAGTATCAATATGTTCATCAGGGATATTGACCTGTAATTCTGTTTGTAGTGTCTTTATCTGGTTTTGGGATGAGAGTAATGCTGGCTTCATAGAAAGAGCTTGGAAGTGTTCCTTTTTCTTGAATTTTTTTGGAATAGTTTGAAGAGGATAAGTGTTAGTTCTTCTTTGAATGTTTGGTAAAACTCCCTTGTGAAGCAGTCTGGACCAGGGCTTTTGTTTGCTGGAAGTTTTTTCATTACTGCTTCAATTTCTTCAATAGTTATCGCACTATTCAGGTTTTCTGATTATTCCTGATTGACTTTTGGAAGGTCGTATTTTTCCAGGAATATGTCCATTTCTTCTAGGCTGTCCAGTTTGTTGGAATAGAGTTGTTTGTAATATATTTTTTTTTCTCAATCCCTTGTATTTCTGTGGGGTTGGTTGTTACTTCACTGCTTTCATTTCTGATTTTGTTTATTTGGGTCATCTCTCTTTGTTTCTTGGTGAACCTGGCTAGAGGTTCATCAATCTTGTTTATGCTTTCAAAGAACCAGCTCTTGGCTCTATTAATTTTTGTATTATTATTATTTTTTGTTTATTATGTCATTTATTTCCACTCTGATCTTTATTATTTTCTTTCTTCTACTTACCTTGGGCTTTTCTTGTTGCTCTCTTTCTAGTTCTTTAAGTTGTAGGGTTAGATAATTTACTACCAGTTTTTTTTTGTTTTTTTGAGTAGGCCTGTAGAGCTATGAACTTCCCTCTCAGGACTGCTTTCACTGTGTCACATAGATTTTGGATTGTTGTGTTGTCATTTTAGTTTGTTTCCAGGTTTTCTATTTCTTCTTTGATCTCTTTGGTAACCCATTCATTGTTTAATAGCAAGCTATTTAGCCTCCATGTGTTGGATTTAAAAAAAAAATGGTTTTATTGTAGTTGGTTTCTAATTTTATGCCACTGTGACCTGAGAAGATGCTTGATATAATTTCAATCTTCTTGAATTTTTAGAGACTTAGCCTGTGCCCCAATATGTGGTCTATCTTTGAAAATGTCCTATGTGCACTTGAGAAGAATGTATTTTCATTAGCATTGGGATGGAATGTTCTGAAGATCTTAATTAATTCCATCTGCTCTAGTGAGCTGTTTAGGATTGCTGTTTCTTTGCTGATTTTTTGTTTAGAGGATTGATCCAGTGATGTCAATGGGGTGTTAAAGTCCCCTACTAAGATTATAGTGCTGTTGATTTCTCCCTTGATATCTTCCAGAAGGTTTTTTTTTTTATGTATTTGGGTGCTCCTGTATTGGGTGCATATATGCTTACAACTGTTATAGCCTCTTGTTGAATCAATCCCTTTAGTATTATGAAGTGGCCTTCCTTATCTCTTGCTATGGACTTCACTTTGAGGTCAATTTTGTCAGATATAAGTATTGCTACCCCACTTCTTTTTTTAATTTCCATTTGCCTTAACGTTGTTTTGTTTTTCCATCCCTTCACTTTCAGTCTGAGTCCTTTGTTCAGAGGTAGATCTCTTGTAGATAGCATATATATGGGTCATTTTTTCTTATCCATTCAGCTACCATCTTTTGATTGGAGCATTTAATTTATTTATGTTTAAGGCTATTATTGACAGGTATTTGTTTGTTGCCATTTTTATTCTTTATGCCTGTATTTCTTCTTCACTTTCTATTTGTTCTTTCCTTCTTTATTTTTTTAAAGCACTCCCTTTAGCATTTCTTCCATTGCTGGTGTTGTGGTACTAAACTTCCTTAGCCTTTTTTTTTTTTTGTCTGCGAAGCTTCCAATTTCCCCTTCAATTTTGAACGATAGCCTTGCTGGATAATGTATTCTTGGATTCAGTCCCTGGATTTGCATCACTTTGTATATTTTATTCCAGTCTCTTCTGGCCTGATGTGTTTCTGTTGAGAAATCAGTTGATAGTCTAATGGGTGATCACTTTTCCTGTCATTATTTCTTCAAATAGGTTTTCTATACTTTGCTCAGCTTCTTCTTCTTCTGTCAGCCCTATTATGTGGATGTTGTTTTGTTTTGTCTTGTCCCCATGATCCCTTATGCTCTCCTCCTGTTTTTTTAAGTTTTTTTTTCTGGTTGCTTCTCTGCGTGGGTGTTTTTTTTCACTTTGTCTTCTAACTCGCTGATTGGGTCTTCAGCTTTGCTTCTTCTAGTATACTGTTGAAATCTTTCATTGTGCTCTTTATTGCAGCTATGTTATTTTTAATTTCCTGTTGATTCTTACACATATTGGTGAATTTCTCATCCAGCCTGAGCATCCATATAACCATTACTCTGAATTCTATCTCTTGCAAATTGCTTGCCTTCATTTCATTTATTTCCTTGCCTGGTGATTCCTCCTTTTCTTTAATATGGGGGTTGTTTCTTTGTTCCCCCATTTTTGCTGTTCCTTTGTGAGTGTTTCTATGTATTAGATCAAACTGCTATGCCTCCCAGATATTTCGGATTTGTCTTATGTAGTAGGTGTTTTGTGGGACCCAGTGGTGCAGTCTCTCAGGTATTCTGGGCTGGGTATTCTAGGGACGCCCCCTACTTGAGATATTTTGGTTCTCTTGATATAGTTGGGTCTTGAATGTTATTGTCTCATTTTTGGATGCAGTCTCCTCTCAGAGTGTCTGGTTATGTGGCTCACTCTCTACCACATTGTGCCAACTGTTGTGGAGGTGCTCACCGAACAGAACAAAATACAACATGACACGATACCACAAAAGGAACAGACCTCGGATGTATACAATACCCCTATAACCCCAGTAAAAGTGACCACCAGAGAAAAGAGAATTAGGAGGGAGAAAAGAGAATAAAAATGATAGCGAGAAAAGATAATAAGAAAAGAAAAAAAGAATAAGAAAGAATATGGGAAAATATCAAAACAATTAAACCAGAAAGTGCAAACAAAAACACCCAGAAAAAGTGGGTAGGGGGCCAGAATCTGTAGAGGTAGAGCTTAAATACAGAAAATTAGGTTAAGGATTTGAATCAATATGTGAAGGACTTTGGTCTAATATAGAGGAGGGAGAAAAAGAATGAGAAGATAAGAAGAAATAGTATTTATTTATTGAAAAGGAGAATAACAGTGAGAACAGATAGGCCTGAACTTAGGAAGTGAAACTAATTAAAAAATTAGGAGAAAAAAGTAAGAGAGGAGAGGAAAAAAAAAATTGAGTAGCCAAGAAAGAGAAATGGAGTAGGAGCAGGGAATAGGAGACTTTATACATGAATAAGTCAACAGAGACTATAATAATAACACATCAATCAAGTAGATGAAGAAGATCAATTTTTAACACGGGGTAAAAAGAAAGGAAAGAGAAAAGCTAAACTGGGGAAGGGAGAAGAAAAACAGGATGAAAAAGGGGAGAAGTGTGGAAGAAAAGGTGAAAGAAAATAACAATTAAAAAATTTAAAAAAAATACTAAGAAAAAATTTTTTAAATTTAAAATTAAAGTGAAGTGTTGTTTGCTTTAGCTGTGTTTTAATGCCTCATAGGGGCTGGTTTGGGACCCCAATTTTCTGTTCTGTCTGCCAGTTCTGGGCTTCCTGTTAGGTAGTTAGGTGCTGACCACTGTCAGGCACTGACTTTGGCCTTTAGCACCCTGTAGTAGCTCTAATAGAGCCGCTGCTCCTCTGCTTGTCTCTGTCTCCACAGGCCTTGGCTGCAAGCAGGTGGGACCAGTCTTCCTGCTTTGCCTGTCTGCCAGCCGTCAATCTTAATCACTCAAGCATCTATTTCTGACAGGGCTTTAAGTGGGGGTGGTGGTGTTTTGCTTTCCAGGAATCAGATTGGTGTTTTTTTCCTCATTGAGAGCTACTTCTGCATGAGTGGCCCAAGATACTACTCTGGCCTTGGTTGGTCAGAGATCCTTGTACCATTGGGGTTCACTGGCAACCTGGTGTTTTTATCAGTCTGGTTCCCAGAATACTGGACAGACTGGCCCCTCTTCCAACCCAGTCACTGGAAGCTCTTTGGGGGGCTATTCAGAGACTTTGCTTCCTTTGTACAATTCAAAATGCAGGCACGGTGTGGCAGGCTGTATTACCTGTCTTGAGGCTACTGGGCGGGGCTAGCTCTTCAGGAGATTAATGGCCACTTAAGTTTGGAAAGTTACGAATGTCCCACTGCTGGAGTCCTGGGGACATCTTCCTGCCCTGCTTCCCTCGCTGGCTTCGAGTTTGACATGCTTACTTTACAGCCTCTCCACAAATCTGTGCCTCTCCCTGCTCCCCAGCCTAAGGTGAGTTCTTGCAACTGAATAGTCCTATGTTCTGCATTTAACGAATACTACTAGTAAAAGCAAAGACAAAACAATAGCAAAACAACCATGAAACGGAGGGTTTCTCTCCCACTAGCACTGAGCTGCTTGGGTCGCTTTTCAGGCGGCCTGTTTGGTGCAGCCTTTTGAGGCTGTGGTTTAGTCTACATTCCCTGGGCGCCAGCAGCCCTGTGGGTTTTCCTTTTCTCAGTTGGGTGTTAGGGACACAGCTTTGGTGCAGTGCAGCTTCCACCTCACGCTCTCAGCCTGGTGGCTGGGTGTCTCTCTTCAGCCCAGATCCCCGTTCCTCCCGCTCTCCAGGTGTCCTCTGCCCTTCCTTGTTGATAATTCTCTCCTCAGCTGTGTCTAATTTGTTAATTCCGGGTGCATGTTCTCTGATTTAGTTGCTTTTCCAGTCTGGCCCTGGGACTAGGTGCATGACACATCTGCTTATTTGGTCGCCATTTTCTTCCGTGACAGTGTTGTTTTAACTTGAAACAGCATGAGCATTAGGAGAAAATGCCTTGTGAATGTGAATGGGGATTCTCCTGGGTGCATGTAATTGCAATGATTTGAAATGCTTTCACAGGATTTGTAGGAGAGGGTAATTTTTCTTCTTTATTTGCTCCTTTTATCTTGTTTGAAAGCCAATATTACCTCACCTCCCACCTTCCATATACACTTCTTACTTCTTTCTATTTCTCCCTGTTTTTCTCTTAAGAAAACACAACAACTTTCCTAATTAGAATCAAAGATATTTGGAATTTCTTGTGGGTTTTTTTTTTTTTTTTTTATTATGGTTAAGGGCAGTTGGTAGTAATTGCTTCTTAGGAATTATTTTTTGGTTCTAGGTATGTTCTGAGTGTTGCTGGTGGTACAGTGACCCCTTTGAGCAGAGTCCTTAGTACTTTTGACAGTTGGGGCTAGATAATTCTTTGTGGTTTGTCAGGGAGTATCCTGTGCCTTGTAGGATGTTTATCAGCATCCTTGGCCTCTATCCACTAGATAACCCTCCAAGCATGACAATGAAAAATGTCTGCAGACATTGCCTAATGTCTCTTGGGGAGGGGTACAGGATCACCCTGGTTGAGAATCATTGCCTTAGAGAAAAAGAGATGCCGGGGCAGTACATGGTAGCCATGAACTAGGGCTGAAACTTTTATTTAGATGCTTTGGTATATTAAAAGCTCCTCTCAAATATCAGTGATAACCTGAAATTCCTGTGTAATCTGTAAATATCATTTTAGCTAATATTTTAGCTCTTGGCTTCAACTTCCTAGGACTGGAAGTACAGGTTTATTATTTTTCTTTATTTTCAAAATGAGGGAGTTTGAAGTAAAATTGTAATTTCTGAGGTCTCTCATAGCTCTCACATTTTATGATTGAACTTATAAAAAAAGACACTTTTCGCAGTTATAGAACTTTAGAGTTGCAAATTTGGTCCACTCCCTTTAGTTCTAGCCAGTGTGATTTCTACAAATAGATCAGGAAAAATAGTTGGTTTTTAACCAGTAGACATTATTAAATGCTCATATTTAGAGAATATATCACAACAGACTTTGATAAGAATGATTAGTTTTCTCAATGACTGATTGGGATTCAGGTGATTGACTGCCTGAACTTGAAATAATGTGTTTTGTTTGGAATCAGGTTTTTAAATATTGATGTTTATTTTAGTAGTTCTGTGCCTAGACTGGTATTCTTTATTGCCAAACAGCTTTATGCTCTGCTACCTTGATAAGGAAAACTGACTTCCCAAAGTGCCTTGGCTGATATATTGGAATTAAACTGGCAAATATTTTATTCCAGCTGCTTTTAGAGTATGATGAGAGTAGACAGTATAATTATACTTTCATATATGTGTGTATATATATATATATTACACACACACTAAGTGAGGTGGTTAAGAGGGAAATCCAATACCTTTTATAGGTTTATATGCTTCACATGTGATGTACCCAACCGGAAATAAAAAGATACATATCAGATGTGAAGGCATCAGCTAATCTAGTTATGCTGGAGATCATTCCCACCATTTGATGGCTGAATTACACTGAACTCATTTCTCCATTTCTAACAGGATATGGTATAGGTGTTTATAAATTTGAAGTTGAGCTGAAGTACCTGTGCTTGTGCTTTTACTGTAAGGATTAGGTTCCTTTTGTATTTCTGGAGCTTGATAAACTATAAAGGCTAGAATATTCAGATTTACAGCAGGACTGAGATGGAATGGGAGGTGTATTCTAGTGGATACCAACCGCTAAGTATGCTTTCTTTGGATCCTTGCCTGGAAAGCCAATCTGAAGGTATCATGGTCAGACACAATGCTGTTCCTAAGCATTACTGGAAATACAGTAACAGGTCTCCTAGCCTGTGCTAAAAAGGTAATTTTGCATGCATTAAATATTCAACAAAGGGCTCAAGTTGTGCTTATTTTGGCAAACAAATATATCCCAGAATGAATCAAACAAATTGTAATGCAGAGCAAACTGAAATACTTGAGGATTTGTCTTAGATATTTAAAATCATATATATATATATATATATATATATTACATACTGACAGCTGTCAGAGGAGAGGGGTTTGTGGAGTAGGATGAAAAGGTGAAGGGATTAATCAAACAACAACAGCAACAACAAAACCCTCATAGACAAAGACAACAGTATGGTGATTGCCAGAGAGAAAAGGGGCTAAGGGGAGGTAGAAGAGGGTATCGAGGGGTTAAATGGTGGTGGAAGGAGACTTGACTTAGGTGGTGAACACATAATACAATAAATATATAGATGATGTATTATAGAATTGTATACCTGAAACCTATATAATTTTATCAACCAATGCCACCCCAATATATTCAATAAACAAAGTATATTGAATAAAAAAATTATATTTTATCCTCACGTCTTGATAGTGTCCTTAGAAATAAAGGATCTTTGGAAATGGCAGTGAAAGGCAGCATTATCTCAAACTGCAGTTGTGCTTCTGGACCCTGTCGTTGGGCCTAGCTTTCCTTTTACTCCCAGCTGTGTAGTAGCCAAAATTCAGTACTTAAGGTGTTTATTTCACCCTGGAAGATTTTTATAAAGAGCAGTTTTTGATGAAGCATGGCACATGGCATCATTATCATTTCTAACACAGACAACTCATTTTCAATTTTGCTATCAAAGAAAAATGACAAATAGAGAATGCAAGAAAAACCAGATGGACTAACTGTATTAGGAGCTTCATATGCATATTTTGTGTCACATATTAGCATTCATTAAGTCGAAAGGGAAAAAAATGAGTTTTGCCTACATGCATTAAACCAATAAGGCTGGCAAAGTTCCAAGCTAGCTCTTGTGGATTAATTGTTTTATAACTGTTTTAATTAAAGTTGTTCAGTATATGATTAACCTAAAAGTTTTAATTTCCATAAAACTGTTGAACAAATGAGACATTAATATTTTACATTAACCATGGCTATATTGCTATGTTTTTCAGAGCGGCTGCTTAAGTATAGTTAAGTGGTAGGTGGAAAGAGCTATGTCTCATGCTGCTATCAAGAAAACCTGCAAATTGAGAATAACTTCGTAAAAGGACCTGTGTGACAAGGTTTTCTATTATACTGCAAATTCCGTAGATGAGCATTTATGAAGTCATTCCCTCTCACCCCATCATTTTACAGCTGAGCCTCTGTCATAATTGTCATGTTGAGGAGGTTAACTATATAACATGCAATAATCAATTTATGTTTTTTCCTTCCATTCAGCTTCATAATAGTGTTAGTGTACACATTAAATCCTTGAATTTGAAGGGGTTGGCTAGCAGGACCTGTGAAACTTATGTGGTTTTAATTTAAGAGATAGGTACAAATGTTAGTTTTGGAATCAAAGGATAGATAAGAAAGGTTTGAATGACCCTTCACCTTTATTTGCTTGCCCTCCTTTACTTTGGCACTAGCCTAAGTTTGCTAAAACACATTTCATTTTGCAGATGGTAAAACTGATGCCCAGTAAAATTTCACTATGTGAAATGAGGCTCCTGAAATACGCAGATCTACATTTCTCGCACTCGTTCCCCTCCCCACGTTCTACCTGTGCCCCATCTTAAAGCTATTCAGTTCATTAAAAGATTGGGATGTTTTTCTTTTCCCCTATTGTAAGCCTTTTACTTTTACTTTACTCTGTGGGTTCTTGTCATGGTACTGTATAAATTCAAAGTAATAGTGGTATTTGAACCCATATTTTAAAAGATAAGACAAGGGGAAATGATTACAAAACTCAAGCTGTTCTCCCTGCCCAAGAGTATGAGGGTACTAGGCTGAACTTAACCTATAAGGTAGTATGACACTTTGATATAAGATCTTTTTTGCAGTTGTAGATCTGTGGGAGTTTGGGATGCAATATATGAACAGCAGGATTATGCCAACCTCGCACTAACATAGTCAGGAGCATAAGATATTGTAATCTATTCAGAGGTATAGCTGCAGCACTGATTTTATCTCTGTTACTTTGTCCCATTGTTTCTTTTGAGTACCATAAGGTTTGCCTTCCCCTCTGTTCTGTATAGTCATTCTCCCTCTGAAATTCCCTCTGTTCAGCTTTTAAAGTACCAGCTTCTATGCAATAATCTACATTTCTCGCACTCGTTCCCCCCTCCAAATAAAATACAAAAATTATTTGTAAATTCAGTATTTTAAAAGTAGTTAGTAAGGAAAGTAAAATAATAAATTTTGTGGTTGTACAAGTTGCCTTATTTGGCAGGAACCAGCTTTACACAAGTGATTTTTGAGATAAATAGCTTATCAGGCATGTTATCTGTTCTTTAGGCTCTCTTGAGTTCTATCATTGGGTGAAGTTAGATTATTAGAAGTGCCCATACCTGTTCCATATTATTTTGGTTCTTCAGAGAATTGCCATCATGGAGTTACAGTGCTGTATTCTGGGTAAATGGAAAGTAAGAGTACTCAATTTAAGAACTCAATATTCTGTATTCAAAAAAATATTTATGTTTCTTGCAAAACCTTAGAAATAATCTGGTATTTCAATGTTTTGGTAAATATATAATCTTCTTCAGGCCTCTATCTCTCCCACTCCTTCAATTTTGCTACTCTCAAATATATATAAATATGTATGTATGTGTATATATATATATATATATATATATATCTTCTTTGGGAATGCAGTGCAAGGAAAAAGTTCCTTTTTTCTGACCAACATATATGCATTTTTATAACTCTCAAATGTTTGTTGAATGAATGAATACTACATAACTGGGTAAGTATCCTTTTGCAATTTCCAGGGAATTGCCAACTTAATTCAGTAATGTGTTTTAGATACCCTAAGTCCTTGGTGATCAAGTACTATTACTCTTTTGCTTGGTGAGTACTACTTTTTATCTACTTTTAACTGGTTTTTACTTTAAAAACTGAGTTCTAAGACATCTGTATCGGAAGACATGGGTAGGCACTTTACTAGTTCCCCATGACAAGGGGAATGGTAAGAGGAGTCATGCATATCGTTTTTGTCCTGTAAGATCTGGAGTCGTGCTGTTAAGATAGTCATGTCTAGCAAGAAAGAGAAGTGCCAAAAGAAGTATTTCTGACAGTAAGACTGTTGGAATAGAGAGAGAATTGGGGACTTACTATTTCCAAGTACCTTTCTTCTCTATTTCATTGCCTTTACGAATATGCTCTCTGTGCCCCTGGGTCCCATTTCCAATCTAGAAGTAGTAATTACTCCTAGCATAACCCTCCCACCTAAGAGGCCAGCTATTTGCTTGATCATCTCTGTAGCCTGGCTTTCACTTCTGCCCCTCCTTAAAATTGCTATGCTGCTCTTCATCAGCTACATGGCTACACTTTCTCTTTTATTTTTCTGATGAAGTAGCAGTGTTCCAAAAATACCAACAGGTCTAATAATCCTTTTGCTGTTCAATGCATCTTTTGTCAGGCTTATTTACTGTTGGAGTTGATAGCATGACAGCTAATGGCAAGCAACAAATGGACATTTAAATAGTGTGTAATTCAACAGATGTGCCCACCCAGGTGATTCTCCCAATGGCTGCCACACAGTAGCTAGAGGAAGACCAGTAACTGAGCGTATAGTGGGTTGTTCTGGATATTATCTGGTGTTTGGCTATCTCATTCTTGGTGATTATAATTTGACTTACTTTGCCTCTGTTCATCTTTTGTGGCTCTATTATACTACTTTATTTTGATACATGTAAGCAGTGTGGCTTTCATTTAGGAGTGTTTATATTTCAAACATGAAGAAACATTATAGTGCAGCTTTAGTAATTCTCAGTGACCATTACCAAATAGTATTTTCTGGGAGTCCCAGTTGCATAAAACTTCTCTTCTTAAATGCACATATAGTATACCACACCCTCTATCAAAACATGGTAATTCTGGCTGGCCCACTTTGAAGATTACTCAGGGAAGGAAGGAAATTACCTATCCATTATTACCATACAGTCATACAGACCAGTACATTTTAGCACATGCCAATTTTTGTGAAGATACTCTGTCAGTTAAGAGAAATCAATGAACCTGGCAATTGATTTGCTTATAGTTCCTTGCAAAACTGTTGTTAACCTACTTTGTGGCTGATTATGTCACTTGATTAGAAAAAAATGCTACTGGAATTAAGTCAGCTTTAGCCCTATGCTGCCCATCTTTCCTGACTTATGGTTAGCCATATGTTTACACCAGAAGAGGTAGGAAGTATGATTGGATACAAGTACATTCCTGGAAAAGATACCAGAATCATGTTCTGTTAAAAGTATAAATAATCCCTTCCTCCCCCCTTAATATGGACTACATTTTTATACCTGTAGCAAGAACTTGTCATTTCCCCCCCAGATCATATAAATAATAATAGTTTGTGGTAGTAATGATTAACATGACAGTCAGATTGTGGATGGAGAAAGGAGTTTTGATTACTGAGGGACACACCAGGGAACTTGAGGTACTGTCATGTTTTATTTCGTAATCATGACTATGGTTACAGTAGTGTTTGTGTTATTCTTCTAGGAAATACATGTTTTATAGACTTTTGTGTGTGTAGTATATCTGACTATATCTGTATGTTTAGTGTATAAAAATGTGGAAAATGCCCCAAAATAACAAAGCAAAAATGTTATTTGTAATCCTGCCACCAAGAGATAATCACTTTTTTTTTTGACGTATATCTTCCCTAGTATTTTGGGGGACACATATATCATATTATTCTATTCCCTCCCATGGTTTCAGATTTTAATAAAACATACACATATACAGGTTCTCCCAAAATGTATACTCATTTTGAATGGTTATAAAGTCAGTGTTTATTAACACACAATTCATTTTCAATATTTGAAGGAATCTACAGAAATTTTTTTGTCAATGCCTGTTTCAAATTTATGACAATTCTGGTCCAGTTATTGCTGATAACATGAAGCAATGGAATCACAAACATCAAGAATCATTTTGTTCAGTATTTGAGCCCCTCAATTCATCAATTGTTGCTGGCTTTGTACTTTAAACTTTATCTTTTATGTATCCCCATAAAAAATGTCTAATGTCACTTTAGGATAAATTTTCTTTGTCCACAGCTTAGTCTGCCTTCACCCACTATTTCAGATAAGTTAAATCTGAAAAGAAGTGAAAATAAAGTGAATTATCAGCTGTTAAAATGTGTATACATTTTTTGGGACACCCTATATATGTATGTAAGTATATTTAAATCTGGCTTTTCATTCATTTTCTTAAATTGTTTAATCAAAGACAGAACAGCAGGCATGATTTGAACAACATGGGGATTGGTGGCACTGACTGACCTTCGCACAGTCACAAATCCATGTAGAACTTCTTAAAAAAATATTTATAATTCTTTTTTTAACTCTTTATTGATTACAGTATTACATATGTTGACTGTGAGATTTGGAGTGCATTGCCCCCTCATAGTCCCAGATTTCAATAAATGTGACTCTTTAATTTGAAAAAAATAAAAAAATAAAGTATTACATATGTCTCCTTCCCTGCCCCCCCATTGACCTCTCCCCAGCCACTCCTACCCCCCAGCACTTACCCTCACCCCCCTAGTGTCTGTGTCCAGTGATTATGCTTATATCATGCATACAAGTCCTTTGGTTGATCTCTAGGGCCCTCCTCCCCTCCTGCACCTTCCCTCTGAGGTATGATGGTCTGTTTGAAGCTTCTGTCTCTGGATTTATTTTTGTTCATCAGTTTATGTTGTTCATTATATCCCGCAAATGAGCGAGATCATGTGATATTTATCTTTCTCCGACTGGCTTATTTCGCTTAGTATAATGCTCTCCATGTCCACCCATGCTGCTGCGAGTTCTTTCTTTTTTGCAGCAGTGTAGTATTCCATTGTGTAGATATACCACAGTTTTTTAATCCACTCATCTTCTGATGGGCACTTAGGCTGTTTCAAAATCTTAGCTATTGTAAATTGTGTTGCTATGAACATAGAGGTGCACATATCCTTTCTGATTGGTGTTTCTGAGTTTGAAGATAAACAATCCAATCAAAAAATGGGCAAAGCACCTAAATAGACACTTTGCAAAAGAGGACATACACAAGGCCAAGAGACGCATGAAAACATGCTCAAAGTCACTAATCATTTTCGAGATGCAAATCAAAATAACAATGAGGAACCACCTCACACCTGTCAGAATGGCTATCATCAACAAATCAACAAACGACAAGTGCTGGTGGGAATGCAATCACTGTGGAAAACAGTATGGAGTTTCCCCCAAAAATTAAAAAATGGAACTCCCATTTGACCCAGCAATCCCACTTCTAGGAATATATCCTAAATCTGGCTTTTTGATATTGTATTGTAATATTTTGGCATGAGGTTTCAAGATTCTGTATAATTAATGTTAATAGCTATATAGAGTGCCATTGTTTGGATATATCATAGTTTTTTTCCCCCCTAATCCTTTATTATTTGACATTTAACTTGTTTCTAATATTTAAGTATCATAAATAATATATTTACTTTCTGCTATTTAAAATTAAATAGGCTCAGTTAGACTGCATTTAATATGTAGACATTTCATAAAAGGTAAATTAAAATTGTTTTTTGTGATAAAATGCACATAAAATTTAACATCTTAAATTTTTTTTTAAAGTATACAGTTCATTGGCATTAAGTACATTCATGTTATTATGCAACCATCACCTCCATCCATCTCCTGAACTTTTTTCATCTTGCAACACAGAAACTCTCTGTCCATTAAATAATAATTTCCTATTCCCACTTTGCCCCCTGCTTTTGCCAACCAAATTCTACTTTCTGTCTGTATGAGTTTGACTACTATAGGTACCTCATATAAGTGGAATCATATACCATTTGGTTTATTGCCCTGGCCAAAAAGTTCTCAAAGTTCATCCATGTTGTAGCATGGGTTAGAGTTTCCTTACCTTTTTAACATTTTTTAAAAATTACCATTGACATATAATATTATATTACTTTTAGGTGTACAACATTGCAATTAGACATTTATATAACTTACAAAGTGTTAACCCCAATAAGTACCCATCTTGACCATACCATACAATGTAAATTTTGTTGGACAAGATAACTCTGGCTTCAAAAGTGACTTAAAAGCTAATCCTCCCCCCCCCCCCATAAAAAAGTGGAAAAAATTAATTTTTCCCCCTTTTTTTGAAGTAGGCATCTGTAGTGTGCTGCATATAGGTAGAAAATGGTTCTAACACCTTAATACATTTTTGTTGGCTGTGAGGTTAGTTTATTCATTCACTTATTGAATATTTATTGAATGCCATTTGTATGCTAGGTGCTTTATTCCAGATATGAGGATGTGAGATGGAGACCCAGTTTCTGATTTCATAGTCAGGTTACATAATGAACAGTAGGGCTTGGGTGTTGTCAATCCATAGGCTTTGGGTTTATGGATCCAACATTTCTACTTGGGTGATTTTGCTAAGATTTATAGTATTATTAAATAGGTGATTTAGGAGCATATTTTTCATCTGTAAACTTTGTTTTTAAGGTTGAATTTAAGGTTGAATCCTAGAATTCAGAGCTTGGTGGGCAAGACCCGAATAGTGCAGAAAGTGGAAATGACCTTTTCAGGCATAGAGTTAGCATGACTGAGGATGGGCTATCTGCCTTAACTCCTCTATGGTATTACTTAAGGCCTTTCCATCTCTAAAATTCAGTGATTTTCTGGTATTTGGGCTTCTGGAGATCCTAATACTGAATCTTTTCTGAAAAATTCAAATTGTAGTAGAAAGAAAAAAATTAGGTTCCTCTTTTTGAGACACCAGCTGAACTTAAGAGTATAAATACAGGTTTAAGAATGAAAGAACAAAAGACAAGAGTACATTTGTTCATCCCATTAGTTTTAGGGTTTCTCTTTGGAGAGATGTATTTGTGGCTTGAGGCTTCAAGTTAGGAACATTTTAGCGTATAAAAATCTGTGGGGCTCCAGAAACATCTGGCAGCTTTCCTGATCAAGTATGGTGGTCATAAGTTCTTCAGTTAGGAGAATACTATACAAAAGGAAGGTTTATGGACAGGTGTGTCCTTCCTCAATTATAAGCTCTAGAGCTTAATCAGTTAAGCAGTGTAGATGTCTGTTTTTTACTTGTTTTACTTGTACTTCAGTTTTACCATCTTCTGCATGCACCTAGCACTCATTAGCTTTGGACAGATCACTCAATAAATCTGCCCCGCGGCCCCCCCCCCCCCTTGTGGAATGGGGTACTAATGCTTGTCCAGCCTATTTGACAACGAGGTTATTAATGATCCAGTAAGAAAACATATATGAAAGCAGTCATTATAAGGTGAAAATTTGGTATTAAAAACGTAATGAATGGAGTAGCACAGAATGCTTATCTCTTTGGGCCACGTATGTGTGTGTGCACTCATGCCTGCTACCTTGGATTTGGCAGCCTAGTATACAACTGTAAGTTTGTGATGGATTTCAGGATTTTGATTAACAATGAATGATATGGCCATGAATAAATAAAAGTTATGGAGAATGCAATTGGTGCTTTTGGACAACTACATTTGTCCCCCTCCTATAAGGTTGCTGTTCATTTGAGTGAAGCAGCCATTTGTGTAGGCAACACTAGTTATTAAGGTATTTTGTCCTGTTTTATTTCATTTTCAGTGTCATTCAGACTTTGAGCTACCTTACAAGAAAATGTACAATGCAACAGATTTAAAATGAGGAAATTGGGACAAAGAAAACACGTGTAGAGAAAATGCGATAAAGTCATGTTGAGGCTAATGGACAAAAACACACAGGATAGGGTCTTCTACAATAGGAAGAGGTGGGACACTTATTTAACTTCCCAGGGGACAGAACAAAGAGGAAAACGTTTCTAACTTTTCCTGAGAAATTTCCTCAGTGGAGAGGATGAGGCCATGAACTATATCCTTTAAACTACACAACAGTGATTTATGGAACACTTGTTTTTATACTGTCTTTCAGTGAAAATTGATAACCCAGTGACAAAGCATGATTAGGATAAGAGTAATTGTAAAGGGTCAAGATCATGTGTTCCACGCAGGCTGTGCTCTGAAGGGCTGACTTGATCCAAGGACGACATTTAGAACATGTATAGGAGTGGATAAGCTGCCTCTTCTCAGGCAGTCCTCTCTAAATGTTCTTTATTCCAGCTGGGAGCTGGCATCACTCCCTGAATGGTTTTCAGTGATCTTGTGGCACAATTCAATGGCCAAGAGGCCAGGAATGGAGATGCCTGCCCTGTCTTGAGAGTTCAGTATTTTTATAGCCATTGGTGTTTTCTTCTCTCTCTCGGTTCTCTGGCATGTCTGTTGCAAGAATCAGGCATATGAATTGAAGTAGTTCTTTTTTAGAGAGGGCAGCAAAAAGGCAGTTACGATTTTTGTGCTTTGGCTAGGCTGGGAGCCACTGGGAATTTGTGGACTGCCAATAACTCATTTTATGTTGGCTATTGTCTGACCACTGAGTGGCTATTACTTCAATTCATATCTCCTGGTGACCGAATTCAAATCCTTCACCTTTGTAGAGTTCGTTCCTAGAATAAAATTCTTGGTAAATGCTTTCATTAAAGAATTCAGCTTGAACCTGTTGCCTACTTTTCTGTTTCTCTGTTGTTACTAGCTCTAGATCACACACACACACGCACGCACGCACGTACGCGCGCACACATTCCACCCCAGAAGGACACTTAGTTTTCAGAAACAGGGATTGTATTCTCTGCTTTATTGGGACACAGAGGGAGATTGTCTGGTTAAGGTGAGAGATTGTGGCACTAAAAGAGGAAATTGGCAGGCCTGTCCCTGCCACTTTCAGTAAGAAAAGAAAGGGAATGACAGGCTGGCTGTGGATTATATTAAAGGAATAAGGTCATGTTCTTTTCATGACCTTATATTCCCTAAACCTAGAACGATGGTGTGCCTATGTGGCACTCATTTGTCTGCTCTCTGCCATGTATATTTGGGGGCCTGCTGGAGAGAGAGAAACCTGTTAAGGAACAATCATGGCTGTTCTGGCAGATTGCTTCCTACCCAGAAATCAGCCCCACCAATGTCTATGGCCAAGTTTGTGTCCACAAAAGTTGCTTGTGATAAGATTCTCATTAAGAATTTGGCACTAAAATTGGGTCGGAATAAGGCTATATTTGTGTTTCTGTCTATACCCTGCATTTCTTATCGGTGGAAAGGTCTTACTATAATTATAGGGTAGCTGCACTAGTTAATGTGAACTGGGGTTTGATGTAGGTTAGTTATTCCAGAAGTCACATAAACTAGTTGAAATCCACATGTGCTCCTCAGTCAAAAAAGGAATATGGACTATTTATGCCAAGAAGAGAATCTGATGTCAAAAATCTAGAAGTCTGAAACCAGAAGGGTTTAGTGATTTTGTTTTGTTTAGAGCAACTTTTCTTCTGAGATGCTTTAAGTGCCAAAAGTCAGTTTATATTTTTCCTAAATATGAAATGTTTTCAACACATTATAAACATTTAATTTGTACACTAGCCATCAGAGCAAAATAGGATCAGGAAGTCTTATTACCAGTTTTTAAATAGAGAATCAAAGGCATACTTAGAGAGTGATAGAGGTCACACAATGTGTCTGAGAAGAATACATTTCTGTTGTCCTGACCATTCTGATCCTTTGCTTATTATTTATGAAACTACAGCATGTAATACACAAATTTCAGTTTCATGAGTGATTCCTGGAAAGGCAAATGGACTGACTGTTTCCAGATAGCCTGGAATTTATGTCTTCCGTTCTGGCTGCCTCTGTTGAGAGGCAGAGTGGCATAGCATTTAAGGATATGGGTTCTGAAGATTGACTGCTTGGCCCTGGGTATCGGTCTGACATGACATCTATGTTGTATGACCTTAACTTCTCTGTGCTCGATGACCTTATCTGTGACATGGGATGATTAGAATTCCCACTGTGTTAGTGAAGCAACAACATATCTATATTATTTAGATCACTGCCTGGCACACTATAAACACTCAAAATGCTTTGGCTGTTGTTATTTTAATTTTATTGTTATTATTACTGTAAGTTTATTTTGCCTGAGAATTCATCACTGGGGCATGAGTTGGGCAAGTAGGTAGGTGATAAGGATTGAGAATCTATCTAATCACTTCATTTTTGTTTATTGAGCAAAAGAAACCAAGTAACAGTAGGGGGCATAATGAAGTCAGGTGTTTATTTGTGTGGTGAGGGTGAGCTGTTTTATCCAAGTTCCTCTGGTATAGCCCATGTACTTGATCACAGGTGAGAAGGCTTGTGGTGACGCTGAGAGGAACAAGAATGGGCATCAGGAAGCCGGGTATTATGGGGATAGACTGTGATGATTGTGTAGGACATCCTACACATTTGGGCTCCTGCATATTTAGTTGGTTGTTTTTGTTGTTGTTAGTCTCTGTGTCTTTACCCCTGTGACTGACAGTTGACAAGGGTTTAGGGCTTTAATGGAGGAGAAACTCATCTGAGTACAGTTTGCTGTTGATAGTGCTTTTACTTTTGCAACAAGAACATAGGAAGACAGTCTTTGCTTCTCTTTTCTGGGACCCTTACCAGATCTGATAAGGAGTCACTGGTAGCACATAACCCCTTCTAAGTAGCCCAAGTGTGAGACACTGACCATTTTTATGTGTGGCCTACATTCTGGATGAGAAGCCAGCTTCAATGTTAGAACTTTTTAGAATTATATATCATTTTAATTTTGATGTTTCGTTGCTTGTTAAAAAAATTAAATAAAAAAGCAAATAAAGAAAACCTTCTAGCCATTTTTTTCTGCTCCTAAGACTAGAGAAACTTCTTAAGATGTTGATTTTCAACCGATAGGCTGCAAGAATTTTAAAAACATGCAATACCTGCCCTGGCTGGTATGGCTTAGTTGGTTGAGCATTGTCCCATGCACCGAGAGGTTGCCAGTTCAATTCTTGGTCAGGGCACATGCCTAGATATCAGGTTCATACCCTTTGTCTGGGTGTGCATAGGAGGTAACCGATCAATGTTTCTCACATTGATGTTTCTCTATTTCCCTCATCCTTCCTTTCTCTCTCTAAAATCAATAAAAGCATATTTTTTAAAAAGATGCAATACCTGACTATACAGGGGCACTGAGCTCTTTTCCTTTAGATTTTCAACTTAAAAAATGACAATAGCCAACACAACAATATCCTTCTGGTATGAATGAATCAAAATTATACTTATTCTTTTGGTCAGATCGGCAAAATAGGTATTTTTTTGTGTTCTGCAGAATTTTAGTAATTAGTTTTTGTGTGCCATGATATGAAAAAGATTGAAGATCACTGATCCACACACTTCAATGTCTCTAGGACTCTATTTTTCTCTTTCCAGCAGAATCCTGTACTTTGATAATTTTTCAGGGCGTTTTCTTTTATGGTTGAGGTTTTGATTCTTGTATCCACAGCCACATGATGTGTTTATTTGTATGTATATATATATTCATATCTCAGAGGATTAAGATCATCTTGGCAGATTTCTTAGAGTTTAAGAAGTAAATTTTTATAGTTTTTATTTTATGTTTTTTCAGATCATTCCTTTTCCTAGGGAAGGTATATTGGTGAGATGGCGATAGATAGGAGGGCTAAAAGGGAGGCCAAAACCCGCTGACCTAAGAAGTTGAGTCAGGAACTCCTGAACTTAGGGTTGTAGTGTTCAAAAATATCTCCAGTTATTCTGAAGGATGCCATAACATTCTAAAAAAAAAAAATTATTTGCAGCCACATCAATGTGTCATATACTTTACAGCATATTAGAAGGGAAGTGAAGTCTAGGGAAATGAAAGAAACCAGTTTTTAAGCCTTAAGTATTGCCCTGGCATTATCCAGGGTGGCTTTTATAGAAATCTAAACCCACATCCTGGGATGCTAGCATCCACACTCTCCGAGTGTGGTAGAAATGACCACCCTCAGAGTCCTGGGCTTCCTCTTATAATTTTGTAGGCCATGGTCTGGGTGAAGATACAAAGATTGAGCTCTCATACTTCACAGTTTAATTGAAATCAGCTATGCCAAGATTTCTTGACTTAGTAAGTCTTACAATCCAAGTATTAGATTGGTAAGACCTTTTTGTGTCCCCGTGGCCCTGTTGTGGGGAAAAACTGAAAATAAAGAATGGTTTCTTTTAGTATTCTATGAGAATCTCATTTCTCTTTTCACTGGATATTTCTTTTTTAACTCAGTTCTTACTCCTAAAACTTTCTTTGTCTACTGCGTTTCTATATAGCAGCAGATTTTCGCTTAGATATGAAAGGGAAGTCCATTAGTTTTCATGTGTTGATGCTTTTCAAGAACACACAACTTCTCACAATTCATTTTAATACTGAAAAAAAAATCACAGTGGACAATTTTGGTGCCTGTTTTTGGAGCTTCTGGTCTATTTTTAGGTCTTATTAAGTGGAGCTTTTTACATGAACTTCTGAAGATGTATAGACTGTCAGAGCTGGAAGAGCTTACGGGCTTCTGAATACTGTTCTACCTTTATCATTAGAGAGAGCCTAAAATCCAGAGAAATTGCCTGATGTTGAGTTAGTGGTCTTCCAGTGTTCTCTGAGCTGCCTACCACTCATCTTTGACTAATAGTGATAACTGGTGTTGACAGCAATGAATCCCAGGCCCAAGTTTTCCAGTCTTCTGAGTCTTCTAAGGAAAGCTAAATTATATTATTAAAGTTCATGCTGAATATCTTTTATTATATTGTGATTGTTTGAAAATTGGTTATTTGTGTACTGTTTTAACACCAGAGTGCTTAACTAGAAAACCTAGCATAATCCAGCCTTTGCCAAGTAGTAGTGAAAATGTTGCTTTGTGAAGAAGTAGAAATAGAAAGTTGTCTATTTGAAGAGTCAAGAAAAAAGGTGGTATTTTGTTCTCACAGAGAGGCACACATGGATGTAAGGAGAAACAGACTTATCATGGTTAGGGAAATGGTAATGCTCAGATGCTGATCTAATCTAGTTTTGAATTTAGTTTTCAAAACCAAAAATTTTTTATTTTGGTGCCTTTCAGATAATATTATGGCCTTCCTGGACAGATTTATTTTTTGGAGACATTATTCACATTGTTGATTCCTCTAGATTAAATGTACTAGTTCATCTGTTGTTAATTTTGTAGTTGTATTAAATTCCATTCTTTGCCTGGGTTGTAAGCACCCAAAGCATACTTAGATAGAAACAGTATCATTTGCAAGTCATGTCGCTTTGAGCCTGAATGGTGGTTTTTATAAGTGTAGTTTTCAAATGGGCTGAGAGTCTAGGCTGAATTTTAGAATCAGTAATTTAAACCTGGGGATCTTTGCCAGTTCTCTAGGAGAACCCTCTCTGAGGTCCTGGCCAGTTGTTATTCCAAAGCAAGCTCTTAGGGTAAGGCTGGCTGTGATATTGATAAATTGCTTTTAAGATGCTTGGAGCCAAAGGACAGTGCTTTTGTAATACTCTTCCAAGTTTCTAGGCTGACCTCTGAAATCTGGAAGAGCTAATCTGAAAGTCCAATATTCATTAGGCCAGGCACAGGAAAAGCTTGTCCTCTCCTTGATCCTCTTGCAGGCATTTCTTGGAGGAAGCCAGGCCTGTAGCTCTCAAGGGCCAGAGAGGAGACAGAGAGTAGTACTGCTAGCATTTTCAGTCTCCCCTGAGATTACACAGATAGTTTCAAGGGAAACCTAGAATTATCTGTTGGCTGTCCATAGCTTATGGGTGTTGTTGATGGGACCACTGTGTACAAAAGCACGATTTATATTTTATTTGGGTTTTAGCATCAAGTTGTCCTCTTTCAACTAATTTTATGGGAAATGGTGGTTTTTCAGATATGATTTCCATTGCAAGTTGAACAGAAAAGATGACAAAATGGGCTTATTACCTAACCAAATTGCTTCTAGTGGAGAGAAGCTGAACTGGTGCTTGGCCTAGACTTGGCCAGGAGTTTTTAGAGACTCAATTGCTGCCTTTATAAGGCTGTGCCTGGGGTTGTATTTCCAATCTCTCTCAACTTTTGTTCCTGTGGAAGGGAGGAAGTGGAGCTGTGACAGATATATTGCCAGATAGCACACAATAGAACACAAAACGAGAAAGACATGGTGTGAGCCATTCACAGAGACAGATTTATACTGTGTGCTGCCCTCAAACCATAGATCCATCTATTTCAAAGAAACAAACTGCCCACTGTATTATATTTCAGACAGGGATACGCTAAGAAGAGAGATGCTGACTCCTTCTGTTTAGTTTTTGCCAATAATACTGCACATTTGCTGTAGTTAATTACTTTTGTGGGGATGGGAAAGTTTGGTAAAGGGAAGCTTGTCTTTAGGGGAGACGTGGAAGAAGGGAGATATCAGGGAGAGTGTTTGCCCATGCTGTCACCTTAGTGAAGTATATGTGTCCAAATACTGCTGGTTTTTGTTACTATCCAGCCAATTAATACAATGCCAGTATTAGGCATTGGAGGTATTACACCTATTTCATAACAAGAGAAACAAAGCTTCAGAGATTGTAATTGATCCAAGGCCAGCATGTTTGACATTCATGGTTTCTTTTTGTTTTTCTCCATAGGCCTGTTTTCTGGAGATATGGCAGAATCAAATCATGTGTCAGTTTCTTTCATTGATCCCACATGGAAATAGTATTGCATAGTGGCAAATGGCATGAGTTCTAGAACTGTCTACCAGGGTTCACATCCGAGCTCAACTGTGCTATGATTACAGTACCTCTGTGCCTCAGTTACTTATCAGTAAAAACAGATCTCAGAGGGAAAGGGGTGGGGGAGGGGAGACGGGAAGAGATTAACTAAACAATTTATATGTATACTAGAGGCCTGATGCCCCAAAATTTGTGCACTCGGGGGGAGGGCGGTCCCACAGTCTGGCCTGGGCCCTCTCACAGTCTGGGACCCCTCGGGAGGTAACGGCCAGCTGGCTTAGT
>NW_006295827.1:2729400-2732372 GCF_000327345.1 Myotis davidii | reverse complement strand
TATTGGTTACAGAGTTTCTTAAACTGCAGGCTAAGAGGCTTGGAGCCGCAGGCGAGGAAACGTTGGTTTCCTCCGTCGCTGAGGCAAGCAAACCTCATGTTAGTTTCAAGCTGCCTGGCTGCCGGCCACCATCTTGGCTGGCAGTTAATTTGCATATCTTGCTGATTAGCCAATGGGAAGGGTAGCGGACGTACGCTAATTACCATGTTTCTCTTTTATTAGATAGGATATGTATAGCCCATGGACACAGACAATAGTGCAGTGAAGGCCTGAGATGGGGTGGGGTGGCGGGCTGGCAGAGGAAGGCAAAGAGGGGGAAGATGAGGGCTTGGAGTCAGGGGGGCATTTGTAAAACTATCTACAATAAAAAAGGGGGGGATTCCACATCATATATGGTAATTCTAAGGATCAAATTTAGTTAATGCATGTAAGACACTTAGATAGAAGTGTTCAGTAATCTTAGCTATTACATTTTTGAAATGTATGTTGATTTCATAGAAAATGAGTTTACATTGTTCTGCAAACATTTAAAATGTAAAAAAAATAACTTCTTGCATTACAATGTACTTTTCAGATTGGTCATTTTAAGGAATGAATAAATATGTTTGGAATAAATGAGGAAAAGAGAGAGGATGGTGTGTATGCAGTTTTGCACTTCTCCATGTTGGACTTATAAAAAATGTGAATGTATATCTCTTATTAGTAATGATTTATTCCAGGGAGGAGAAGCAAATTTTAGATATTTACATTCTCTCCTATGAGGTATGTTTTTTGCTTTTATTTATTTTAACTGGATAAGATGGTCAAGCATTGCCTTATCTGGGTGAATTTATAAATATGGTAAAATGTGATGTTTTTTTTTAAACACACATTAGGACCCTTCAGTGAAATTAGTCATATTTTTTTGATTAAACTAGTTTCAGCTTTTTCTTTTAACATTGTGTGTCTTTATTTAGATATTACACTTTTTTGTCAGTTTTTCTTTCTTTCTTTCTGTTGTATTGGAAAAGTATAATTGAATGTGTGTGTTATTCTTAGAGTAAAGTGGGTCCAGTTGCATTGCCTTACACTAAGTAGAAATCCCTTAGTAGTTCTTCAGGGGAAATTCATTGATTCAAGTCATTCATTGACTCATTTGTGAATATATAAGTAGAGTTGTATAGGTAGGGGATCTTTAGAATTGTCTAGCATATATAGTCCACTTGACAAATATACTGATTCAATTTGAGTTCAAATAAAGTTCGGTATGAATTTACTTTAAACAGTTATGACTACTCCCAGGCCTATTTTTGTCATATTTTTTTAATTAAAGTTTTTTATTGTGGTGGTGGTGAAAAACATTACATTTTCATTTTAACCATTTTTAAGTGTACAGTTCAGTTTCAGTAATGTTAAGTGTAGTTACATTGATGTGAAATAAATTTCCAGAACTTTTTTTTAACCTCACCTGAGGATATTTTTCCATTGATTTTTAGAGAGAGTGGAAGAGAGAGGGAAAGACAGAGAGAAATATGGATGTGAGAAAAACACATCGGTTGGTTGCTTCCTGCACGAACCCTGACCAGGATCAGGTCCAGGAGGAGCCTGCAACTTAGGTACGTGCCCTTGACCATAATTGAACCTAGGACCCTTCGGTCTGCAGGCCGACACTGTATCCACTGAGCCAAACGTGTGGCTAAAGCTAATCTTTGATTTTTATGTATACGCCTCATTTTGTTTACCCATTCATCCTTCGTTGGATATTTGGATTCCTTTCACCTTATTACTATTTTGAATAGAGCTGCCATGAAAATGAGTGTACAAATACCTCTTTGAGTTCATGTTTTCAGTTATTTTGGATAAATTCCCAGAAGTGGGATTGATGGTTCATATAGCACATCTATTTTAAATTTTTTGAGGAACCTCTATTATGTAGGTGCACCACTGCACAATTCCACCAATAGTGCACAAGTATTCCCTAGGTCTGTTTTTTAAACACTCTCATCCAAAACTGACACAGTGGTTCCATGGAGAACAGGCAATCTGTGAAGATTAGGATGTCCTGTTTCAAGCTTGATCGGGCCCTTGGAATCAGCCTCATCAGTACTGGCTAGTCATCCTTGTTAAGGTTATACTGCTGGACCAAGGCCTATAGATTGGCGCTGAATTCTGCACAGAATGTTGGCCTGGGTGTTTGAAGACTTAGGTTGCAATTGCTGTGAGTGAACTTAGGCAAACCACCTCAGTGTTCTGCTCATCCTTGTTTTCTGTAAGGTGGAGGTTGTACTTTTATCTTACCTGTTCCAGGATCCTATTGTCCATTCCAAGCATCTGGAAAGATAATGTGTATAGTTTGGTGTAAAGATTTTATAGATCAGATTTCTCTTATAAATATTTTATAGATCAGATTCCTGTTCCTCTTTGTTAAATATCTCCTGTTTTTCTTACTCTTTTACTACTTAAGATCTAAGTGAGGAGAAGGGAGACTAGAAGGCCTGGGTTCAAATCCTTGTTCTTCATTTACTACATATGTGTCCTTAGACAATTTAATGAACCACCATAACAATTTCTCCATCTGTGAAATGGAGATAATACTACCTACATTCAGTTTTTGTGAGGTTTATTTACTTTTAATTAAATCTTTATTGTTCAGATAATTACAGTTGTTCCCCCCCACCCCCATAGCTCCCCTCCACCTGGTTCCCACACCACCCTCTGCCCTTATAACCACCCCCCCCACTGTCCTCATCTATAGGTGTATAATTTTTGTCCAGTCTCTTCCCGCATCTCCCACACCCCTTTCCCCCCCAAGAATAGTCAGTCCACCCCCTTTCTATGCCTCTGATTCTATTATAATCACCAGCTCATTCTGTTCATCGGATTATTTATTCACTTGATTCTTAGATTCACTTGTTGATAGATGTGTATTTGTTGTTCATAACTTGTATCTTTACCTTTCTCTTCTTCTTCCTCTTCTTCACAGATACCTTTCA
>NW_006295827.1:2719748-2728974 GCF_000327345.1 Myotis davidii | reverse complement strand
GTCTTACTAAATTTATCGGCGGTTTCTAGAAAATTCTTGAAAAACCTTGTAAGTGTGGTTTTGAACTCTATATCCAGTAGTTTGTTTTCCTCCATTTCTGTCATTTGTGACTTGTTTCTTTGTCTCCACATTTTTTATGCTTCCCTGTGTTGATAGAGTGGCTTTCTGTGCTAGGTATGTATAGAGCCCAGTGGCTCAGCCTCCCCAATTACCTGAGGTGGACACTCTTGGTGTTCCCCTTTGTCTTTGTGCACAGTCTTGTTGTAGTTAAGCCTTGATTGTTGTAGGTATCACTGGGAGGAATTGACCTCCAGGCCATTGGATGTGAGAATCAGCTGTGTCTACAGTGGGAGGCTGCAAGCACCTCTGAGAGAAAGCTGCCCTCGAGTTCCAACCGATGCCAGACAGTACAGTTTCTCCCCGTATGAGTCTGGGTCCCCAGAGACTCACCTGGAACTGGAATTCAGAGCCGTTGGGAGCTCATGTCTCCCTCCAGATTGAAAAAGACAGCCACGTCCTCAGTTGCCAGTCCTTTCCACGTGCGCCTTCATAACTCTGCACTTTACTTCCACACCTCCTCTGAGTCTCAGTGTCCTTTTCTCTTTCTTTCTAGTTGTAGAATTTCCACTCAGCCAGCCTTCCTGTGGTTCTGGATGATGTTTGTTTTGTCTTTTAGTTGTATTTTTGAAGTGGTTGTGTGAGGCAGCAATTTCCGGTGTTTACCTATGCCACCATCTTGGTTTCTAGTCTGTTTTTGTGAGGTTTAAATGAATTAATGCATGTAAGGTGCTTTGCATGGTGCTAGCATATCGTAAGTACTCAATGAGCTTAAACTAATTATCTAATATCCTAGTTATGATAGTGGTAAATGAGTGAGGTTATCTTCCATTAGAACTCCATATTTGGTTACCTGTACCTCCTGATAATGTTTCCTTACAGTGTCCTCTATAGGTGGGAAGGGTAACCTTACTGTACAGTTGGAAAAGCTAAACAGGAGAGATTATGCTTTATATGTCTGAGATTAATATTTCAATCTCATGTTTGGAGCCCATTTCTTCCTTGCCTGTCCCACTGTCCCAAACCTAATGACTCTAAGTCCTCATGAGCATGGGTTTTAAGGTTAGGATCTGGTAAGGACTTTTCTTGTCCTCTTTGACCTTTTATTAGCAGTCAGTTTTCCAGGTTGACCTGAGCTAGAACCATTTTGGTTTCTCTGCAGACCAAGGTTTAGTTGCTTAATCCTGGTGGTTGGGAAAACATTGGGTGTCTACATACTTTTAGAAATATAACTCAGTACCCACACTAGCTTTTTTAGTACTGATTTAGTACAGCCACTTTAGAAGACTGATTTATATATTTAAAAATTAGCCAGTCTTTTAAAAGGAGGGTAGATCTTGCATATATATGTCTGCTGCAGGTAGCAGCAGTGTTGCAGTTATTCAGCCACTGCAGTTCTGTTAATCAATACAGAGAAGGGATGACCCATCCAGAAAATAATAAAGCCTCCCCTTGAAGAAGAGTCCTCAAGTCATGCTCAACAGATGATGGAACCTCGCTAGGTCTGTTTTCCCAACTATAAAATGAAGGGGCTGCTCCAGGGGCTACTTAAGGGCCTTTTAAGTTGTAAGAGTCAGACATCAGTGAGACTGGAAATAGCCCCATAGGTTCTAAAACACTTCTTTGAGGGGAACCCTAAGTAGGGCACATGGAAAACACGAGAAGATGCTAACTCTCCGTGAATGTGTGGAGCCTTGCAGCCCATAACCTGGGGATGGAGTGTTTGTGTGAACTAATATAAATTCAAAGTAAACATCATTACATAAAAGGGTACGGCCTTTGTTTTTTTTTTAGTTTTTTTCATTTCAAACGGGCCGGATCCGGCCCGCGGGCCGTAGTTTGCCCCCGGCTGCCTAAGACCATCCTGCATATCAGATATTTACGTTACGATTCATAACAGTAGCAACATTACAGTTATGAAGTAGCAACAAAAATAATTTTATGGTTGGGTCACAACATGAGGAACTGTATTTAAAGGGCCAGAAGGTTGAGAACCACTGATCTAGAGAAAGGAGAGACCAGTGAGGTGCTCATTTATAGATAAGCTGTCCCTTTTAGAGTGTTTGAGGGGCAGTTCTAACCTGGAACAAGGGCAAGTCCTGCTCTGAAGTGGCAGCCTCATCAGACCAGAGGAGTCTTCTCTGGTGACCGCTGTGGCCTCAGTAGGGCCAGTGCCCTGGATTAAAGCTTCCATAGAGGGACTGACAGTTCAGTGCCCCCTTTTGATTTTTGCTAGCACTGACTTCACACCCTGTTGCCGTTTATGTTTTTTGATGAATGATTAATTAGAAAAATAATCTCTTGTAAATTGTGAGTGAAGCAGACATTTGGCTCTGCCTGTGGGGAAATGGCGCCTCTGAGCCGGGAGTAGCTTGCAGCCAGTACATCAGAGCAGCAGAATTCCCAGCCCAGTGATGAATTTACATGAAGTTCCTTTTCAGCATGTTAATGACTGCTACTGCCCAGTAACTAGTGAAAAGTAAGAGCAAATGGAAAGAGCAAATATTTAATGCCTCTATATCATCTTTAGCTTTCTGGAAAAAACGCATTTTGATTTGGGAGGGAAATGAGGGCATCTTGGACATTGCAAGAATGCAAACTTTGTTTTCTTTTCTTCCTTTTTACTTTAATTAAATTAGAAAGATAGGGTGAGTTGTAACTGAGGTGGATTTCACTAGGGAAGCGATTTTTCTGTAAGTTTTAGGTCATCAGATGCTTCTTTCCTGGCAGTTTGAATCTATATGTCCGGTCAACATCATTGATTAAATGCCTTGTTTGTACAGAGGCCTGCACTATCTCTAAAATATAGCTTTCATCATGTTACTTTCCTGCTTTGAAACTTCAGTGACTCCCCCCTGTTTCTAGGATAAAAGCTGGACTTCAGCAGCCTGGCTTTTAAGGGACTCTGTGCTGTCACCCCAGCCTGCTTTCCTGGCCTGCTCCCTCAGGCACCTCCATGTGGACCCTTCCTTACTCCAGAGTGCTGATTTCCTATCCCTATAGCATGCCAGAGGCTTTTTCACCTCTGCATTCTGGGGCATGAAATGACCTTGTCTGTTTCTCTGCCTGTTTAAAGCCTACCCTTCCTCCAAGGCCCCATTCTGGAAGTTTCTCTGACTATCATGACTGGATAGGAACCTGCTCATTTTAAAACACAGAGAAAATTGAAAGTGGATCACAACCCTCTATTGCCAGCACCTTTCTACCTTAGGGAATTCAGAATGAGTCCTACTTTTCCCCACTTCCTGCTTGGCCATCTTCTAATTCTAGACAAACTAAGCAATTTGTTCAGGCAGGCAACTTGTTGACACAGACATTTCTGATGATTAGAATTGAATTTCGTAGAGAGGATGATGTTATGTTTTCTGAGATCAGAGAGTTTTGATACTGAAGTTTTTAGCAGGATATTGAGTTCACAAATTGATAACATTCATAAAAAGTCTGAGGCTGCACTGGCAAAAGTAAAATATTTACAGAAAGGGTCTAGGCCTTTTTACTCTTTTGTTGAAATTGTCTTGGAGTGTTGAGTTCAGACCCAGGTAAAATGATAAAATTCAGAGAAAATGATCAGGATGGTGAGGTGGACCTGAAAACATGAAGGCTGGATGGGCAGAAGAGAACAAGGGAGGCTGTGTCCTCTGTTTTCAGATATTCAAGAGGTTGTCTTCAGGAAGAGAGAGATATTAGATTTCATGTTTGGAACTATGGAGTGAAAGCAAAGACTGCTGGATTATACAGATTAGTATAAGAAATACTTGCTCATAGTGTTGTAAACAGTGAAATTCCTCAGGAGGTAGTAAGTTTCCCAAGTGTGAAGGTATGTGCACACAGAAGACAGTATTCTAATCTTAAAAGATGTATGGCGTTGTAGTGAAAGGACCACAGGTGCTGGAATGGGAGACCTTTAGAATAGGTGATTTTCTCCTCCAGGTAAAACCTTTACCCAGGATTTTGGAGAAGGATTCAGTAGAAAGTAGTAAACCCCACTATATAAAAAAATAGGCACTAATCCCAACATGGGTCAAGAAATAAGAGGTACAGTTTACTGAATTGATATTGAAATGATGGTGAAAATAGCATTAAATCTAGAACTGGGGATTCTTAACATTGGTTTCAAGGACCTTAGAGAGTAGGGTTTAAGAATGAGGAGATATTTGCAGAATTTTCAGTAAGTCAGAAACAGTTTCAAAAGGATATTTAATATTAATCTTTGTATATTTGGGAAGCTTGAAAATAGTGATGGAAAAGTAAGAGTACAAAATTGTCTCGGCACAAGTAATTTGGATTTGTAAAAGGCGTTAAGAATTAAGAAATATGCCCCTGGATGCACATTTTAATGCATGTGTATATATGGGGACAACTTTTGTCAGATTCTCAGAAGTGGCTCTGAGTCAGAAAAGGTTAAGAATTACTGATTTGGAGTAATGGTTCTCACGTTTTTTGGACTTTACCCATTTAGGTGGGGCAGAAGCTCCTTATCTCACCTTTACCATCCAACATCAAGGTAAGAAAATATTAATATGGGCAGTTTATGTATGCTTTTACTTTATAAAGCATTGTGTCCGCTAAGCTTAAAAAATGTAATTCTGTTATACCTGCCATGACTGTAAATGACAAGATATTTAAAGGGCTTAAAATAGCAGATGATGGTTTATTGTACTAGTAATTTTTTGGAGGTGGGCTTATATATATCTGCTTTACCTGTAGGGGTCTGTATTCTTATTTTAACCACACCACATATGTGTCTTAAGGTCTCATTATTGAAAATTACTGGGCAAAAATAAGAATGTAAACATGCAACTACACATTGTGAAATAAAGCACATAATTTTTAACATATCAAATTTCTAGTGATAAAATTGAGCTAATAGTAATTTTTAATTAAAAAGCAGGAATAGCAATATTGTAAACTGTGACTGACTCAGACAACACTGTAACTGATGTTACAGTGATAACACATTATCTTTCCAGAGTATTGTGAGAATTCTGAGTCCCAGTATTGGTGTGTGAGAGTGCCCACTAGACACTTTGCAGCATCTGAGAGTGAGCGACCCAAGTTCTTGGTAGACCAATTTCAAGTTCTTTGTACACTCTAACTTGCTGATTTTAACTTATCTATATAGATTTTAGGAACTCTAGTAAGTATCTCATGGTCATATAAAAGAAGATGAATTATCTGTTAAATTGCACATTTACCTTTGAAAAGTGAAGAAAGATTTATAGATCAGTTATATGTATTAACAGGAATTCTCCTGTGATGACCAGTAATCCAGGTCTAAGACGCTAGTTTAAGAAACACTACTCAACTAGGTCAATTTAAAGTTACCGGTAAATGATACTAGATATTTTGAGAGAAGATTAATATACACTAGACTATCCAAATAATGGTTTTCTTTCTTTCTTTCCTTCTTTTCCTCCTCTTCTCTTCTCTTCTCTTCTCTTCTCTTCTCTTCTCTTCTCTTCTCTTCTCTTCTCTTCTCTTCTTCTCTTCTTTCTATTTATTGTCAGCCTAAATGTTTCTGATAACCAGATACCTTTCTCTTCAAATACTCCTTTATTTACCAACACTCTTAAGCCTGCCCCTGAAGCAAGATCAACAGCTGTGTGTGAATATTTTTTTTCCTTTTTCCTTTGCTGTGCTCCTCCTATTAAATTGAAATACCCTGGCACTTTCTTCCCTTTTTGAAAACACAAAAAAGGATTAGGCCATATAATGGGCTATTTATATGTCAAATTAAACGTTTTACTCTGAGGCTGTTTTTGAGTTATGTGAGTAGTAAAAATATGTATTAAGCTGACAAGCCTCTTAAAAAATGCGTATTATTTAGCTGATAGCCTGTAACAGTCTGATGGACCCATAATGGTATTTTGAGTAAATACACATTTGAACAATTTATGAAACTTATGTTTACATGTGTATTAAACAGCTTGGGAAGGGAGTGACCAAAAGTTATTACCCGTTGACAGCTGCTATCTGGTGACCGATTTGAAATGAATTTGTGGGTTCTCATCTGTGTGGAATAAGCAGGTTTCCCTGTCAGGGGAGCAGACTGTGTAATCATCAGGGCGTGAGGACCCAGCCCTGGAGGCCTGCATCTTAGTCGAACGAGGCGCTGTAATAAAACATTTCAACTGCACAGTGAGCTGCACTGTGCATTCACATCTATGGTCTATTTTTTTTCTTTTTCTTTTTTGGTTAATCCTTACCCCAGGATAATTTTTTCATTAAAAACAATTTTTTTTAAGAGAGAGTGGAAGGGAGAGAGGGAGTGGGTGAAAAAGAGAGAGAAACATTCATGTGAAAGACATATCAATTGGTTGTCTCTTACACATGCCCTGACCTGGGGCCGGCATAGAACCTGCAACCCTTCGGTATGCAGGCAGGCACTCCAACCACTAAGCGCACTGGCCAGGGCTAATTTTTACCATTTTGGATCTTGAAATTTAAAATTATGTTCACAGAATATAGGCTGTGCATAACAAAACATTCTGTTTGGGGGGGGAAAGGGACCATGTTTATTTTATTGAATTTATGGGATGACATTGGTTAATAAAATTACATTGGTTTCAGGTAAAGAATTCTATAATGCATTATCTGTATATTGTATTTTGTGTCCACTACCCCAAGTCAACTCGCCTTCTATTACCGCTTATCACCCCCCATCTTTACCTTCTTTTACCACTCCCATCCCCCTTTTCCTCTGGTAATTCACCATACTATTGTCTTTGTCTGTGAGGGATTTTTCTTTTCTTTGCTTAATCCCTACACCTTTTTCTTGTAATTGTAAGTCTGTTTGTTTCTTTGGCATCTCCTCTCTCTTGCAGTGATCTTGAAAGTTTTATGATCATGCGTTCTTATCAATAATAAATATTTTCAAATTTATTTACTTCGAAATTGTATATATATCTTTATGCTCTTACATAAAATAAAAGTTTAAAGGATTGAGATTTAAAATATATATATACAGAGATGATCTTACTTTCTTTTTGTACCTGCATGAATCCTCTCAAACAACCCCTTGGTTACATACATCTTGCATAGGAGACCAGAGCTGGTTTCTTGATGCTTTTGTGTAGTGGAAATAGCACCATGGATTGTAGAGCTATGACTTGGGCATGATAGTCATAAACTGGGGCAGAACTTTTAACTAGCTTGAGCCCCAGTTTCCTCATTGGTAAAATATGGATACCTGCTTGAGGGATTGTCATAAAGATTACTGTACAGACAGTAAATGTCAGTGTTCTCTTCAGCCCTTGCCAGAAAGTCACCTCCTCAGAGAGGCTTTCTCTGAGCCTGTCTAAAACAGTTCCTCCTTCTCTTCAGCCACTAAGGTCCACTCTGCTTTACTTCCATGAAAATATTTGTTCACTATATTAATTAATATTGTCTGTCTCCACTGGATTGGAAGCTTTATGAGGATAAAGACTTTTTTTCTGTTCACTGCTGTATCCACAGCTCCTAGAACAGTGCATGATACATAGTAGATACCGAATAAATATTAGTTGAAAGTTGAATGTTGTTCATTTAGTCAGTTGCTTAATAAATAGAGGCCATTATTGCTTTCATTGAGTGCCAACAAATAGTTGGTGCTCTAGGAAGAATTAATAATTTCTAAGTGTGATTTGCTCTCAGTGGGTTTCAAGGCAGGAGGTGATTTCCTGGCGGAGGATGGATTTTTTTCCTCTATTGCAGCTAGCATTTACCAAGCTGAGATTAGACATGACATCTGTAGACCTGGATCTGAGCCAAGTGAACTGCTCCCCTCCCTACAACCCCGAGTGTGGTTCTGAAGCCTCACCTTGGCCCTGTTAGCTCCTTGCATTAGCCCAGCATGACATCCAGCTGAGAGCTTCACTGGGCCTATAGGTAGGTGACAGGGGCCCAGAGGATGTGCCTCAGGGAGGGCAGTGGCTTTGCTGGTGACCCCTGGTCTACCAGGAAAACATCTTCTGAGCTGTACAGAACTGCTCCCAGGAGTAAGGCAGAGTACTGCAGCATCCTGTGCCTATTCCAGGTCAGTAGAGAGGACATAGTTTCTTGCATGGTTGACAGAGAGAGATGGAGGAAAGAACCACACTTTTGGAAGACACTTTTCTTGGTTGCTCTTTGAAATTAGTTGTTATAGAAGCACCTGTCATTTCTAAGGCCTATCATTTTAGGGCCACACTTCCGATAGGGCTGTAAAATAAAGGCATGGCATGTTTGACAGTGTTGCTCTCTTTATTGTTGAAAGTATTACATATGTCCCCTTTTTCTCCTGTTGCCCTCTCCTCCCCTCCAAGCCTTCACCACCCTATTTTCTGTTACTATGGGTTATGCTATCTGCATATGAGTTCATTGGTTGATCTCTTCTCACCTTGCACTCTCCCCTGCCTTACCTCTGAGGTAAAAACTGTAATTTTAAAAACACATTAACTAAGCTATTTCATTGTGAAAATATTAACATGAAGTTAAAAAATATTTTCTTGTGAAACTAGATTGATAGTGGTGATTAATAGGCATGGTGTTATTTTTTTAAAGTTATTTATTGATTTTAGCGAGAGAGGGAGGGAGGGGAAGAGAAAGAGAAATATACATTGATTTGCTGTTCACTTATTTTTGCATTCATTGGTTGATTCTTGTATGTGCCCTTACGGAATACAGCTGCTTGGGACAACACCCTAACTAGCTGAGCTACCCAGCCAGGGTGGCATATTGTTATAATATTTTGTCATACCTTATAAACTTGCTTTTTGAAAATGAACATTATTAAAATCACTAGGGGCCCAGTACACGAATTCATGCACCTTGAAAGGAACTGTGGGCCATAAGGCTGCAGTGGGCACAGGGGCAGGTCTCAGCCCATCCTCCTCACCCCCGCCTGGCCCCTCCTGCCATGCCCCACCCTCCCCTGTCTGCTGGCAGCCCCCCTACCACATGCTGATGGTGCCGGCCCCGCTTGCACCCGCAGATGGCGTGGACTGATTGGGGCCTGTGCCAGCAGCAGGTGCGAGCAGGGCTGGCACCGTCAGTGGGTGGGACACGGCTGCTCTGCCCCAATTGTCCCTCAGGAGCAGGGGGGGGGGGAGAAGCCCTCAGGGGCAATCAGGACCAGGGCAGGCTGCTCGAACCCTCTGATGGCACCAAGTGATCAGGGCTTGTGCTGGGAGCTGGCAGTGGGTGCAAGTAG
>NW_006295827.1:2708892-2719734 GCF_000327345.1 Myotis davidii | reverse complement strand
ACCACATGCTGATGGTGCCGGCCCCGCTTGCACCCGCAGATGGCGTGGACTGATTGGGGCCTGTGCCAGCAGCAGGTGCGAGCAGGGCTGGCACCGTCAGTGACTGCGAGCCATGGCTGCTGCCCCGATCGCCCCTCGGGAACAGGGGGAGGTGGAGAAGCCCTCAGGGACTATTGGGGCCAGCAGCCACCACTCGCACCCGCTGATGGTGCCAAGTGATTGGGAATGGCGCTGGGCACAGGCAGCGTGTGTGAGTGGCAGTTCTGGCGCCGGTTGTGGGTGCGAGCAGGGCCGGCATCAGCAGTGGGTGTGAGTGGGGTCGTCGTTGGCAGGGGTATAAGAGGTAGCTGCCGGGCCTGATCGTACCTCCGGGGCATGGGGAGGTGGAGAAGCCATGGCTGATGCCCTCCATGTTTTGTGCTCTGCTGCCTGCTGCCAATGCCCGCCATGTTGTGTGCGCCCCCTGGTGGTCAGCACATGTCATAGCGACCGGTTCTATTGTTCCACCATTCAGTCTATTTGCATATTAGGGTTTCGTGTGTGTATATATAGATTCTCCCCATCTCTATACCCCCCACACACTGGTAGAATAAACCTAACATGTTTTGACAAAAATTACTCTTAATTTTGAATTTCTTCAAATTGGGTATGGAAATTAGACAGTATATGACTAAAAAAACCCATAATTAAAATTTTTTTTTAAAAAATGGCTTTTTAGAGAGGAAGGGAGAGGGAGAGAGAACGAGAGAGTTAGACATTGATGTGAGAGCAAAACATCAATTGGCTGTCTCCCGTAAACCCTCTAACAGGGATGAAGCCTGCCACTTGGGCATGTGCCGTGAAAGAGAATCTAACAGGCAAACGTGGGGTGACGCCCAACCAAATGAGCCATACTTTGTAAGTATGCCAGCAGTTTTTGCCTCTTCAAAGCAAACATTATGAGAGATCACATTTCTTGACTGTCAAGATTTGCTTATTTTTAGTCTACAAATAGGAAGCCACCCTTTCTGGCATTTTGCCACATGGGTCCTAAATGGAAATGTATTTTACCAAACAAATAACACTTTTAGAGGTTGCTGCTCCTTAACTTTACTGAACATTTTGTGTTATTATCAAGATTTGGCCTTCTTCAGGTTCCGGAGGGACCTTAGGCTAGTGAAGCACATACATATATCAAATCAACAGTGAGATTTAGCTTTTTCAAAAAATTATGTACTTTCTCCAATCCCAAGGGCAAGTCACGTTTTTCCCTTAAGACTGAGAGACTTGATGCCTCTGGAAGCCTGAGCTGAACTGTGTGCACCTCTGGGAGACACAGAAATTCAGGATGACGACTGATCTTTTCTCTTTTTGCTTGGGTCACCCCTCCTTAGAGAAAGGCAAGAAACTGATAGCTCCTTCCCGAGACGGGTTTCCTTTCACTATCCTTTCTTTTGTTTTGTTTTGTTTTGTTAATACTTACCCAAGGATGTTTTTTCCATTGAGTTTTAGGGAGAGTGAGAGAGGGAGGGAAGGAGAGAGAAAAGGAACATCCATGTGAGAGAGACACATGGATCGAACAGGGCTGAGGATCGAACCCACAACCCAGGTACTTTCCCTGACCGGGAATTGAACCCCAGCCCTCATGGGTCACACTAACCATTAGGCAACACTGGCCAGGGCTCACCATCCTTTCTTAATGCCTGCCTAGGGTGTCTGAGCTGGGCTGCTTTCCCTCCAGCACACATCCCAGTTAGGATACAGGATTTTTTCAGACATAGGGTATAGATTTTTTTTTTTTTTGGTAGCAGCAGGGTAGTTAGGGTCATTGTTGACACGTCATTGGTGTCTCCATGTGAACAAACTTTAAATACTCTGGCCTTACCCACATATCTAGATGTGGTTTTTAGAAACACTAGAAGATAACCCGGCGTTCCCTAGAAGGCCATTATCACCATGTGCAGAGGGAATGAGGTCTCTTCTGAATGACTTTTAGTTGTTTCAGTCGGAGATGAATGCAGAGTGACCTCCATTCTGCCCAAGGAGCCTGACCTTCTTGTCACTTTGTGTAACATTAATTTCCTAATGTGTTCCAGTCAATTTGTAAAAAGAATTTTTTTCCCTAGTGTCTTAGCTGTTGGCCTGACTTTTGTATTCTCATTGGTAAAATATGTATGTCTGTACTGCGAGCAGAGAGGAATAGATTAATAAAAACCGCTGAACCATTATGGCTTATGCAGGTAATTAACAGTACCAGAAAAGTTGCCTCAGAGATATGTATAAGCTTTTATTTCCAAACATCTAAAAATTGGTTAAAGTTACGATATCTTATCCAGTTGTCTGTCTTATGATGGGTAGGTTATGAAGCTGTAACTTACATGTATGAGTGGAAACTGACAGCAGTTCTCAAATTGTACTTTGCCTTAGATGCATCTGGAGGGCTTATTAAAATGTGGCGTGTTAGACCTCACCCACAGTTTCTGCTTCAGTGTGTCTGGTGGGGCCAGAGAATTATTTGCTTTTCTAACAAGGTCTCAGGTGTTGCTGATCCTGTTGGTCCTGGGACCTCACTCTAGGAATCACCGCTTTTAGGGTGTAGATGTTCTTCTTTGCCAAGGGAAGGGGAACTGACTGCAGAGGCTCCCTTTTCTTTCCTCAGAAGCATTGCCTCTTCAAAGCTGACATTACAGAAATCTATTTTCTGTGTCACCCATAGTGTCATGCTCTGAGTTAGGTGTATTGGCCATAAATAAAATGGTCTCTGCCCTTGGGAAGCTCACAGTTTAGAGAGAAAATTAACATGAGAAAGCCAGCAGCCAAGATCCACAATGCTGGGGTGAAGATGTCAAGAAGGGCTCTTTGGATATGCAAGGAGGAGTGGTCTAATCTGGTCTCAGATGACCTCAGCTGTATGCACATAGTTGTAAGTGAGAGAAACATGAATGTTCTGCAGAAGAAGGTTTTGTTAACTCTCAGATCAGTTACCTTTCTTCTTTGACGTCCTGGGCATCTCAAACTATGTATTTAGAACCTCCAGAATGGACATTGTCAGCTTTCCACCTCATCTTTTCTGAATGGGTCCTTCCTTCTCCCCCTTTTTCTTTTACATTTGTAACTTATAATTTCAAACACTGTCCACTGTAGCAGCAGGATTTGTAACAGAACCAAGTTAAGTGATCTTGGTTGAATTGATTTATGAGACAGCTTCTAAAATTCATGAGGTACCAGAGGAACTTTCTGTAGCTGGATCAGCATGCAGCGAAACCTTCACCTCTTCAAGTAGATCATACATTTTGTGCTGGTGTAGCATTTTAAAGTAGAGCTTTCTAGATCATGGCCCTGCTGATTAAGACATTAAGACAGACCTGAAGATAAAGGGGAGCAGCCTCAGGATGTTACTTTCAGAAGCCCTTGTTTCTCTAACTTCGAACAGTGACTTTGGGTAAACTGGTGAAAAGCTGATAGCTCCAGTTACACATGGAACTATCCAGGGCAAGTGTTTTCCCCTGGGTGATCCTAGTTTTGCTATTAAGGAGTATTTTGATTCATGAATAATGGTCCTATAATTTTAAGCACAGTGAAATGAGGCACGTGCATCTGCCTGCCCGTGTGTGTGTGTGTGTGTGTGTGTGTGTGTGTGTGTATGTATATGAAAAATCAATCAGCATAGTTAGTAATTCCTTCCCTTCTCCCTGTGAAAACCTTCTCCAGACAAGAATAAGGGATGTGACTAAAACCAGTGACAGGTTACAATGCTTTTCCCATTTTATTGATTGTTCATTTCTAGTCCCTGACCTTATTTGCTACTATTGATCTAGCAGAAAAGCAAATAATTTTCCCTAGATAGTACTCAGGTGAGCTGGGCTTTGATGACTTATCTCCCAAAGGGTTTTTTGAAAAGTACTTACCTACTGAGTGGCAGCCTGTCTACCAGCTAATGTTATAATCTGTGAGCTTGAGGGCCCTTTCTTAGTAGGATCACTGATGTCACAGGCTGGCCTTGCCATTGTGGCTAGTCTCCTGTAAGGCAACACACATCCCTGTGGACTGCTGTAATGGCCCACAATGCACACAGCCTTGTGTCAACACAAGGACTATATGCAAGATACCACTGGAGACAGTGTATTGCTGAATCAATTCTAGTCAGCACCTGCCAGCATGTCACATTTTCACCCTTGAGATAGCCAGGACTACTTCATTGTTATAAATTGTATTTTGAGATTTTCATGCTTTTGGGTTCAAATTTGCTTTCAAATAAGTTTTGAGTTTTTAATTATTAAAAATGCTTAATTCTGCACTACCTGTGCTTGGGGGAGAGGGATGTTAGGATTTGGGATGGTTAGGAAACAGAGTGCACATAGGTAGGAGATAAAATAGATTCCCTAATATCATAGATGACTTTGACTATATTACATTTTTAATATTTATATTTTACTTTTACATTTTTTTTGCTTTTGAATGTACTCTTTTAGTAATATTAAGTTGGTGTGTATCTTCTAAGATCATGTGAGGTAAGATATATTGTAGGAAGCAATAGAAATAGAACTTGGGTAATCTCTGAATATTATAATCTACATAGAGATGAAATTAACCATGTTATTTGTGGGAATTTGTGGATGTTTTCACTTGTTTCTTTAGCTTGTTTATTATTTCTAAGTGGGTAATGCATTTATATGATTCAAAAATCAAAATTATATAAAAATATATAGAGAAATATCTCATTCCTGGACCCATATGTACTATTCCCCAGCCTGTCATAATGACTTACTAGTTTATGTATCCTCCATAATTTCTCAAAGCAAATAGAAATATATTTGAGTATATATTATACAGTAGATACTATAATCATGGTTCTGCATCTTGCTCTTTTGTTATTATTAGTGTATTTTGGAGATCATTTCATCTCAGCATAGAGGCAGCTTCATAATTTCTTTTTATAGCTGCATAATATTCTATGGTATGGTTGTACCATAATTAATTTAACCTGTTCTGACACTTGGATTATTTCCAGTCTTTTGCAATAACAAGTGATGCTGTAGTGAATAATTTTGATCATAAGACATTTCATCCATAGGTGTATGTAAACCTGTAGGATACATTCCCAGAAGTGAAATGGTTAGTCAAATTGTATGTGCATTTGTAATTTTGATAGTTATTGCCAAATCACTATGTAGAGATTATATCAGTTTATATTCCCACCTGTTAAAGAGGGATTTCCCCATGCGTTGTCAACAGGGTGTGATGTTAAACTTAAATTTTTGCCAATCTGATAGAAAATTTATATCTCAAAGTGGTTCAATTTGCATTTCTTATGAGTAACATAGATCATTTATTACTATATCCAAAATCAAGTGGTATTTTTCCCCCCCTGTAAACAGTCTGTTTATATTCCTTGCTTTTTTTTCTGTTGGGTTTTTATTGTTTTTTCCCCCCCAAGTGTTAAAATAAAATGTCTATTTTGGAATACTTACAGAAAAGTTGTAAAGATTGCTAGAATTTTTTTCTTTTCATATGCTAGAATTTTTTTCTTTTCATATGCCATTATTAGCTCTGTTAATTATGTTACATAGTTTAAGGAAGTTCAGGACTCCTTAAATTCTGGGGCTTGTCTAATGTCTGTCAACCTCAAGGACACAAATCTAATTCATGACTCTTGGCAGCCTCTGGGGATTTTCCATATGGAGTGACAGATTTGGGAGCTATCGCTGAGCCTCTGACTAGCCTCCATTGTGGGGCATATAATTCAGAGCCTGTCTTCCATTCTTCTTCTTTTACTAGTATCAATTATTAACTAGAAAAGTTATTGAGCTGAAAACCCTGTCTCGGGTTTGTATTTCTTGAGATTTACTTCCAATTATAAATGTGGTTTTCAAGCAACTGAATTTTTCATAGACCAGGTTTCAAATACATTAAATATTTGGTTGTATCCCTTTTCTCTGCATCACATGCTAATTGAGAGAATGAGTAGCTATAATTTTTCTGGAACATCATGCTGTCATATTGGCCTGTTAATTGGTTCTTGTAGTAAGGAGTTAGTACATGGAGGCAGAAGTGCTTTTCTCGAATGAAGACATGCCTTGAAGCTTTGTGTCCCACAAGGGTTTGTCTCCTCTCTAAGTTAAGAGCACTGGTTCTAGACTAAGACATTCTGGATTTAAACTCCTGCTTTCCTATTGCTAGCTGTGCCATCTTGGACACATTATGTGTAGAAACATCGATGAGAGAGAAACATCAATCAGCTGCCTCCTGCACACCTCCTACTGGGGATCGTGCCCGTAACCAAGGTACATGCCCTTGACCGGAATCGAACCTGGGCCCCTTAAGTCCGCAGGCCGACGCTTTATCCACTGAACCAAACCAGCTAGAGCTGTGTGAGGTTCTTAGTATGGGCTTGGAACGTTGTGAGTTGCCAATAAATACTGGCTTTTAAAAGTAGTAAAAGGCAGTGATTTGGGAGATCTTGTGGTACAATAGCTGTTGTGTTGTATTGGACTTTTGTTGACTAACCTTTGTTCTCCCTCTATTCTTTAGTTTGTGTGGAATTTAACCTACTAACAAATGTCATTCATTCAAGCAGTATTTGAGTACTTAGTGAGTGCCAACTCTAAACAAGATGATGTGTGTGATACTGCAGGGAGTCCTCTAGGAGCTTGCAGTCTGACAGGAACCTGAGCACAGATGCCAGTAAATTGCAAAGCATGGCATACAGCAGTGATTTTCAACCAGTGTGCCATGAAATTTTTTTAAATATGCAATACCTGCCTATTTAGTCAGAGGCACTGACCTCTTTTCCCTTAGATTGTCAAATAAAAAAGTGACAACAGCCTTTAGGGTATGTGTGTGAACTTTTGTCATGGGCATGGAGTTGGGGCAATGGCCACTGCATGCTGTTTTTCAGGATTGCACTGTGGATAGAAGTGATTTCTACTTTGGAAGGGAGGTTATTCTAAGCAGAGCTAGTATGGACTAGCAATGTCAGCATCACCTGAGATCTTATTAGAAATGAAAATTGGGAACCCCTAACCCCAGGCCTACTAAATCAGAATCTCCAGGGGGTGGAGTTCAAGAATATGTATTTTAACAAAATCCCCATGTCATTTGTCTACATGTTAAATTTTTGAAACCATTGCTATAGTCTAGAGGCCCTCCAAGGTTCTTCTTAGGGTTTTCTGCCTCTTAAACTGTTATTCACTAAACATCTGTTGTCTTTTTGTCGTCTTGGCACAACACAAGGTGGACTCAGGTATGGATCCTACTTTTCTATGACTGTATAATCTAGATGAGGAGACAGGATTGTTTACAGATAACTAGTATAAAGATAGAAAGTGTTAAGGACCAGTAACAGAGGCATAGAGAATTCCTGTGAATGGGTGGAAAGTGTTTCTGTGGGTGTGTGCAGAGGGGTAGGTGATGTGCAAAGGCGATGGCCATTACATTGGTGCAGAACTCCTGGGTGACTCTAATCTGTGGTCTGTTGTTTCTTTGCAAGCCTGATGGTGGCCTGACTTGGTCAGTGCATGGCCACAGCAGTGCATGTACTGTCTGAAACCTGTTCAGCCTCCTCCTCACTTGACTGGGGTCTGCTTTATCGGCCTGATAAATCCTTGAAAAATTGTCGGGGTTATGAAAGTGATTCATGGAAGGACATCTCTGTAACCTGCTTTTGGATCTCCTCTCACCTGCACTGCCTCTTCTCAAAAGCCTGTATATCCACCACTCTGTAAAAGAAAAAATTGATTTGTCACTGAATTTCCATGCTTCAGCATGAGAGAAATGGAAATGTTGTACCTGCCTTTAGTACTCTGCCTTCAAGCCTAGATTTAGAGCTGATCATTATACTTTTATAGTATAATGAAAATAGCAGCACATTGAAGAGTCAGAGGAAGCTGTTTGCTCTCACCTGCTGGTTTGATCAGGGTGGAACTACAAACATTAATACAGTCCACTTAAACAATAAAATAACCCCCGTGGAAGTGGAACTGTAAACTTCAGTAAATATCAGAGATGTTAGTTAAATGCTAAAAGTAAAAGCTTTGTGCAGTAGTTTAGCTCTTTAAAGAGAGTAGTGTTTATTGGTCGGGAGTGCTTGTCTGTTTGGTCATATTTTGCTAGCTCTTTTATTTTTTTTGTTTGCATGCATGTATGTGAATACATTAGAATGTAAATTAATTAGATAAGACAGTTTCTAGAGGAAAAATAGTAACCTGGCTAGCCAACTAACTCAAAACCTTTGTCAATTTCTTTTTGAAACAAGTTTCATCTCGGGAGATCACTGTGTCCTAGCTGTTTTACTTTTGAAATGTACCTTGACTCTACCCTCTCCTTTCTGACCCCCGTTTTCCTGACTCAGCCACTTGCGCTGATTCCTCACCCTGACTTCATTCTCTCCCCACCTGTCCACTGTAAAATCACCACTGGAGATTTCTCCCGGAAATCCCAAACTCTGCACATTGCAACTGGGGGCTAAGAAAACCTTCAGAGGCTTCCTAACAGGATATACTGTTTCCATGTGTCTTAGTATGCCATACGAGACTCTTCATAGTCTGGCTCCAGAAATACAGTTCCAGCTTCATTTCTAGGCTTATCCTTCCCTATTGTCCATTTCACAGAATTATCTACCATTTCCAGGACAAACATAATATAACCACTAGAAGCCCCACATTTCTACGTACAACTCTAGGTGCTTTACAAACATGATCTCATTATACTCTTAAATTCAGTATCAAAGAGTTTTGTCATTTACCCAAGGTCATACACCTTGCAAGTGTTAGAGCTGGGATTCACATTCAGACATTTTAATATTTGACTTCTGGTTCCTGCTTTTATATTTCTGTGCCTTATCGTATATGTTTTCTGTGCCTAAAATGCCCTCTTCCTCCCTTTTTTGCTTCTCATATTTGGAAACTTACGTGTTAGACGTGCCTAACAAGGTTCGTCCATAAGTTTTTGTGTCTATTTCAATTCAGCCTGATAATATAATTAGTATTAGTACTGATACTACCTAGTACTACTAGTAGAAGCTGGTCCCAAATCTTAATTTTTCTTAATTTTCCCGACAAATAATAGGAGTCCAATAAGTATGTAGAATAAATGCATGGATAGATGAAGGGATGACTGGATAGATGGTGGTTGTGTGTCTGGGTTCTTTTGTGATTTGAGTCGAGTCTCCCTTGGCCAAGTTCAAAGGTGCAGAATTACTATTTGGAAAGAATGCATGTCATTTCAGCTATCATATTGTAGCCAGGGATGGCCCAAGAAGCAAGGATTAAATACCAACAAGTTGTTTTTTTTTAATTTGGATCCAAGTGGAAATTCAGCTGAAGAATTGGGACTGGATCTAATAATGGGAAATTACTTATTTTTTTTTTTAAGAGTTGATTGTCTGATTTGTGGTTTTATTAGTTTGCTAGGGCTGCCATAACAAAGTACCAGAGACTGAGTGGCTTAAACAACAGACATTTATTTTCTCAAGTTCTGGAGTCTAGAACACCCACATCAAGAGCTGGTTTCTTCTGTTCTGCCTGTGTGTTCAATGGTTCGAATGTCAGCCCATGTACCAAAGAAAGAGTCATGGGTTCAGTTTCTGATCAAGGGCATGTACCTTAGTTGCAGGTTTGATCCCCAGCCCTGGTCAGGGCACATTAGGGAGGTAACCAAACGATGCGTCTCTCTCACATCAATATCTTCACCCCCTTTCTTCTCCCCTTCCCTCCCTTCTACTTGGCTTGCATATGGCTACCTTCTTGCTATGTCCTCACATGGTCTTTTCTCTGGGTGTGTTTTGTCCAAACTTTCTTATTCTTATATGGACCAGTTATATTAATGAGGGCCCACCCCCCAAAACTCATTTTATCTTAATTACCTCTATAAAGACCTTATCTCCATATATGGTCTCATTCTGAAGTGCTAGGAGTTAGGACTCCAACCTGTAATATTTTGGGGGAATACCATTCAGCCCATAACAGTATGTTATAGAAGTTTCTCTACTCAACTCCTCCCCTTTCAGCCTTTTCAAAAGTTTCCTTCCTTCTCAAAATTCTATTTCACCAAAGGGCTGTAAGGAGGAGAAGTAAAGATAGAAGAAAAATAAATGTATTTTGGGTGAATTTCAGGAAATAGCTGGTGAGGGGAGTGGCTGGAATTATTGGTGAAAATGAGATTTATATATTGTCTATAGATTTGTATTGTCCTGGCACATTCTGTTCTGGTTTTCGGACATATGCAAGCTGGCTGTATGAAGGCTGGGGGACTATCTATCCTTTTATTAAGTGAAAAGGTTAATTGATAATCCTGAGCTTTTTTACCTGGCTGAAATAAGCGAGAACTCTGTCCTTTCAGCCCTTCAGCCTAGAAGTAGCTCAGGGACTGGGTGAGCACACGGAAGGCAGAGGCCCGAGCAGGTTAGCCTTGGGCCCTCTACCAGGGCTGACACCTTGCCTGGTATCCCCTACCCGCCAAATTGAATTACTGCATTTGTTTGGTTCAGATACCTCCTCAGATCTTTTAAAGGAGTTTTTCTTTATCCTTGTTTGTTCATTCCTACCCTTGTCTCCAGTTCTCAATTGCGGCTTATGTCTTTTCTTCTTATTCTCTTTGTAATTATCAAGTAATTTATTAAATGGAGACAAGCTTAACTAGACATTAAATAATTGCAGGTGTACTGCTGAATTGAGCTGCTGTCCATTACGAACTCACAGCTGTTTGTGTTGTTTGGTGTGATGAGATTACACCTCACTTCATTTGGTTAGTTATATGATATCATGCATATTGTGAGGTAAAAAAATGTTGAAGCTTCTGCTCTAAGCAGTACAACAAAGGTTGGTATGTTCCCAGGAAACCAACGTAAAAGGTACTGGGAGGTCA
>NW_006295827.1:2705610-2708764 GCF_000327345.1 Myotis davidii | reverse complement strand
CTGGAATTTATTCATTTCCTTTGTTTTTTTTCTTGATAGGGAACTCCTTGAACTTTTGTTGAAGCTGAGGGGAGAGTGTTCATCAGAGCCATTGAAAGTACACTCCTGATGTCTCAGCTGCTGCCCTTGCTGCCCGGTTGGGTGTTGTGTATAAAGGGCTTGCTTCCTTGCTGAGGACTGAATCTGTCACAAAACCCGTTTCTATGGAAATGTTACACTGAGTGGACTTAGCAGGATTGCACAAGGCTGGCTAGAGGACAGATTTAAACTATCTCTACCTTGGAAGAATTAGCTCGAGGGCACAGAGGAAAAGTTTAGGAAACTCCGTTGTTGTTTGATGGTGTTAACCCCCATGAAACCAGACTAAGGCCCTTTTGTGCCCTTTCCGAAAATAAGGTAATATAGCTCATCTGGACTTAAACTAGTTGGTTCGAATCAAAGGAAGGGGCTTTGTATGAGTGCCATGTGTAAATCATTGTGCTGTCCAGGTGAAGTTAAATTTGACGCCAGAGGAATGAGCTCCAGCATGAGGTAACAATGTCTTGAGGAGTTCTGTAGTACAACCAGAAATGTTCACACCATAATGTTTTTACTGTAACTTCTCCCTCTCTGTGTTAAGTAAGGCCCATTTGGCCATTCTGATAGTTTGGGCAAGTTTTTGCCCATGAGAGTACTCTCCTTAAAGATGGTGAATGGGTCATTCATGGCTCCTTAAATAAAAGCACATTTTTGAAATCATCCATCCTAGTGCTCAGCAGTGCAGATAACAAGGTACTACTTTTGTTCTCTGAGTTAGTTGTAAGCATGTGCTGACTCAAAGTGGAAAGGCCAAAACCAGAGATTTTTTTCTTCTGTTGACTTTTCATCATGAGGATTTTAGTTTTTAAATAATATAAACCAGAACTCCAAACTTTATTAATTGAGGAGTGTGGTGGAGTTACAAATGAGGCAGAATGCTATTCTTATTTCTTATAAAACTTTCTGGTTACCTTTTGAGCTGTGTCCTTTGACCAAATTTAACTTATTGCTTCAATAACATCATTCAAAACATCGACTCTCCTTTTTAGAGTCCTCCCTTAAAAATTTCTTTTAAATGCCAGAACCTTCCCATTAGAGCTAAATAAACCAACCCAAAGTATGAAATGATCTGATTTAAAATATTCTTATTGATTTCAAAGAGGAAGGGAGAGAAAGATAGAAACATCAATAATGAGAGAGAATCATTGATTGGCTGCCTCCTGCACTCCCCCTACTATGGATCGAGCCCACAACCCAGGCATGTGTCCTGACAAGGAATGGAACCACATATGGAAAGGTATCCAGAATGACTTAAACAAAGCAAATGTTTCTGACTTTTATACTTGGGAGACTTTCTCTTCTTGAAGGCCAGCCCTTTAAATTGTGGGAAGATCCAAAGCAAAATCAAACTAAAAAAGTCCCCTAATTTTCACAAGTAATTTCTAAATTATCCTTTTATATACTTTGTATACACCTTGTGAGTGAATATCACTGTGAGAGCTACAGTTTGTCAAGGTTTAGATCTTAAATTAGCTCATGAGATTGCATTCTTTTGAAGCTGCATACCACAGGTGGTTGGCCAGTTTTCCAAAAGCAATTAAAATGCCCACTGCTGTAATTAAGCTTGTTACTGGTTGTATGTTCTAGTTATAAAATGTATTTGGCAATTAAAGAAGTTCAAATTGAGGCTTTTGGCTGGGCTCTTTGGGATGCACTAGACTGGCTTTCACCTTGATATTCTGTTAGGAGAATCACTGGATACCTAGATGGTGGGTCATATCTCAGGTCCTTGAGTATTTATTGTTAGTTCAGAAGTAAGAGCAGGCAGAGGTTTTTATACGAAAGCTAAAGTTAGGGAATGTGAGTTCCTAATCATTTCCTACCGTATATCCAGGAGACAAAAATCTAAACTTCCAAATTATAGTCTTTTACCTAAGAAGTCCTTTTTAAGAAGCATTGTCTTATCTTTAAGAAGTTAGCTTCAGCCCCAGTGGCCTTGCTTAGTGGTTGAGCATCGACCTATGAACCAGGAGGTCATGGTTCCCATTCCTGGTCAGAGCACATGCTTGGGTTGTGGGCTCCATCCATAGTAAGGGCAGCACAGGAAGCAGTGAACAATGATACTCTCTCATAATTGATGTTTCTTTCTCTCCCTTCCTACTTGAAATCAATAAAAAATATTTTTATAAACTTAAGAAAAAAAGAAGGTAGCTTGACTCTGAAAGTGAATGTTTAAACTTTTCAACTAATCTCCATTATTCTGGTCAGATTCCTTGTCTGATAGTTGAAAGGGAGGTTTGAGGAAAATGTAGGTATAAGATATGGCCAATATCTGTTTCACATGTAAAAGCTGTGAAGCTGTGTGCCTACCACATCACAGTGAAATTTGTTTGAATTGGCCTGTGGGAGAGGCTCTGATTGTTAGGGCTGGTCTTGATGTGAGATACAGATCTTAATGGTTTTCTTTGCATGTTACTTGTCTTCTATTCTTTCATTCTTTGATCCTATGACCATTTTGGACTATTTCTTTGTTCCTTACCACCAGAATGGCATGGTTGCTGAGACCATGGAACATGAGTGATTATTGGACAGGTAGATATCAATATTTAAAGGGATGTTGAGGTTTTCTTGTGTATTTTATTTTGAAATCCTTTAAGAACACATGGAGGAAAACAGATCACTTAGTTTATGTGGTTCCATACCATTGCCTTACCTGTGTGTGTCCTACTCCTCACAGAATTAATATGAAAATGATGGTTTAAGAATGAATTTAGCATTTAGAGAAGGGCAGAAGACAACTTCATAGGATGTTAAAATCAGAGAGAGAGAGAGAAAAGGGCAAGTGTTTTGTAATTACTATTTAGTTTTGAGCAATAGTGCAAGGATTCAGTCTTGTCTTAATGTACTTCTTTTCAGAGTTCCTTTAAAGTTATTATTATGATATAAACATTGTGTAGAGGGATTAGAATTATTAGATACTTTTTTGCTGGGGTCCAACCCCAGCAGGTCCAGGGGTCCCCAAAGGTGTGGACGGAGTCGGCAAAGAAGGAATGACATGGAGACAGCGTTCAGTTGATCAGCAGCCTTGCCAGGATCTCTAGCCACAATCTCCAGCCAAGTTCTGTGTCCATGTTCT
>NW_006295827.1:2703025-2705456 GCF_000327345.1 Myotis davidii | reverse complement strand
GTGTAGTTAAAGTGATTAAGTACCTGCCTGGCACTTAGTGAAGGTGTTTTATTCCCTCCCTAACTTCAGGGGAAAATCTCTACCTGGGGAAGCAACCTTTCTCGGAGAGGTGACCTTGGTTAAAACACATAGTGCCAAGAAGGTGAGCAAATATATTAAGAACAGTATGCCATATATGCCAGGTCCCTTGAAACAGCAAGGATGGACCGGCTCCCGGCACTTTTTTATTGGGGAAAACAGTGTTTATTTGTAGTTCCTTGGACATATGTATGTTAAGTCTATAATATGTTACTATAGAATAAATTTTAAAGGCTTGTAGGTCTGAAGACATTTGCTTTAAATCCATTTATACAAGCACTTCCTGTGCTTCCTATGAAACAATTTTTTCCATGATTCTACCTTTGTAAAATAAGAGGGGGAAAAACCAAACAAACCAAATTATTAGCTTAGTTCTTTGAATTTTACAATTTTTCCTCACATATAGAACAAAATAAAACTAGTCTTGGTGGCAATCTGACAACAGATAATTATTGGTTCTGAGGAAATGACTACCTCTAAAGTGTATGATTGTATATAATATATGGTATGTACTGTGTGTAGTGTTTTATAGTAAAGTACAACATGATCATGGAGTAATACACATGAAATGAGATGTGATAATAAGATGAAATTGATTTAAAATAAACAAAATAAACAGCATTTTTTTCTAAGCAATCTTGCTACATATGCTTTGTGAAGCATATGTTCAAAGCTTTTGTTCATTGGGAAAAAAAAAACGGAGTGGTTTGTTTTCTTCTTAAGTTTTAAGGGTTTTTTATGTATTCTTAATGCAGGTCTTTTATCAAATATGTGAGTTGCATGCATGTTGTCCCAGCCCATGGCTTGCCTTTTCATTTCCATTAACAATGTCTTTTGAAGAGCAGAAGTTTTTAAATTTTGGTAAACTACAAATATCAGTCTGTTCTTTTATGGATTATACTTCTTATGTAACAGCTGAAAAATATTTGCCTAAGTAAAGGTCAAAAGGTTTTCTTCTAGAAGTTCTGTAGTATTAGATTTGAGATTTAGGACTATGATTAATTTTATTACATGGTGTGAAGTAGGGGTGGAAATTAAAATTTTTTCATATGAATATATAATCATTTCACCATTTGTTTAAGAAACTATCTCTTCTCCACTGAATTGCCTTTGCAATTTTGTCAAAAATTAGTTGTCTATATATGTGTGTGGCTCTACTTAAAAATTCCTAATCTGTTCCATTAGATTTGTGTTCATCCCATCTTCAATGTCACATTGTCTTGATCACTATACCTTTATATTGTCTTAAAATCAAGTAGTATGAGTCTTCATCTTTATTCTCTTTCAACATTGTTTTGACTATTTAGTTCCATTGCCTTTCCATATACGTTTCAGAATCAACTTACCTATATTTACAAAAATATCCTCCTGGGAATTTGATTAAAAAATTAAAATTTCATTAAATCTAGATCCATTTGGGGAGAATTGTTTAGTATATTGAGTCTTCTAATACAGGGTCATAATAAGTCTCTTCATTTATTCTTATCTCTTTTTCTTTCTTCCCATCAGCATCTTATAGTAATCAGCATACTTGTCACAGATATGTCTTATACTTACTCTTTTAGTTTTAATTTAAAAGGTTCAGAGATTACTCTTTGGTACTGTTTTTTGAGACATGTTTATATTCTTTCTATTAATAACTTGAGTTGTGTTAGTTTTCAGGATTGCCTAAGTTTTCCTGAGGAAGCCAAATTTTATTTGGAGTCTAATTGCCTAGACCTAGAAGGTTATTTACTGCCTAGCTAATCCCTACTTATATTTAACATCAAGAAATGACTTTACAGTCATTCATGTAGCTCCTTCTTTGGCTTACATAATTTTTTTTGAGGCGCAAGCAAAAAAGAGTGGTATCAGAAATGTTTCAAGAAATTGTAATCCAACTGTGGTTGAAAGAAGATATTTCAAATGGCTCAAAAGCTGATCACTTAAAAAAATTTTTTTTGAAAGTATCACAGATGTCCCCTTTCCCCCACCATTGACCCTCTCTGACCCCCGCCCTCCACCAGGCCTTCACCACATTATTGTCTGTGTCCATGGGTTATGCATATTCTTATCTAATAAAAGAGAAACATGGTAATTGGCATACGACCGCTACCCTTCCCATTGGCTAATCAGCGAGATACGCAAATTAACTTCCAGCCAAGATGGTGGCTGGTAGCCAGGTAGCTTGAAACTAACATGAGGCTTGCTTGCTTCAGTGACGGAGGACTCCAACTTCCCCGCCTCCCTTGCAGGCCTCTAAGCCTGCAGTTTGAACATTGTAACAAATATAGAAGTTAAAAAAAAAACCCAGAACCCAGCTTTCAGCGAGCTGGGATCTCAGAGCTGGAGTCAGAGCTGGAGTTATACATTG